>NC_084732.1:86538055-87138055 GCF_033978785.1 Entelurus aequoreus
GTGGCTTTGACAACGGACGCGTCTGATGTCGCCGTGGGCGCTGTGGTGGAGCAGCGGGTGGTGAATGTATGGCAGCCCCTTGCGTTCTTCAGTCGTAAACTGCGAGATAACGAGCGGAAGTACAGTGTATTTGACCGAGAGTTGTTGGCACTGTATCTTGCAACACGCCATTTTCGTTTTCTGTTGGAAGGTCGGTCCTTCACGGCTTGTGTTGACCACAAACCCCTGACGTTTGCCATGTCAAAGGTCACAGAGCCTTGGTCAGCCCGTCAGCAGCGTCACTTGTCGGCCATCGCAGAGTTCACTACGGACATTCAGCATGTGGCCGGTAAGGCCAACCCGGTGGCTGACTGTCTCTCACGCGTACTCGTGTGTCCCATGCAGCTCGGTTTAGATTTTTCGGGAATGGCCGCTGACCAGCCCGACATCCGCGCACTCAAAACTGACGGTACAGCGCTAGTGCTCGAGGAGGTGGTAGTTCAGGATGGCGGTCCCGCCCTCCTCTGCGATGTTTCCACTGGCCGCCCTCGGCCGGTTGTCCCGGTAGACTGGCGCCGCCGGGTTTTTGACGCAATACACTCCCTGTCGCACCCTGGCGTTCGGTCTTCCGTCAAGTTGGTTGGTGCCAAGTTTGTTTGGCCTGGCCTTAGGAAGGATGTTAGGCAGTGGGCAGCCGCATGCGTGGCATGTCAGCGCGCCAAGGTCCACCGGCACACAAAGGCGGCCCTCGAACCATTTCCGATTCCGGTCAGGCGGTTTGACCACGTGCATGTAGACTTAGTTGGCCCCCTCCCTCCGTCGCAGGGTTATACACATTTGCTAACGATGGTAGATCGTACCACCAGATGGCCGGAAGCAGTTCCTCTTTCCTCCACTGCCTCGGTAGACGTTGCTCGCGCGTATCTGTCAGCCTGGGTTGCACGTTTTGGCTGTGTGGCGGGCACTAGGACCATGCTCACACTCAGCAGAATGGGTGTGGTTTTATGTACCTTCTTGGGCACACTATAAAAGTGCATATTGTGTTTTATTGTGTATTCTTATGTTGGCAGTCTTACAATAAAGACCTCAAAGAAACAACGCTGTGTTTCTTGCATTTGCCACAATATTTTTAAACACGATATGAATTAAGAAAATATATATCTTAATAAATATAATTTTTTTCACGTTAAATTTACCAAACGCCGCTTAAATTTAAACTCTGCGTCGTAAGCGTGTCTCTTAATAGGAGCCATTTTGGGGTCTTTACATAAACAAACAAATGGAAATCAAAACGGCACGCCTCGCGCATTCATATATCCCAGCATGCATCGCGCGCTTCTTCTTCTACAGGGGAGACTGCTTACCGTAGAAGTCATATAACCCAGCATGCACCGCACGCTTCTTCTTCTACGGGGGCGGCTGCTTACCGTAGAAGACGGAGGAAAATGAAGTTGGCGGCTGCTTACCGTAGAAGAAGAAGCGCTTCTTCTTCTACGGGGGAAAAAGAAGTTGGCGGCTGCTTACCGTAGTTGCGAGACCTAAACTTTATGAAAATGAAGTTTAGGTTTGTTGTGGCTCAATATTGGTCCATATATAAAGGCACACCGGATTATAAGGCACACTGTCAGCTTTTGAGAAAATTGGAGGTTTTTAGGTGCGCCTTATAGTGCGGAAAATACTTTATATAAAATATTTGTATGCCTTGTCTGGAGAGGATTAAGAGGAAGAAAACTATATTATTCATAGCTCTGTACTAACATGAACTAAACACATGTATGACAATGTCATGTTCACACAAAATGTTTACAAAATATTGTTTCTCACTGTTGATGTTTTTCAGAATAAATTGCTGGGCTGAGTGATGCAGATGAAGTTGCACATAAAGACTATGTAAGTATGTGCAAGTGTGCAAGCCACTTTCTAGAAAGACAACATGCATTTGATTACGTCTAGGTCACTCTATTATTCAAAAACATGAATGTCATTCACCTTTAAATGCTGCTGCTTTAAGATTTATAACAAAAACAAGAATAAGACAATAAGGCCGACTATCTCACATAGACAACAAAGATTGGGTTTAAAAAGTGTCATCTTGAGCCGATGACACATAATCTTCAAATAGTTGTAGATTTAACACGTCGAATTTGACTGTCAAACTTGCAGTCGAATAGTCTGATAATAATATTCCCTCCCCCCTCTGTGGAAAGGAGGCGTTTTAATACCTGCTGCGGCCCAGTGTGACTGCATGTGTGTTGAAAGGATAAATTGATTGCATTCATTATGCCTTTAAGTATTACAAAAGGATTCTTGTGTTCAGACAAATAGTTTTAAAGAGTAATAAATAAATCTTAGTTTTAGCTGTCACTTCAGACTTTCTCAAAGCGGTTGCTGATTCCTGGTGTGGCGCCACATCTCCCAAATCATTTGGCCTGTTTTGACTTCCCACATATCTTATTATATAATAACTATTTGTCTGAACACAATCATATTTTTACTCCGGTGAGACTGATTGGAGGTGTAACTCTCCTCCTTAAAAATGTGTTATCTTTCCACGGGTTCACTTACAGAAACCTTTTATTAGTTTTATTTCCTCTATTTAGTTTTTTTTTTCTCACAAAATATTGTTTCTTTGTGGTATTGTTTTTTTCCCTCAGAATGAACTCTGCTGGACTGAGTGGCACCAATGAAGATGCAATCAAAGACTATTTAGGTATGTGCAAATTGATTTTGCGCTCAGACTTTCTAACAATACAACATGTATTTGCTTACATGCTAACTTGATCATTTTGATGTTAATCAAAACAAATAAGGGCCTGATCTACTAAGATCCAAATAACAAGCGCTAAAGTTGTCTGTCTATCTTTGTTGGCCCTTGTCCAGGGTGTACCCCGCCTTCCGCCCGAAAGCAGCTGGGATATTCAAATGAGTTGTTTGCGTGTTATCGGCTGTCCCCTTTGAGACTCTCATTTCCCTCCACATTTATGGCCTCAACCTGTGGCGTTTTGTCATGTTGTTGACAGGCAACAAACAATCATACCACCTTTTCTGGGCTATATTGAAGTATTACCAGACATTAGCACGCTGAAGTGGTCTGGGAGGGGCTGCAATGTTGTGATGTGAAGAAGAATATGCATATTATAAAACATTTTTTCATATAAGAGATTTAATATATAACCTATATGAAAAATTGAACGGCATGAAAAAAAAAAAACATCTTCATCGCGGTGGTACAGTTGGTACGCTTCCAGGGCGGTGTGCAAGTGGACTCCAGTGCGGCGGGGTTGTGCGCCTCAGGCGCGGACCTTTTCATACATTCGCCGCGGATCTGGAGCACATACTTTTTGCTATCAGGGAACGAGCCAGTGTTTTGAACGGCTCTTGAACAGAACGGCTCTTCAAGATCCAGCTCCTTTCTGCGAGCCGTAAATCCCATCTCTATGAGTTACAAACAAAAACCATGAAACCCCTGTACTTAAACAGTTCAGATCAGGGGTGGGCAATTAATTTTTACCGGGGGCCGCATGAGCAACCCGAGCACTGCTGGAGGGCCACACCGACAATATTTCAATTAAATGTTGCTTAAATTATTTTTGATATACCGTAAGATAGATAATAATAATAATAATATTTTCATTTAACCTAACTTATCTTTATACAAAAGCAGATGGCTTTTGATGATTTTATTTTTAACACTTTCTTACACAACAATTCCTGATGTATATTACAATACAAAAATTTCAATTTCTGTCACTTTATCCTGCATCCTCTTTGTTGTGAACGTAGCACGCCTGTAAGGTGATTGGCGAAGAAGGAGGAAGCGTTGCTGTTGCGGAAATGAGGAGTGAAGATAGATGTGCGTGTGGAAAGAACGAGATAAGTTGAGTTGTGTTAGTATAGCTTGCTCAATAAAAGTTTAAAAAGAGCATCAGACTTGGTGTGCACTTCTTCTGGACTCTACAATTGATGTCAGAAGTGGGATGAAATGCCTCCCAGTTTGCCTTGCCATCAATCCTGGGAGTCTACATTGAGGGCGGAATTCCCCCATGGCAAGCAGCATGCGCTGCACCTGTAGACACTGCCTCTCTCTCTTTCTTTCTCTCTCTCTCTCTCTCTCTCTCTCTCTCTCTCTCTCTCTCTCTCTCTCTCTCTCTCTCTCTCTCTCTCTCTCTCTCTCTCTCTCTCTCTCTCTCTCTCTCTCTCTCTCTCTCTCTCTCTCTTTGCGGCGAGCTCCTCACGTGGCACGTACCTCCCGATGACGTACCCGGCTGAGCACACAAACAGCGCAGTATGCGCAAAGTTTTACTTCTGACACCAATTGTAGCGTCCAGAAGAAGTGCACACCAAGTCTGACGCTCTTTTTAAACTTTTATTGAGCAAGCTATACTAACACAGCTCAACTTATCTCGTTCCTTCCACACGCACGTATCCTCACTCCTCATTTACGCAACTCAAGAACACAACATCAACTTCAGCAGGTCGTTACACTATATTCTTTAAACACAGCAACATGTGTACCACAAATGAAGCACACGGCTTTACCTTTACTTGGCAGTCCATGTCTTGTTGAAAACACGCCATTAGTCATCAACTTTTCTTTTTTTAGCGTCTCGGGGATAACCGGGCATCACTTGTCGCTGTGCGCCTTCACTCACAGGACATATACGCACATAAATAACACTTTTCAGAATAAAAGCAGCACAGTTGTATTGCACGCACGACATAGATGTTTTTTTAAATTTATTTTGTAATTTGTCATTGCCGCTGCGCGCACGAGCATACGTCCACACGGAAGTAATACAAATAACGCTTTTCAAAACAAAAGCAGCACCGTTGTATTGCACACTCGAAATAGAGACTTTTTAAAATGTATTTTGTAATTTATGATTGGCCTCACGCGGGCCGGACAGGGACGTACAAAGGGCCGGATGCGGCCCGGGGGCCGCAGAATTCTCAGGTCTGGTTCAGACGGTTGAATCAGGTCGAACAATTCCCCTTGCAAACACAGTAGACTTGCCACGGATGTGTTACAAATTCAAACCTGGCCACTAAAAAACACGACTAAACATTTTACTGTAGTTTACCTTATTGATTAGTTATCCCATTGTGGTGTTTTTAGAATGTCTGAAAACGTTCTTACATCTTACAGGATGTTTTCTGACAACAGCAAGTTAAAGCCTGTCACTGTGGCTTTTAGCAGCACGCAATGATTGGCACCATTTCTCGCCGAAAGGCATTCAGTGCATGTTTTTGACAAATCAGGTGCAGCAAAGTGAATGAAAACGTCAAGCGTTCACCTTGTGTCAGTCAGAAGCTGGCCAGATTGGTGATGGAAACACAATATTACGTCTGTTCCTTTTTTCTCTTTGGAGTAAAAAAAATACATCCATAACAAACCCTGACCTAAAAACTACTCCACTGTCTCGCTCGCTCAAAAAAAAACTCAATTAGCGTTTTTTTTTGTAACCTAACACGCAGCGACCTGGCTAAATCTGGCCAAATTAAACAGCTATACCAAAAAACATTTTGACCGACATAGCATCACCGTGGGCTGATACTTAAAAACTTAAAACATGTAAACTCTCAATGTGCAATCGATCAAACGTGCCTACCTTCCTTTTTTAAGGCATTGATGATCGACTTCATTTTGACTCCGTGGTCGCTCCGACGCGCGGTTCGTGCAAGTGTCGGTACTTCCCTTTATTCTGTCCCGATTCCTCACTCAGAAAGAAGGAGCGAGAAGACGCAGAGGACATGATCCCGCTACACTCCTCCTAGCCCACTTGCTTGGGGCATCTGCGCGTCTCCCTCAGCTGACACCGGCTTTAACACACACAAGCACACACACTTGCACATTTTCACTAGCCCCGCCCATCCTACGCCCCCTTCTACAAAATTGGAATTTGCACTTCAAGTCAAATGCATGTGCAAAAATAAAAAGATATAGCTGCCCTGGCAGTTTCTCCTAGTGAGAGTAATTTTGTGGGTAGAGGTGGTAATGTTTCAAAGTAGTGAAGTGAAGTGAAGTGAATTATATTTATATAGCGCTTTTCTCTAGTGACTCAAAGCGCTTTACATAGTGAAAACCCAATATCTAAGTTACATTTAAACCAGTGTGGGTGGCACTGAGAGCAGGTGGGTAAAGTGTCTTGCCCAAGGACACAACGGCAGTGACTAGGATGGCGGAAGCGGGAATCGAACCTGCAACCCTCAGGTTGATGGCACGGCCACTCTACCAACCGAGCTATACCACTGTCAGGGGTGTCCGAAGTGCGGCCCGGGGGACATTTGCGGGCCGCAGCTAATAGTTTACCGGTCCGCCACACGTTCTGGAAAGGTTATTGCAAAGTAACAAGAAAAACATTTCAAAGCATTTAAATTCAAAGTAATTGTTTACATCAACAATTTTCAAACTGTAGTACTGTATCACTGTACATGTGTTCTAAAAGAAATTAAATTTTAAAAAAAATATATATATTTTTTTTTAAATTAAATCCACATAAAAAACACAAGATACACTTACAATTAGTGCACCAACCCAAAAAACCTCCCTCCCCCATGTATACTCATTCACACTCATTCACACAAAAGGGTTGTTTCTTTCTGTTATTAATGTTTCTGTTTCCTACATTATATATCAATATAGATCAATACAGTCTGCAGGGATACAGTCCGTAAGCACACATGATTGTATTTTTTTATGACAAAAAAACCCAAAACAAATTATATATAATTTGAAATGTCGCGATATAGCGCTAAATCAAGCAAATTAACAAAATTCAACCAAACCCAACAAATTGTGTGCAGATTGTTTGTTTCTGCCGTAATCAAATCAGAAACCGCAACCTGTAACACTATCTCAATTCTTTAGTGCTGTAATGGCAAAACTTACTGTACTCAGAATTCAGAACCTCTTCCAGTTCCCTTCTACAGTGTATAGTCCTCTAGGTCAGTGGTTCTCAAATGGGGGTACGCGTATCCCTGGGGGTACTTGAAGGTATGCCAAGGGGTACGTGAGATTTTTTTTAAATGTCTGTCAAAAAGAACTGTGAAAAGAAATGCAACAATGCAATATTCAGTGTTGACAGCTAGATTTCTTGTGGACATGTTCCATAAATATTGATGTTAAAGATTTCTTTTTTTGTGAAGAAATGTTTAGAATTAAGTTCATGAATCCAGATGGATCTCTATTACAATCCCCAAAGAGGGCACTTTAAGTTGATGATTACTTCTATGTGTAGAAATCTTTATTTATAATTGAATCACTTGTTTATTTTTGAATACAATTTTAGTTATTTTTATATCTCTTTTTCCAAATAGTTCAAGAAAGACCACAACAAATGAGCAATATTTTGCACTGTTATACAATTTGATAAATCAGAAACTGATGACATAGTGCTGTATTTTACTTCTTTATCTCTTTTTTTCAACCAAAAATGCTTTGCTCTGATTAGGGGGTACTTGAATTAAAAAAATGTTCACAGGGGTACATCACTGAAAAAAGGTTGAGAACCACTGCTCTAGGTAATGTAGTATTTTGTTGCACTTGTAATATAAAAGCAATACATTTTAGCTACCTTTGACACACAAACATGTGTGCCGTTTAATCAGGCATGCAGTAGTCGTCAACTTGTACATTCAGCAAATCAAAATGGCGGTCACAATAACCCCCACCTTTGGGTAAAACTCTGACGGTCATTTAAAGGGACCACACTGAATTACTCACCCTTAACTGCATAGATAAATGCTAACCAAGAACAACTCACAACATTGTTATGTGCACAATAGAACTATGGCAGTGAATAATGCCAGTGACGTCAAGTAAACAGGTGTTGTGAATAGGGTTTCAAAATTCCGGGAATATTCAAAGTGGGAAGCTTTCCATTGGAATTAACGGGAATATATGGGAATTAACGGGAATTAATGGGAAATTAATGGGAATAAACATTGAATGCAACATGCTAGACCTTGCAGCATGATTATTAGCTAAAACGACCTGATTTAATGCAAATTCAGTAGAATTTCAACCCTGCACAGTGCATTCCTCCATCACATGTGCAGTGCATTCTTCCATCACATGCACAGATAATTCCCAGCATGCTACACACTACAGCAGGGCTGTTCAGGCCACACTAGTATTTGAGCCCAAGGACTTCATCCAGTCAGGTAAGTGTTGATGATATTACTGGGGTAAATACATTTGATATTTGGTATTTAAGTTTAATAGAGGTGTAATTGCTTGTTACTGTATGACTACACCTACTCTGAGATCGGTAGGTTGTGAGTTCAAACCCCGGCCGAGTCATACCAAAGACTATCAAAAATGGGACCCATTACCTCCCTGCTTGGCACTCAGCATCAAGGTTGGAATTGGGGGTTAAATCACCAAAAATGATTCCCGGGTGCGGCCATCGCTGCTGCCCACTGCTCCCCTCACCTCCCAGGGGGTGATGGGTCAAATGCAGAGAATAATTTCGCCACACCTAGTGTGTGTGTGACAATCATTGGTACTTTAACTTTAACTTTAACTTTAACTTTGACTGTAGACTACTCCAGCAGACTTCCACTCAAGCTAGCTAGCTGTTCCTGTACTTGTTAAATTATTTTGGGGCCAATATCTCTAGCTAGCTAGGTTTATGTACCACCACAGTCTCATAATGAACCAAAAATATTTCTCCGTTAGCCGTGATGCTAATTTTCTCTATAGTAAATCCCATTAAGTTATTATGCTAACAACGTTAGCGATCCGAATTTACTTTTTTTGTGATCTGTAAAGTTCAACTAGCAAATACTAAATCAAAATGTGTAGTTTCCTCTGCCTTCTGTTCTGCTAGCCATTCTGTTGTCATACAAGAATGTAGGTTATAGTTTGATTTAGCATGCTGATTGAGTGTTCATTTATTCATCTAGCCTATTTCTATTCATTTGTCCATCAGTAAAATATTTTTAAAGACTACTCCAGTTGTTTAGCTGACTATGTATATCTGTGTGCAGCATTGCATTAGTGTTTTAAAAGAATAAATAAATACAAACAGAATAATGCCACGTACACATCTGAGGTGTTTCACACCAACCAATGTAGGTGGAAAGGCTGTGTGCATTTGCAAATACTGTGCAAAGAGCAATGTCAAAAATGCCACAAAGATGCAGCAGCATAAAGACAAGTGCCCAATAATATATAACTATTGTAATTCCCCATTAATTCCCATATATTCCCATTAATTCCCATGGACGGTGTCCAACGTTGAATAATCAAAAAATGGTCAATATTTCAAAACTTCCCGAGCTTAACTTCCCGTGGTAAATTTCCGGAAATTTACCGGAAACTTTCCACCCCTTTGCAACCCTAGTTGTGAATCACGTCATTAAAGCAAACACTATACAATAAACAATTAGCACATCAATGTCCTCAAAAATGCAGATGTCTGATAAAAATCTCTCATCATCCCTCATAAACCAACAAAAATTATGCTAAGCGGTTCCCAATATTCTCAGTTAAAGCGGGTTTAAACTACATGCAATCTGTTGGAACATATAGGATTGGGAACATGTACAATAGACACACATGTTTCAACCATAAATTGTGTTTCTGGTACAATATAAAATAAGGAGTGTAGGCAAGATATGTATTGCTCAAAAAGGTGTAACAGTCTTTGAGTAGCACTGAAATATTGCTTGTTGTAAGGGAGAACAGGATTGCCGTATAAAAGAGGTCACTAACCTTTTCGAGCCCAAGATCTCTGGTCTCAGCCAAAAACCAAAGCAAGATCTACCCCTGCGTTTACTATGTTTATATATACAGGTATATATACAGTCGCGATCAAAAGTTTACATACACTTGTAAAGAACATAATGTCATGGCTGTCTTGAGTTTCCAATCATTTCTACAACTCTTATTTTTTTGTGATAGAGTGATTGGAACACATACTTGTTGGTCACAAAAAACGTTCATGAGGTTTGGTTCTTTTATGAATTTATTATGGGTCTACTGAAAATGTGACAAAATCTGCTGGGTTAAAAGTATGCATACAGCAGTGTTAATATTTGGTTACATGTCCCTTGGCAAGTTTCACTGCAAAAAGGTGCTTTTGGTAGCCATTCACAAGCTTCTGGCAAGCTTTTGGTTGAATTTTTGACCACTCCTTTTGACAAAATTGGTGCAGTTCAGCTAAATTTCTTTGTTTTCTGACATGGACTTGTTTCTTCAGCATTGTCCTCACGTTTAAGTCAGAACTTTGGGAAGGCCATTCTAAAACCTTAATTGTAGCCTGATTTAGCCATTCCTTTACCACTTTTGACGTGTGTTTGGGGCCATTGTCTTCTGACATCACATTGACAAAGATAAGACCTTCTGGGGGAAAGTTCTGTGGTCAGATGAAACAAAAATTGAGCTGTTTGGCCACAATACCCAGCAATAAGTTTGGAGGAGAACAGGTGAGGCCTTTAATCCCAGGAACATCATTCCCACCGCATGGTGGTGGTAGTATTGTGCTACTCAGTGGCCTAGTGGTTAGAGTGTCCACCCTGAGATCGGTAGCTTGTGAGTTCATACCAAAGACTATAAAAATGGGACCCATTACCTCCCTACTTGGCACTCAGCATCAAGGGTTGGAATTGGGGGTTAAATCTCCAAAAATGATTCCCAGGCGTGGCCACCTGCTGCTGCCCACTGCTCCCCTCACCTCCCAGGGGGTGATCAAGGGTGATGGGTCAAATGCAGAGAATAATTTCACCACACCTAGTGTGTGTGTGACAATCATTGGTACTTTAACTTAACTTTAACTTTACACATACAAACTGTAGTACACAAAAAAGCACATTTAATAAAAAAAAAACGTTATTATGGTCTTACCTTTACTTATAAATGAAGTCCATGCGCCGCTGTTGTGCATGATTGTTTTTGCACTTTTTGGCTTCTTATTAAATAACTTTTTTAAATACATTCAATCTTGCACGTGGAAAGTTTAAGTGTGGGCTTTAGTTGATATAACACTCCCGTCAGGGGGTGCATTCTACGGCGGGGGTGCATTCTCTACCACCAGGAGGCGGGATTACTGCGAGCCTCAGCCAGTGCGTCTTCGCAGCCGTTTTATGATTGCTCAGCACAAGAAGTACTTACACACATACAGTTGTTGACAAAATACACTGTACATTATATACCTCAGCTAACTAAACTATGGAAATGTATAATATAGTTCATATAGCAATACGGTCTCACTGCGCAGCAGGCCAGCAGTTAGCCGAGTCCGCAATCCATGTTGAGGCACAACGCAGTGACGTGCCTCAACTGGCTGCTGATCACCGCACCGTCTCTTCTCAGTATTTGAACGGCAAATGTGAAAATTCAGCGATTTTGAATAAAAATAATCCAAAACTGGTGAAGTTAAATGGAAAATAACTTTATAGTATAATCACTGGATACATAACAATTTCATTAATTGTTTTTCTTTTTACATTTTTTTTCTTTCCATGATGGCACGTGAGGCCCCGCCTCACTTGCCTCCCCTGACTGCACGTCACTGCATCATAGCTCATTGATGTGGAATAAATGACACTTCACTTAAAGTCTAAGCCACATACCTGTCGCTTACCGAAGGGTGCAAACTGATTGTGTAATATCCTCATGGAATGACAACGTGTGCTTGACCCTGGAGCAACTGCACTCAGTGACGAAACAAACACGCTACCATAGACAGCAGAACAATTGGATTAAAATTTTTGTACATTTACTTTAGTTATCTGTTGCACTAATAAGATGCCTGCTCAGTGCGTGTTGGCTTCTTGTAGCGAAACTGTTGTGTCAAAACTGGCGCGTGACGTCACAATTTACCTTTTTCTTTTACAGGGTGCAAACCATGTAACATGAAAACTAATGGACAAATTGCGTCCCTTGACAGCTCAATACGGAACGTGTGCTTTTGTTTCTAAATACAGGACGATTCTGTTTTTCAAGGGACAACTATTGAAGTAGCATTCATGCTTGCGGCGCCATCCTCACGTTCAAGTTTCGCTTTAAGATGCTATTTTAACCTTGATGTGATGAGAAAGTTTGTCGCTGCAATACTAACTAATTGCCTCTAAAGTTTCATCAGAGTTTGTTTTAAAGCTAAAGTGGACACAGAGCACATCGCTCTAACTATCAACACATTGGCTTGTGACCTGTTCACTGACTCTTTAATGCACGTTGCCTACCGGCGCCGGTCAAACAAACACTGATTAATCATCATTAATTTATGGTACTGCCATAATTTTTTTTATTAGTCACATGCGTTAACGCATTAACGTTGACAGCCATTTTTTAAATATATATATATATATATATATATATATATATATATATATATATATATATATATATATATATATATATATATATATATATATATATATATATATATATATATATATATATATATATATATATATATATGTGTATATATATATATATATATATATATTAGGGGTGTGGGAAAAAATCGATTCTCATTTTTTAAAAATCGATTTTTTATTTATTTATTGACATTTTTTATTATTATTATTATTATTTTTTTTAATTAATCAATCCAACAAAACAATACACAGCAATACCATAACAATGCAATCCAATTCCAAAACCAAACCCGACCCAGCAACACTCAGAACTGCAATAAACAGAGCAATTGAGAGGAGACACAAACACGACAGAACAAACCAAAAGTAGTGAAACAAAAATGAATATTATCAACAACAGTATCAATATTAGTTACAATTTCAGTGATTAAAAATCCCTCATTGACATTATCATTAGACATTTATAAAACATTTTAAAAAAGAACAATAGTGTCACAGTGGCTTACACTTGCATCGCATCTCATAAGCTTGACAACACACTGTGTCCAATATTTTCACAAAGATAAAATAAGTCATATTTTTGGTTCATTTAATAGTTAAAACAAATTTACATTATTGCAAACAGTTGATAAAACATTGTCCTTTACAATTATAAAAGCTTTTTACAAAAATCTACTACTCTGCTTGCATGTCAGCAGACTGGGGTAGATCCTGCTGAAATCCTATGTATTGAATGAACAGACAATTGTTTTGAATTGGGAAAAAATCGTTTTTGAATCGAGAATCGTGTTGAATTGAAAAAACAAACGATTTTGAATCGAATCGTGACCCCAAGAATCGATATTGAATCGAATCGTGGGACACCCAAAGATTCACAGCCCTATTATATATATACAGTATATGGCAACACTAAATTGGCCCTAGTGTGTGAATGTGAGTGTGAATGTTGTCTGTCTATCTGTGTTGGCCCTGCGATGAGGTGGCGACTTGTCCAGGGTGTACCCCGCCTTCCGCCCGAAGGGAATAAGCGGTAGAAAATGGATGGATGGATGGATATATACACACACATATATATGTATATATACACTACAGGCCAAACGTTTGGACACACCTTCTCATTCAATGTGTTTTCTTTATTTTCATGACTATTTATATTCTAGATTGTCACTGAAGGGATCAAAACTATGATTGAACACATGTGGAGTTATGTACTTAACAAAAAAAGGTGAAATAACTGAAAACATGTTTCATATTCTAGTGTCTTCAAAATAGCCACCCTTTGCTCTGATTACTGCTTTGCACACTCTTGGCATTCTCTCGATGAGCTTTGAGAGAGTCACCTGAAATGGTTTTCACTTTACAGGTGTGCTTGAAGCTCATCGAGAGAATGCCAATATATATCTTTGGCAGCTTAGTCATGGAAGACCATGCTAATTTACACTCTTGTGTCAGACACTTATTTCGATTTGATGTCTAATTTTTATTTTACTTATTTATTTTTTTATTTTTTTAACGGTACTTTAATTATTATTAATAGTTTATTGTTTTTATTTAAATAGTTTTGTCATCCTATTTTAGTAAATTATTAGTAATATATTTGCAGTTATAATGAGTGTTGTAAATATACAATACACTTATTTAATTATAATTTTCACATTTTAACTTGATGTTTTGTTGATACGGTACATTCATGTTTGTTGACAACCCCTATTATTAAACATTTGATTTTTTTCTGTTAGTTTTTTAAAGACAAAGGTTTGTGGTTTTATTATTGCTGATGTCATTGGGTTTCTTGCTGTTATCTCAATTTTTGCTGGTGTTTTTAGTTTTTTGTAATGTGCCTATAGGTCCAATGACAACCAAGTCACAAGCCACACAGCAGCGGGATGAGAGGCTTAAGAGAGAGAGGCGAGGTGTGAGGGCGTGTTAAGGGGTTAAAACGCATGCCTGTTGTCAGGTCTGTTAGCCAAGCTCCGAGTGGGTGTGTCACTAATGTCATAATAATATATATTTTTCTAATATTTTTGTGATCAACCGGTAGAGTCCCAAAGATCAACTGGTCGATCGCGTTTGACTGGTTGGCGACTCCTACTGTATAATATCAAATAGATACCGTATATAAAATATATGAGCATTGGAATAAATGTTAAGGGTTGTATACATATATCCATGTCTATGGATGTCTCATTCAACCAGGTTATTGTATTCGCAGGGCATTCAATTGATCGCAACTGGACTGTATAGTTTGTCTTAGAAGGCGTTTTGCCTCTCATCTAAGTAGGCTTCATCAGTTCATGCTTTTGGTCAGACCTCGTCTGTTAAGAGATCTTTTGTGACCGAAATCTATTTCCTGATGGCCGAAGGTTGAACAGGTGTTGACCAGGGTGAAAGCTGTCTGCCAGGATTTTCTTTGCTTTGGAGAGAAGAGGGCGGCCGATAATCTCCTCCACTGTCTAAGTCAACCTCTTGTCTGCAGCAGTTAGTGATGCAACACTGGCTCTATGATGGCCCGATAAAAAGATAGCTGCAGTTTTTACTCAAGTTGGTTCCTCCGCAGCACACGAAGGAAGTCGAGTCTCTGCTGTGCCTTTTTGACCAATGCTGAAGTGTTGACAGTTCATGTGAGGTCCTTCAAGATGTAAGTTCCCAGGAACTTAAAGGAGGTCACAGTGTCCACACATGCTCATGCATGTTCCCCTCTGTGTCTCCTAAAATCAATGACCATATCCTTGGTCTTTGTGGTGTTTGTCCTCAGGTTGTTCTTGGTGCATCAGCCTGCCAGCACCTGAATTTCCTCTCTGTTGGCAGTTTAATCACACCCCAATCATTATGGATTTTTCTAACTGACCTCTTTTGTAACGGTTATGAAGCATAGAGAATATTGAGTGATTTTTTTGTCCAGAACATATTTTGCTTTATTCATTGTTGAAGTGTTCCTTGTCACCTTATGTTTTATATTTTTTATATGACACCTTATTTATAATTACTTTAGATTTATTCATTTTATCATCTATTATTACACCTAGAAATTTGATTGATTTTATCTTGACAATGTTTACTCTGCCTATTGGTATTTAACTGTCTCCCTTACTGTTATGGAATAGCATTGTTTTAGTTTTACTTGTTTTACTATTTTTTTTTTTTTATTCAAACAATCGCCCTAATTTATTTTTTCTGTTATTATCTGTATTAGTCTCTGTGTGTTCTTTCCTGAACAAAATTCGGTCCTATGGTCAGCAAATATTACTAACTTTAAGCCTTTTGGAACTTTACAAATGTTGCTTTTATCGAGATAAAACAGTTTTGGACCCAGTATTGATCCTACTCGACATTTTTAGCGCTGTAGACGTATGTACGCCGAGCTTCACGTATTGCTGCCTCTTGGTTAATTAGCTCCTTACCCAGTTCAAGACCAGCCGTCTGATGCAATTTTGTTTTAATGTGATAATTAACAAATAATGGTTAATTGTGTCAAAGGCTTTTGTTTAGCACCACAGTATTTACCTATTGCATTGGTAATCTCTTCCGTTATTTTGATTAATGCCAGAGATACCAAGACGTTAGCTCTGTCCGCTAGTGTTCCACTTTTATTCATAAAATTGTCCAATCTATTGTTTAAATAGTTTCCAAAATTTTGGAAAATTGTGGAAAGAAGGAAACAAGTCTGAAGTTAATGTATGTCTCCAGCAGTGGCGTGCAGTCACTAGAAGCAGGGGAGGCACGGCCTCACCTGCCATCATGGAAAGAAAAAAAAAAGTAAAAAGAAAAAAAATTAATTAAATTGTTATATGTATCCAGTGATTATACTAAAGTTATTTTCCATTTAACTTCACCAGTTTTAGATTATTTTTATTTTTATTTTCACATTTGCCGTTCAAATACTGAAAAGAGACGGTGCGGTGATCAGCAGCCAGTTGAGGCACATCACTGATTTGTGCCTCAACATGGATTGTGCGCAATGACTCGGCTAACTGCTGGCCTGCTGTGCAGTGAGACCCTATTGCTATATGAACTAGATTATACATTTCCATAGTTTAGTTAGCTGAGGTATATAATGTACAGTGTATTTTGTCAACAACTGTATGTGTGTAACGTATTTATTGTGCTGAGCGATCACAAAACTGGAGGCTCGTCTCATAACCCCGCCTCCTGGTGCCAAGCACCTCCACCGCAGAATGCACCGCCCAACGGGAGCGCCACACCAACCAAAGCCCACACCCAAACCCTCCACGTGCAAGACCGAATCCACCCAAAAAAAGTCACTTAACAAGAAGCCAAAAAGTGCAAAAACAACAATGCTCGCGCGGCGCACGGGAGGAGCCGTGAACAGGGACACAACATTAGGTACACCTGCAGACTGCAGCGCGGATTTCATATTTCATTCATTCACAACTCTTCCAACACGAACACCACTGCTCCCGCACTTATAAGTAAAGGTAAGACCATAATAACGTTTTTTTTAATTAAATGTGCTTTTTTGTGTGCTACAGTTTGTAAGTGTAAAGTTAAAGTTAAGTATACCAATGATTGTCACACACACACTAGGTGTGGTGAAATTTGTCCTCTGCATTTGACCCATCCCCTTGTTCACCCCCTGGGAGGTGAGGGGAGCAGTGGGCGGCAGCGGCGCCGTGCCTGGGAATAATTTTTGGTGATTTAACCCCCAATTCCAACCCTTGATGCTGAGTGCCAAGCAGGGAAGAATGCTGGTATGAGCTTTTAAACATAACCCGTTAACTGCTGCCAATCAAATGGTGAATAAGATACTCTTTAGGGTTCATATGTTTGTAAATCTGACTGTGATGAAGTCAGTGCCTCACCTGACATGAACCTCACCGCACGCCACTGGTCTCCAGTCTTAATAAATTGGTACGATTGCTGTTTTCATTTTGTTTGGGAATTTTCCTGTTTGAAAACGACAGGTTGCTGATATACATTAAAGGTTCTATAACTTCTTTGATAACCTTTTTTATTGTTTCTATATCAATTCTGTTACAGTCTGTTGCATTCATGTGACATGGAGGCACATCCGGGCACTTCCGGGTTTCAGGCGATGGTCGAGAGCCTCCCTATTGTTTATTTACTTAACAACCTGCAAATTTGGGCTTATTTTGAAATGTTTGGAGGCAAATATAAAAGCGTTCATTAAAAAAATATTTAAAATGGGATGGAGTGGATTTTTACACTTTTAAAAAATATATTTTTAAAAAGTTTTAACCATTTATCATCACCAATACATTACTGCTTGCTATGACCTCACTTCATTTGAAACTCACAACATTTAGAGGAGAAAAAAATGGAGGCACATCATGTCTCTACATCAGGAGGGGTCCACAAATTAAACATTAATCTGTAAAAGACAAAGTTGGACTTATTCGTGCAAGTACCGTACTTGATTGACATATCGAGTGCCATGCTGCTGTGATCGTGACGCTAATGAATGAAAGGAAACGTTTGTTTGCAATTGATTTCCTGCTACAAATATTAGTCTCATCTACAATTCATGTCTGCAGTTGTTTTTATGGTATCCATCCATCCATCCATCCATCCATTTTGCTTATGCGAGGTTGGGTTGCGGGGGCAGCAGCCTAAGGAGAGAATCCCAGACTTCCCTCTCCCTAGCCACTTCATCAAGTACCTCCCGGGAATCCCGTGGTGTTCCCAGGCCAGCCAGGAGACATAGTCTTCCCAACGTGTCCTGGGTCTTCCCCGTGGCCTGCTACTGGTTGGACGTGCCCTAAACACCTCCCTAGGGAATCATCCTGACCAGATGCCCGAACCACCTCATCTGGCTCCTCTCCATGTGGAGGTGCAGAGGCTTTACTTTGAGCTCCTCCCGAATGACAGTTTCTCACCCAATCTCTAAGGGAAAGCCCCGCTACCCGGCGGAGGAAACTTATTTTGGCCGCTTGTACCCGTGATCTTGTCCTTTCAGTCGTAACCCGAAGCTCATGACCATAAGTGAGGATGGGAACGTAGATCGATCGGTAAATTGAGAGCTTTGCCTTCCGGCTCAGTTCCTTCTTTACCACAACGGATCGATACAGCGTCCGCATTACTGAAGACGCCGCACCGGTCCGCCTGTCGATCTCACAATCCACTCTTCCCTCACTCGTGAACAAGAGTCCGAGGTACTTGAACTCCTCCACTTGGGGCAAGATCTTTTCCCAAACCCGGAGATGGCACTCCACCCTTTTCCGGGCGAGAACCATGGACTCGGACTTGGAGGTGCTGATTCTCTGCGAACTGATCCAGAGACCTAATCCACCAAACTGGATCCCCTCAACGCCCTGACTGCGCCTAGAAATTCTGTCCATAAAAGTTATGATCAGAATCGGTGACAAAGGGCAGCCCTGGCTGATGAGTGTGATCCCATGATAGTTGAAGCACACCATCCAGTTCCCCTTCTTATAGAGAGGAACCACCACCCCGGTCTGCCAATCCAGAGGTACCGCCTCTGATTTCCATGCAGTGTTGCAGAGTTTTGTCAACCATGACAGCCCCACAGCATCCAGAGCCTTAAGGAACTCCGGGCGGATCTCATCAACCCCCCTGCCAACGAGGAACTTTTTAACTACCTTGGCAACCTCAGCCCCAGAAATAGATAAGCCCACCCCAGATTCACTGCACTGTTTTCTCATAGGAAGACGTGTAGGTGGGATTGAGGAGGTCTTCGAAGTATTCCCTCCACCGATCCACAACATCCGCTGAGGTCGGCAGCACACCATCCTCACCATACACGGTGTAGACAGTGCACTTCTTTCCCCTTCTGAGGTGGAGAATGGTGGTGATGAGGCAATGAGGGATGCCGTCAAGCTGAAGAAAGAGTCATATCGGGTCCTTTTGGCTCATGGGACTCCGGAGGCAGCGGCCAGGTACCGACAGGCCAAGCGTTGTGCGGCTTTGACGGTCAAAAACTCGGACATGGTAGGAGTTCGGGGAAGCCGTGGAAAACGACTTCAAGGACTGCTTCGAAGCAGGAGGGGGAAGCAGTGCACCGTTTTTATGGTATAAAGTATATATTTTGTCTCATTATTTATCTATAGATCTCCCGGCGGTATCAAAATGTAGTGTATGTTGTTGAGCCTTTGAGAGATTTATTAATCTAGTTTATTAATACTATTATGGACATTTTCTTGATGCTAACAAATATCACAAAGACGCGCTATAATGCGGTCATCCGTGTCGAATAAAGTACTTAAGGCTTTCCTCCGCAACAACAACTAAGTTTTTAGTTTCTGTTATGAAAATTGAGAAAGAAAATACAGTGGATTGGACCAACATTTAAAATATTTATTACTAGGACTTAACATTACATTAGTTTATTTGCACAAGCAGGTCTTTGTAGTTATATTTAGACATAGACACCACATAAGAACATAAACTAATGCTACCTCTTGTCCTTTTTTTACGTTTAGTTCTGCTCTCAAACACTACTAGAGAATAAACTTGATTGCATCACATAAAGTTTCTCAAACAAGTAAAATGCTTAAACAAACATTTTACAAAGTGATCACTGCAGACACAGGCGGTCCGATTGTATTCCAAAAGATGATGAAAGCTGCTTGATCGTCGTGTGAATTAAATCGCGAAGAAGAAAAACGGATATTATGTCTTTGATTTACATTTATTAACATTTGTATTATTCCTTCTTCTGTCACATCAGTGAGTAACATCTAGTTGGGATTTCTGTTTATGGCATCATTTAAGTCCTCAACTGACAAGGTATCTGGAAACGTATCTTCCAGGTTTAGTCATTTTTTACATTTCCTTTTGAGAAGTATTGAGGGTAATCCTTCTCAGCACCAATTTTAATGATGTTATTTAAAGATGCCCCATTTTGCTTTCATCTTGTTTTTGTTCCTATCAAATAATGTATTGTAATGTTGTTTCCTACAGATGCTGGTTAGCTTGCGTTTGTATGTTTTGTAGTTTATTTCTGCCTCTGTAGCTGTTTGTTGTATGAATGTGCTACATAATCCATTTGTCAATCCATTCGTCATCTATGGTTGATTGTTCTGCTTTTGCTTCTTACTAAGTTGTTTACACAGTAATTTTTTAAGCATCATAAAAGTGTTTTTTTTTAATGACTATTTGCTTAATCTACATAATCTTTACAGTACACATTCACCCAGCTTTGTTCTCTTAGATCATTCTTAAAAACATTTGTACTTTTCTCTGCAAATAGTCACTGAAATGTTTTTTTGTCATCAACGTCTCTCCTCTTGTACACTTTTGTAGTTTCTTTCCATTGTAGAATGTGAAAACTGGTAGATGATCACTAATGATGACTGATTGGTTATTAGCAGACAACTTGTAGTATTATTATCAAAATCATTAGTACACATATTGTCAATGAGTCTGGCATAGTCTCTAGTGATTCTGCATGACCTTGTGATTTTAGTATATAAACCCATGCTATATATTATATCTATGAAGTCAGCAATGGTCGTTTGTTTAATAGGGTTCAAGAGGTCAGTGTTGAAGTCACCACATAAGAAAATTACCTGTTTACTGATTTATTTGATGGTTGCCTTAAAACAGTAATCAAACAATTCAATACTTGACGTTGGCGTTCTGTATACATTGCATCGGAAAGTTTTCACAGCTCTTCACTTTTTCAACATTTTGTTATTTTACAGCCCTATTCCAAAATGCAAGAAATGCATTTTTGTCCTCAAAATTCTAAACACAACACCCCATAATGACTACGTGGATTTTTTATTTTTTTATTTTTGCAAATGTATTTAAATGAAAAAGAATAAGAGACCACATGTACATACTGTAAGTATTCACATTAATTTATCTGGCAAGCAAATGGCTGAACATTTGTGTCAATAATACACATTCTGGATAAATGCATTTGTTCTTTTAATTTTGACAGAAAAAAATATTGTATCTGATAATGTAACTAAATATTTCAAATACATTTTTGGTTGTCGAAAGTAAATAATTTGTACATTTAGAAATATTTTTCGACTATAGAGCGCTCTGGTAAATAAGCCGCAAATACAACAATTTAAAATAAAAAAATATTTCTCCACGTTAGCTGCAGATATATACGTTGCGAAATTAGTCATTGTAAGCTTCTGGCAACATTACAACGATTTTGTAAGTGTTCATTTACATACCATAATTGTTTCCAAATGGTTTCTGTAACACGGCAGTAAAACGGCTGATCAAACGAAAAAAAAAGTAATTGTAATGGACCTACTAGCTGCAGAAGCTTGCTCTCCAATCAGCTAAACAGACTCAATGAGACTATGTCTACACTAAGCCGGATAACCCCTTAAACAAATAATTATTTAGCCTAAGCCCCGTTTCAGCCACACTAAACTATCGTTTAAGGTCCCCCTCCTTTGACAATTTTTTACACGGGTAAGTCAACCATGTATGTCTTGAATCTCCGGCTCTTAGCTTTGTATGGACTTATTGATCGTTTACAAACTGAGTTCAGAGAGGAAGTCACGCCAGAAAGACAGAGGAAGTGACATCAGAAAGAACGCGCCACAGCTAGCTTCATTATATGGAAATATGGAGGCGAGTCATCCAGACATGCCCGTGTTTCTCCTTCCGTCTGTACATACGCTTGTGGAAATCACACATGAATACCTTAAAAGAAAGCGATTGCAGCTATTTTCCTTCTGTATTATGCATTTTCGGCCGGTGCAACTTATACTCCGGAGCGATTTATACTCCGAAAAATACGGTATGTGCTGACAGTAAATCTATAGTTTTACACATATGTACTGTAAGATGTATTACAATCCCCGTTTCCATATGAGTTGGGAAATTGTGTTTGATGTAAATATAAACGGAATACAATGATTTGCAAATCCTTTTCAACCCATATTCAGTTGAATGCACTACAAAGACAAGATATTTGATGTTCAAACTCATAAACTTTTTTTTTTTTTGCAAATAATAATTAACTTAGAATTTCATGGCTGCAACACATGCCAACGTAGTTGGGAAAGGGCATGTTCACCACTGTGTTACATGGCCTTTCCTTTTAACAACACTCAGTAAACGTTTGGGAACTGAGGAGACACATTTTTTAAGCTTCTCAGGTGGAATCATTTCCCATTCTTGCTTGATGTACAGCTTAAGTTGTTCAACAGTCCGGGGGTCTCCGTTGTGGTATTTTAGGCTTCATAATGCGCCACAGTCTAGTACCCGCACTCTTTTACTATAAAGCCACGTTGATGTAACACGTGGCTTGGCATTGTCTTGCTGAAATAAGCAGGGGCGTCCATGGTAACGTTGCTTGGATGGCAACATATGTTGCTCCAAAACCTGTATGTACCTTTCAGCATTAATGGCGCCTTCACAGAAGTGTAAGTTACCCATGTCTTGGGCACTAATACACCCCCATACCATCACAGATGCTGGCTTTTCAACTTTGCACCTATAACAATCCGGATGGTTCTTTTCCTCTTTGGTCCGGAGGACACGACGTCCACAGTTTCCAAAAACAATTTGAAATGTGGACTCGTCAGACCACAGAACACTTTTCCACTTTGTATCAGTCCATCTTAGATGAGCTCAGGCCCAGCGAAGCCGACGGCGTTTCTGGGTGTTGTTGATAAACGGTTTTCGCCTTGCATAGGAGAGTTTTAACTTGCATTTACAGATGTAGCGACCAACTGTAGTTACTGACAGTGGGTTTCTGAAGTGTTCCTGAGCCCATGTGGTGATATCCTTTACACACTGATGTTGCTTGTTGATGCAGTACAGCCTGAGGGATCGAAGGTCACGGGCTTAGCTGCTTACGTGCAGTGATTTCTCCAGATTCTCTGAACCCTTTGCTGATATTACGGACCGTAGATGGTGAAATCCCTAAATTCCTTGCAATAGGTGGTTGAGAAAGGTTTTTCTTAAACTGTTCAACAATTTGCTCACACATTTGTTAACAAAATGGTGACCCTCGTCCAATCCTTGTTTGTGAATGACTGAGCATTTCATGGAATTTACTTTTATACCCAATCATGGCACCCTCCTGTTCCCAATTTGCCTGTTCACCTGTGGGATGTTCCAAATAAGTGTTTGATGAGCATTCCTCAACTTTATCAGTATTTATTGCCACCTTTCCCAACTTCTTTGTCTCATGTTGCTGGCATCAAATTCTAAAGTTAATGATTTTTTGCAACAAAAAAAAATGTTTATCAGTTTGAACATCAAATATGTTGTCTTTGTAGCATATTCAACTGAATATGGGTTGAAAATTATTTGCAAATCATTGTATTCCGTTTATATTTACATCTAACACAATTCCCCAACTCATATGGAAACAGGGTTTGTAGACTGTTACATTGAAAGATTAGCCATTATGCCATGCATTAAGAGTTTACCTAAGATTTACAGTGAAAATATTTGTTGGTGCAGGGTCTACACTGTTCTAGAAAGCAGCATACAGTTTTCCCAGATTAAAATACCATTGTCCACATGCTTATCTTCAATGTTAGCTCAACATTATTGTTAGGGATGTCAATGGAACATGGTCATTGCAGTTAACTAATTAATTACAGTCATATATATAGCTCTTTGTTTTTTTTCGACTTCCATTGCAGCCGATCATCTTGGAAGGGGTTCCCTACTTCTGTGATCCCTTCTCGAGGTTTCTTCTCTTTCGCCAGCTGGGTTCTGTTGAGTTTTTCTTTGCCCATTTTTGGGTTTAGATCAGGAGATGTTGTTGTGAGTTTAAAAGCCCTGTGAGGCACATGTGATTAAGGGCTTTATAAATACATTTGATTGATTGACAGCAGTGTGTTTGATAGGTGTGTTTTATTTAAGTAATATTATCTGAAGCGGATGAAAAGCAACAAGTTCGATGTTTAATACTTGCTTTTGTACTGCTATGAAAAGTGTTCTTATTGTTTGTTGATGGTTTTTAAATTAAATGTTCCTCTCAAATGTATCTAAAATACACTCTAATAAAGTATACCCAAACCTGTTCAGAGGTGAGTAGATAACCGAGCTGAAAGACAGAAATGTATTGAGACTTCACTCTTTATTGTTTACTACTTTTTTGAAAACAAAATTGAGCTCACTTCTTATGGACCTCTTCAGTTCCACATTTTTCCAAAGAACTGATCGATGACCTCAACCTTTTTGTTTTTTGTACTACCAATCTTTTAGTCTTTACTTTCTTCTGATTTATATTATATTTTCAGTTTTAATGTGATGCTTCATTCAAAAAGGTTAAACATAGTCCCCAAGGCAGCTCGAGTATCAATACTAGGATTCCAACAATTGTTGCAATTGTCATTGGCAAAATCAGTTTTTTCCTCCATTTTCCTCAGTCTTGCACATCATATACAGTCTCATGTCCTCCAATTTATTGCATAATGACCAACTTGTCTTAGCATGCATTGCTAACTTCTAACCAAGCACAAATCCAACTAACTGTATCACTGTCCAAGCCAACAACTGCCTTGTTAGTGTAATTGTCACGGCCAGGGCGCATTGGAATGCGCCCTCATCCTTGCGCTTGGAGTGTCGCACATCCAGGGACGCGCCGCGCGCGTCTCCGCTCTGCAGCAGCCGCCAGCTGCAATCATTCACCGGCAATCGGCGCACCTGTCTGTAATGAGGAAACTGCCGGCTTATGCCTGCTGAACCGGCCATCAGGTGCCAGAATATAGTCTTCTGTTCGCGTACAGTAAGCCACGTCCTGCTTAATGTCCTGCTTTCTATGTGTGTTTTCTTGTGTCGTCCCCGCAGTACCCTCCGTCGCCTTGAAAGTGAGCTGTGTGTCTCACTTTTCCCTGGATATCATCTCCCTCTGGACTCTGACTGCCTCCCTCGATCCTTGACTTCCCCCGCATTGGACTCGGACTTGTAGACTTCTCTCTCCCCTGAACTTCCTCATCTCTTGACAACATTTGGTAACACACACCTCAGCTAAATACTTCACATAGTCTGTCACCCAATCCCTTTTGGATCTAGTTCACACTCCATTTCCTTAGTTTATATTATTATTGTTTTATTTATTTATATATATATATATATAATAAATTATTGGGCAGTACATCTGGTGTCAGTTGCCGTCATCTCCCTCTGCAAACCATAACAGTAATACGTTGAAGGCATTTTATTTGATAAAAAAACTTCAAATATTGTTTAAACAGGAGGAAATAATATTGTAGTGATGAGGCAATAAACACCAACTACACACACCAAAGTCCAGATGATTAAAAAACAACAGTTGTGGATGAGTACAAAAAATGAGGATACTATGAAACCTTATATGTCAACACAATCTTTCCCAGGACACTGATTGACCTCCACTCAGGGAATATTTCAAAATTGATTTTGCCAAAGCAAATATATGACATACAAAAACATCATATCTGCATTGCATCGTGATTGTTCTGGGTTCATCAAAGGTAATGCAATTTTGAAAAGGAAATAACAGACTGTGTCTGTGAAACTAACAACCAAATGGAATTTCAATATTTAATTTGTATTGTGGAATGCTAATTATAATTTATTTAAAGATTCCTAAATACAAAACCCCTCCAGGATTTATGTTAACACAATGAACTTTGTTTTTGGAAAATGACATTTGCAGGGCTTGATATGGGTTTAGTACACTAGTTGTAGGAATTGGGGGATGTAGCACAAGTGTTTGAACAAATGGATTGGTGAGGTGGTTCTTTGTAAACCAAATCCTTGGTGTTGCTAAGCAACTAAGAGGTGGGGTGGCTTCATACATCATTAAAGCTACGTACACATACACACTAGTATATACTAACTGTATGATGTAATGCACATTCATACTGTTAGAATTGTTGCTCTGCTGTAGTTTGATGTCATCTTACATATTCTTTCTCTTGTCCTGCGTAATGTCAGCTTATCAAGTTGGTGCCGCTACTGGTTTGGTGTCCCTATTGCCTCAATATAGCATAAGAAAGCTTCAAGACCCTACATAAGATCCACAAACCAGATGGCTACAATGTACAGCATATGTTGTCATAAACTATGCAATAATGTATCACTGGGTGCAAATTTCTTCCATGTGTGCTACCAGTGTGTCATTCTTTATCCAATCTACTTACACACACAAAAAAATGTTGATTAACTAAAATACAGTATTCATAGTCTCATTTGAGAATAAATACACAAACTGATGGATGAAAGTAATGAGTGCTGTCAAAGCATTGAGAAATGACTTAATTATCTGAAATTAGTTAATCTAATAATCACCTTTTTTAACGCCACCTAAAACAAATGCTCAAAAACAAATTTTAAGGTAGTTTCATTTAAATTCATTACATTCATTTCATTACCCAAGAAGTGGCTTTAATTTTAACAGACTTGAACATATGCAGTCATAGCCATTTACAAACATAAACCACCAGGTCCATTTAAAATGCTGATTTAAAAACCATCAACAAACAAGAACAATTTTCATAGCAGTACAAAAGCAAGTATTAAACATTGAACGTGTTGCTTTTCATCCGCTTCAGATAATATTACTTAAATAAAACAGACCTATCAAACACAGTGCTGACAATCAATCAGAATGTATTTATAAAGCCCTTAATCACATGTGTCTCACAGGGCTTTTAAACTCACATCTCCTGATCTAAACAAAAATATGGGCAAAGAAAAACTCAACAGAACCCAGCTGGCGAAAGAGAAGAAACCTCGAAAAGGGATCACAGAAGTAGAGAACCCCTTCCAAGATGATCGGCTGCAATGGAAGTAAAAAAAAAACAAGGAGCTATATATATGACTGTAATTAATTAGTTAACTGCAATGACCATGTTCCATTGACATCCCTAACAATAATGTTGAGCTAACATTGAAGATAAGCATGTGGACCATGGTATATTAATCTGGGAAAACTGTATGCTGCTTTCTAGAACAGTGTAGATCCTGCACCAACAAATATTTTCACAGTAAATCTTAGGTAAACTCTTAATGCATGGCATAATGGCTGATCTTTCAATGTAACAGTCTAATACATCTTACAGTACATATATGTAAAACTATAGATGTACTGTCAGCACATACCGTATTTTTCGGAGTATAAGTCGCTCCGGAGTATAAATCGCACCGGCTGAAAATGCATAATAATGAAGGAAAAAAACATAAGTCGCATTGGAGTATAAGTCACATTTTTTGGGGAAATGTATTTAATAAAACCCAACACCAAGAATAGACATTTGAAAGGCAATTTAAAATAAATAAAGAATAGTGAACAACAGGCTGAATAAGTGTACGTTATATGACGCATAAATAGCCAACTGAGAACGTGCCTGGTATGTTAACGTAACATATTATGGTAAGAGTCATTCAAATAACTATAACATATAGAACATGCTATACATTTACCAAACAATCGCTAAATCCGATGAAATCTTATACATCTAGTCTCTTACGTGAATGAGCTAAATAATATTATTTGATATTTTACGGTAATGTGTTAATAATTTCACACAAGTCGTCCTGAGTATAAGTCGCACCCCCGGCCAAACTATGAAAAAAACTCTGACTTATAGTCCGAAAAATACGGTAAGTAAACACATTTTTATCTTGAAAACAAAATTCTGTTCAGTTTGTTTCCAAATATAGCATTGACCAGAGAGAGAAAGGAACATAAAAATTGATGAATAACTTAGCGTGTAGTCATGATTTATTCATATACACATCACAATATTTCATAGCTGTGGAAAATTGACAAATAAATGTGACTATTACTCATTTAAATGAACTTTGTTTCTATTTGTGGTGAGCATTTGTGCTACTCTGAATAAACTATCCAAATTCAATAATACCAAAAGTAATACCCAATAATCAAAGATGGACTCTTAACGGTCGTAAATACACTAAATACATTTAGTTACTCATTTGGGACATTTCATATCATTGAACAATCATATTCTTTAATACAGACTGTGAACAAGCCAGGTTATAGCATAGTTGCTCATTTCCGTCTGAAGTTCCATGGCGAGGAGGACTAAAAAAACACAGGACAAAATGACAATTTACATTAACAGACAAAAACGCATAAGCAATTGTCATGATTCCACATTACAGTTTGTTTATTGTCCTGGTGCTCTTATTTTGGTTCAACTTCCTGTTAAACGCACCCTTAATTTTTTTGGTTTCCTGCCAGCGTACCTATTTTCCATTTCTAATCAAGTCTATTTAGGGTCTTTTTTTGCTCTTGCTATCGCTGAATTATTGCTTTTTGTCAGTGTGCGTGAGTTCATTGTCCGCCTGTGACATCATTGTATTTTGTAGTGGATCCTCTTGTGATGTCATCATCCCCCAATGAGTCCGTCCAAGATGTCTGGCACTCACCCTCCTTGCCTGTGCAGAAGCGTAGACCAGGCGCTTGCCCTCTTTGTCGTTCATGGATGTGGTCATTCCATGGGCGTCTACAGCAGGGCGCAGCTCACTTCCCCTGCTCACATTCCTCCTCATCAGTCACAGATGTAGCCATTTCATGGACGTCCTATGCACCAACAGCGCCTCCTTTAACAAGCTCCTTTGCCTTCCACAGCCAGCTACGGCGCATCTGAGGTCCATCCTCAGGCGCCTGTGGTGATGCAACAAAAAACAACAACAGCAGCAGTGTCCGGAGACTGGGCCTGGACCTGCGCTGCTGCTCGTGCATTATCCCGCGCTTGTCACCAGCTGCAAGCACCTGAATCTTCCTCTTTGGCTGCAGAGACACATGGCCTGTACTGGTGGTCGGCCCTTCGTGGCAGGGCGCAGTTTGACGGCCCTCCCCCAGTCGTTTCTTTACCCTCAAATTTGATTTTTTCTTTACGATTGTTTAGTAATGACTGGAATCCGTTATGTAAGGTGGGCAATATGGGCAATATGTAAGGTAACTTGATTCCTGATTCAACACAATTCTCAATTAAAACCGAATCTCACAAAATATTATTTGGTATTTAATATATGATTTGGGCTGCAGACGTATGATCACTCTCATTTAAACCAAACAAATCCGTAGTTTTCAACTATACATCTAAAATTTAGATGAGCAGACAGACAATTTAGATTCGAAACTGTCACAGACTGTCATGTCTGTGTTGATAATGTTTTTGTTTGGCCATGTGCTGTTTGTTTTTTGGACGCTTTTTAGTTCCTGGTTTCACTTTTGTTTGCTTAGTCAGCATAGCAACCCATTAGTTTTCACCTGTCATGTCACGCACTTGTTTCACGTTTTGAGTCACGCACCTGTTTTCACTAATCATGTCACTATTATTTAAGCCCATTGTTGCCAGGAAGTCAGCCTGACGACATCACACTCTCTACACACCCTTATGATCCATGCTGCTCTTTTTCATGCACTTTTCTCGTCCAAGTAAGTTTTCTTTATTCATGCCATAGTTTGCTAGTATTGTTTTTTGTCCATAGTTATGCCTTTGTGCGAGTTTTTGTTTTTATAGCCAAGTTTTGTACTTCCGCCATTGTGCGCGCCTTTTGTTTATTCCTTTTTTAAGTGTTAAAATTAAATATGTATTCACCTGCACGCCATGTCTGGTCCAAATCATTTGCACCACGGGAGAACAAATCACGCCATAGTCCAAGTCTTGACACAGACTCGCATTGCTGCGGTAGTTGTGACCCGAAGATGCAGGAGACAGGAGAACGACGTACAGGTAATTGTCTTTTAATGTCCACAAAATGGCACGAGGTGCAGCAGGTAAGTGCACAAAAGCAATAAACAGAATACAAGGAGACCTAGACAGTATGTGACATTTAACACAAAACAATCCTCGAGCCCTGACTGGAAGGCGAGTAGGCATAAATAGCAGCCAGCTGATTAGCAAACATGACCAGGTGTGGCTAGGCTGCCAATCAGCAACAGGTGAGGGAAAGAGCGCTCAGGGAGACAAGCAGGAAAGTGAACCAAAATAAGAGTGCTGGCAAGATGGTGCCCCCCGTGGCTGACGTCTTTGCGTCGTTCTCCCGACAACATTTACGTTTTTTATTTATTATAGTACTAATTTGCAACCTAAATGCAAAGTTTTTGCACGCAACGGAGAGATATAACAGAGATGCACTTCTGGACATCGGAAAAGCTCACCATGAGCTCACTTATAGTCTGACAGACTTCAACTTTCTGCTATGGCGAGACCCAGCTAACCACAAAACAACAACAACAAGGCGGCGGGGCAAGAGAGCAGGGCTACATGCTAGGCTAAAGGCTAGAGCTACACGACCACCACTACCTAGCCTGCTGCTAGCTAACGTGCGCTCGCTCGACAACAAGCTGGATGAGCTGAGAACCAGGATTACATCCCAGCGTGAACTGAGAGAATGCTGTGCTCTTATTTTAACGGAAACCTGGCTTTCGGACAACATCCCAGACTCTGCTATCCAGCTAGCAATGCACTCAGTCTACCGTGGAGACCGGACAAAGGCTTCAAGAAAGGCGACAGGCGGCGGCGTCTGTGTTTACGCTGGTGCTCGGACGTACAGGTGGTTGAAAGACACTGCTTGGACAACATTGAGTTTTTGATGGTGAAATGCAGACCTTTTTACCTGCCAAGGGAGTTTAGTGCAGTGTTTATACTGTCTGTTTACAGCCCGCCACGGGCGGACTCCACAACAGCGCTAAAGCTGCTGCATGACGTCATCAGTAAACAAGAGACCGCACACCCCGATGCTGCGTTCACAGTAGCTGGGGATTTTAACCACCGCAACCTAAAGAGCGTCCTCCCAAAATACCATCAATATGTGAACTTTCCTAAAAGGGAAAAAAACATTCTGGACCAAGTACATTGCAACGTGAGGGGAGCCTACAAGGCTGTACCCAGACCACACTTTGGACTATCTGATCACATCTCAGCTTTTCTATATCCAGTGTACAGACAGCGCCTCAAGCAAGCTCCCCTCAGTGAGTAAAACAGTTAAAGTGCGGAATGAAGACACTGAACTAGTGCTTCAGGACTGCTTTGTGAGTACAGACTGGGACATGTTCAAAACTGCTGCTCAGAGGGATGACGGTACTGTGGACATAGAGGAATATGCTTCCAGTGTAACTGGCTACATCAGCACATGTGTGGAAAACGTTGTTCCCACACAACAATACAAGATATACCCAAACCAAAAACCCTGGATTAACTGTGATGTTCGGTCCAAACTACATGCCCGCTCCACTGCATTTGTCTCAGGCAACGCTGAGGACTACAAGAAGGCCAGATATGACCTGCGTAAATCCATCAGCGAGGCCAAGGGACAATACAGGCTAAAGCTGGAGGGATTCTACTCCACCGCAGATTCCCGTCGCATGTGAGAAGGCCTGCAACATCACAGACTACAAGCAGGGGAGCAGGGGGGGTCACAAACAGCCAACGCTCACTGCCAGATGAGCTGAATGAGTTCTACGCCCGCTTCGAGGTCTTCAACACCAACCAACAGAGAGGGGTTCTGACCACGGAGCGCACGCAGGACCCAACACTCACTGTGACAACAGCAGAGGTACGTACAGTTCTGAGGAGAACAAACCCACGGAAGGCAGCCGGCCCAGACGACATCCCTGGCCAGGCCCTCAGGGTGTGTTTATCAGAGCTGGATGACGTACTTGCTGACATATACAACTTGTCACTAGCACAAGCTGTTGTGCCCACCTGCTTCAAGACCACTACCATCGTGCCCCTGCCAAAGAAAAACACTGTGACCTGTCTGAATGACTATCCCCCTGTTGCACTCACCCCAATAGTGATGAAGTGCTTCGAGAGGATAGTCATGTCACACATCAAAAAGACCATCCCAGACACACTGGACCCTCTACAGTTTGCCTACTGGCAGAACCGGTCCACTGAGGATGCAGTCAACACCGTCATCTACACCACCCTCACCCACTTAGAGGACAAGGACACCTATGCCAGGCTATTATTCATTGACTACAGCTCTGCTTTAACACGGTCATCCCACAAAAACTCACTGCTAAACTCCCCACTAAGCACAGGGACCCCCTAAGGCTGCGTGCTGAGCCCCCTATTGTACACCCTCTTCACACACGACTGTGTGGCCTCCCAGAACAACAATAGTATCATCAAGTTTGCAGATGATACTACGGTCGTCGGACTGATCACCGGGTGAGCTGAGGCAGCATACAGAAGGAAGGTAGCGGAACTGGTGGCCTGGTGTCAGGATAATAATCTCTCCTTGAACACAGACAAGACCAAGGAGATGATTATTGACCCACTACACACCTCTGTACATAGGGGGGACAAAGGTGGACAGGGTGAAAACCTTTAAATTCCTCGGGACCCACATCAGCGAGGACCTCACCTGGGATCACAAGACCCAACAAACAATAAAGAAAGCCCAGCAGCGACTGTACTTCCTAAGAAGGCTGAGAAAATTTGGCATGCCTTCCAAAATTCTCAGCAACTTCTATAGAAGTACGGTTGAGAGTGTCCTTACCAGCTCAATCACGGTCTGGTATGGAAACTGCACTGCTAACGACAGGAATGCACTCCAGCGAGTGATTAAAACTGCTCAGTACATATCAGGAGCAGCCTTCCCCTCACTACAGAACATGTACTCTACCAGGGCCACCAGGAGAGCACACAACATCATAAAGGACAGTACACACCCCCAACACAGTCTCTTCAGCCTCCTACCATCAGGCAGACGATACAGGAGCCTGAAATCCAGGACTACGAGACTGAAAAACAGTTTCTACCCACAGGCCATCAGGCTTGTGAATGCTATCTTGTGAATGCTAGCTACCCCCCCATCCCCTTTTTATTTTTATCTTTTTGAACAAAAGACAGCTACCATGACCACCCCCGAACTGTGAACCATCACTGTAGACACTTTTCACCTTTGATCACTAAAGACACTTTAACTGCTGCTGTGACCAAAAGTCACCTCCATATTTATACTGTTGACTGTCAATCAGAATGTGCAATATTGTTATGTTACTTACTGTGCCTTGTATATACATTTTTATTTTTATTTTTATTTTAGCTAAGTACCGGGTGACTTGTTGAAGGGTGGACTAGCAAAGTAAGATTTTCTTTGTACGGCAAACTGTCTGTTTAACTGTGCATATGACAATAAACAATCTTGAATCTTGAAACAGGAAATAGGCATAAACTAAGGAACAATAACAAGACAAGATGTGATGATGTACCCCTTGTGTGTCCTCACAGCCAGCGAGGGAGAGTCAGGTGCACTGCAGCTGGAACGGCCATGTGTCTGACGAGTAGGCGGAAGTGAGCGGCAGCAGTGGGCCAGCAGTCCTGGTCATTGCTGCTGATAGCGCGGAGGGCGTCCATAAAAAGGCCACGTTCGTGGTTACTGAGGAAGCTGACCTGAGCAAAGACGTGAAGGTCCAAGCCCGGGTCTGGGCGTGGACTTTCACGCAGAGAGTGTCCATAGCCACACTCTTAGCTGATGAGGAGGCGGAGGCTAAGGCGGTAGTTATGACCCGAAGATGCAAGAGGCAGGAGGACGACATACAGGTAAGAGTCTTTTAATGTCCACAAAATGGCACGAGGTGCAGCAAGGAGGTGCATGAAAGCAAGAAAGAGAGACCCACACAGTATGTGACATTTAACATTAAACAATCCTCGAACCCTGACTGGAAGGCGAGGCAGGTATAAATAGCAGCCAGCTGATTAGCAACCTTGACCAGGTGTGGCCAGGCTGCCAATCAGCAACAGGTGGGCGCTAAGCTCGGTTGGTAGAGCGGCCGTGCCACCAACTTCAGGGTTGCAGGTTTGATCCCCGCTTCCGCCATCCTAGTCACTGTCGTTGTGTCCTTGGGCAAGACACTTTACCCACTTGCTCCCAGTGCCACCCACACTGGTTTAAAAATGTAACTTAGATATTGGGTTTCACAATGTAAAGCGCTTTGAGTCACTTGAGAAAAGCGCTATATAAAATATAATATATAATTCAGATGAGGTAAAAGGCGTTCAGGGAGACGTGCAGGAAAGTGGACCAAAATAAGAGCGCTAAACAGGAAATAAGCACAAACTAAATAAACATAACAAGACTTGATGTGACAGATCGTCACAGAATCTACCATATTTAAATCACAATACAGTGGTACCTCTGTTTGCGTACACCTTTAGGATCTGACTTCCTGTGTGACGTCACGTCCCAAAAGTCTGCTGACACTTGCTGCCAATGCTGCAAAAAAGCTAAGGACTCTTTTTTTATCTGAGTGCTTCTAATTGTTTTACAGCTTTGTTTATTTTTTCTCAAACATATTTAGTAGTCCTATCAAACTTGCAAGGCACCTACTCTCTATCTCACCACCCCTCTCTCAGCTATCTAGCTGCTAAGCTAATGAGGCTAAGCTAGTCATGGCTAAAAAGCAACTACGCTCTGAAGGCATCTGCTACTCTTTGCCTATTGCACCGAAAACAGCAAGAACTCGACTCTGTGAAAGAAACAACCTAGCTAGCTGCTAAGCATACAAAGCTAAGCTCAATGCGGTTGAAAGCAACTATGGTCCCAAGGCATTTTCTCCCTCACACTGCTGCCACTTCTCCGAAGACAGCAAGAACTCAACGTGCACCGTTCTCAGGGATAGGTTGGCCCTATTGGAGGACTCTGTCTGCCAGTTAGAGGAGAGTAATTTTGTAATTTTAGACTCTGCGGACACATTTGCTAGCATTAGCTGTAGTGAGCTGACTATCCCAGTTTGTAGCAGCCCTACAAGCCACGGTGAATCGGTTGAGAACCATTATAGATTTAGCCCTTTAGATAGTCCTAAACCCCAGTCTACCGGGAACCACACCTTAGTCATAGGGGATCTCCATCACCCGGAACATACAGATTAGTAAACCAGCGATTTAAGTATATTCGCCCACAGAGCACCTGACATTGAAGCTAGTCTTAGGTAGCTGAATCGCAACAGGCCAAGTAAACACGTACGACAGGCTAATTGCACCACTAGCTACGCAAACATAGTTGTACACGTGACATTAGGATGACATTAGGATGAAACAGTCAGAGATTACAAAGAGGAATTTAGGTAAAACTTGAAATCTCGCTAGAAAGATGTCCCCGCATCGAGTAATTGTCTCTGGCCCCCTGCCTGCGAGAGGCTATGATGAGAGGTATAGCAGATTAGTCTCACTTAACAAGTGGCTGGCTAGTCCGAGTAGACCATGTTCCGTACCTCTATTGTCGAGGCGGCCGATTGGAGCTGTGGCCGCAAGGTGGTTGGTGCCTGTCGTGGCGGTAATCCTAGTGGTGAGGGTTGCCGTCAAGCTGAAGAAAGAGTCCTATCGGGTCCTTCTGGCGCAAGGGAACTCCAGAGGCAGCAGACAGGTACCGACAGGCCAAGCGCTGTGTGGCTTCAGCGGTCGTGGGGGCAAAAACTCGGATATGGGAGGAGTTCGGGAAGCCATGGAAAACGGCTTCCAAAAGGCTTCGAAGCGATGGCTTTGGACCGTGTCCCCCAGGAATTCCTGTGGGGAGTGCTCAGAGAGTATGGGGTATCGGACTGTCTGATTGTGGCAGTCCGCTCCCTGTATGATCAGTGTCAGAGCTTGGTCCGCATTGCCGGCGATAAGTCGGACCCGTTTCCAGTGAGGGTTGGACTCCGCCAAGGCTGCCCTTTGTCATCGATTCTGTTAATAACTTTTATGGACAGAATTTCTAGGCGCAATCAGGACGTTGACGGGATCCGGTTTGGTGGCTGCAGGATTAGGTCTCTGCTTTTTGCAGATGATGTGGTCCTGATGGCTTCATCTGGCCAGGATCTTCAGCTCTCACTGGATCTGTTCGCAGTAGAGTGTGAAGCGAGAATCAACACCTGACTCTATGGTTATTGCCTGGAAGAGGTTGGAGTGCCATCTCCGGGTTAGGGTGGAGATTTTGCCCCATTTGGATGAGTTCAGGTACCTCAGAGTCTCGTTCATGAGTGAGGGAAGAGTGGATCGTAAGATCGACAGGCGGATCCGTGTGGCGTCTTCAGTAATGTGGACGCTATATCGATCCGTTGTAGTGAAGAAAGAGCTGAGCACCTCCATCCGCTCACACTATTCCAAGACTGGAATTGGGAGTGGCTGTACTCGCAGTGGAAATGGCAGAGTTGGTACAGAGAGAGCTGGACATTTGTATCGACACAATGGATTTCTATACAGACAGCAGAGTCGTTCTGGGATACATCTACAACCAGACCAGGCGATTCTACGTGTACGTCTGCAACAGGGTGCAGCGAATCAGAAGGTCAACCAAACCAGATCAGTGGCACTACGTCCACACAGCTCAAAACCCAGCAGATCATGCTACACGATCAGTTCCTGCAACGGAGCTAACAAACACTACATGGCTCACAGGACCCACCTTTCTGTACCTGCCTGATGAAGTTCCCAGCTCTGAAATGGAACATCACAAGCTCGTCGACCCAGACACTGACAGCGAGGTACGGTCCCATGCTACAGCACTCTCCATTCCTCATTCTAAGTTGGGATCTCATTGGTTTGGCCGATTTTCCACATGGAAGTCACTAGTACAGGCTATCGCTTCCATAACCAACATGCTGGAACGTAAAAGAGCATCAGTCACTACGCTGTACAGCACAACAACTATCAAAAGCAGAGACTCTCATAATTAGTTGTGTGCAAAAAGAGACAGAACTGAGCTCGACTGCTTGGCTGCTGGGAAAAACATTACAAAAGATAGTCCCCTAAGAAAGCTGGACCCTTACATGGATGAAAAGGGACTTTTGAGGATAGGAGGAAGGCTCAAGCATGCCACATTGGACATTGGAGAGCAGTTTCCTATTATCATTCCAGCCCACAACCAAATTGGGAAGCTCCTTGTGAGACACTACCACAAAAGGTCAAACATCAGGGTCGTGTCTTCACAGAAGAATCCATTCGTACAGCAGGATACTGGATCGTTGGTGCCCAACGGTTCATCAACAGCATTCTCCGCAAATGTGTGGTTTGTAACAAACTTCGTGGAAGAACTGCTGAACAGAAAATAGCGGATCTTTCCCCTGACCGGCTGTGCACAGAGCCACCTTTACCTATGTGGGACTTGATATGTTCGGTCCCTGGTCTGTCACCACGAAATGAACCCGTGGAGGTCAAGCTGAAAGCAAGAGGTGGGCAGTGCTCTTTACGTGCATGAGCACGCGTGCCGTGCACATCGAATCAATGGAAACATGAAGTTTAATCAACACTTTACGTTGATTATTTGCGCTGAGAGGGCCCGCAAAGCAGATTCGTTCCGACTGTGGGACAAACTTCATTGGTGCCTGCAAGGAGTTGCACATGGTCCTTACAGATCCCAAAGAGCCCAATGTCAGGAAGTATTTGGGTGAAGAAGGGTGTACGTGTATTTTCAACTCGCCTCATTCCTCCTATATGGGGGGAGCCTGGGAACGCATGATTGGAGTCTCCAGAATAATTCTTGACTCCATGCTTCAAGAATCCAGCTGATCACGTCTCACTCATGAAATGTTGTCTACGTTAATGGCAGAAGTAACAGCGATCATTAACGCCAGACCACTCACACCTATCTCCTCAGACCAGGAATCTCCTTTCCTTCTGACTCCTGCTTCGCTATTGACGCAGAAGTTTGCACTCTCTCTTCCCCTCCTGAAACGTTCAACAACAAGGATCTCTACCGCCAGCAGAAGGTGCAGCATCTCGCCAACACCTTATGGGACAGATGGAGGTGTGAATACCTTCCCACACTTCAAAATCGCAACAAGTGGCAAGATGTCAAGCCTAATCTGAAGGAGGGCGACCTCGTGTTGCTCAAAGACAATCTGTCAAGACTTGGTCTGTGGCGTGGTTTGTTCTCCCGTGGTGCAAAGGAATTGGACCAAACGAGGCGTGCAGGTGAGGACATGTTTAATATATTAACTAAAAAAAGGCTCAAAAGGGGATAAACAAAAAGCGCTCACAGCGGAGGGAAAAAAACTTGACTATGAAAACTGGCGGAAGTACAAAACTAGACTATGAAAACAAAACACTAGCACAAAGGCAAAAAACTATGAACAATAACAAAACTTACTTGACATGACAAGAGGGGCAAAAGGAAGAGCAGCATGGATCATGAGGGTGATCTGCCTGGCAACAATGGCCTTAAATACTGGTGACATGATTAGTGAAAACGTGAGACAGGTGCGTGACATGAGGATGTGAAACAGGTGTGTGACATGAGGATGTGAAACAGGTGCGTGATAAGACAGGTGAAAACTAATGGGTGACCATGGAAACCAAACCAAACAAGGAAGTGCAACCAGGAACTAAAAAAAGAGCCCAAAACCCAAGCAAAACAAAAACATGATTAACACAGACATGACAGAGCCCCCCCCTTACAGACAGATCCCAGATGTCCCAACACAAAAAAATGAACAAGGGTCATGGGGGGGCGGGAGGGGGACATGGCGGTGGGTCGCCAGGCCAAGTGGCCCCGAATCCACCGAGGCATAGTCATGTGGCGGCGGCGAGTGGAACGCCGCCGCCACAGGCGAGGTGGGCGACCCGGGAAGGGCCACATCCGTGGCAGACGATGACGTGGGCGCACTTGGCGTGGCGGACGACCAGGCAGCGGCCATATCCGTGGCCGACGAGAAGACAGGTGCGGCGTCGTCGTCATGGCAGGCGTAGAAGCAGCAGAGGAAGCAGGCGGCGAAGCTTGGCGTGGTGAAGCTTGTCGTGGCCATGGTTGGTCTTGGCATGGTTGGTCTTGGACTTGGTCTTGGCATGGTTGGTCTTGGACTTGGTATGGTTGGTCTAGGACTTGGTCTTGGACTTGGCATGGTTGGTCTTGGACTTGGTCTTGGCATGGTTGGTCTTGGACTTGGTCTTGGCATGGTTGGTCTTGGCATGGGTCTTGGCATGGGTCTTGGCATGGGGGTCTTGGACTTGGCATGGGGGTTTTGGACTTGGTCTTGGCATGGGGGGTTTTGGACTTGGTCTTGGCATGGTGTGTCTTGGCATGGGGGGTCTTGGACTTGGTCTTGGCATGGTGTGTCTTGGCATGGGGGGTCTTGGACTTGGTCTTGGCATGGTGTGTCTTGGCATGGGGGGTATTGGACTTGGTCTTGGCATGGTGTGTCTTGGTCTTGGCATGGTGTGTCTTGGTTTTGGCGTGGAGCTGCGACTGGCGGCACTGGGCGTCGTGGAGCTGCGACTGGCGGCACTTGGCGTCGTGGAGCTGCGATTGGCGGCACTTGGCGTCGTGGAGCTGCGAATGGCGGCACTGGGCGTCGTGGAGCTGCGACTGGCGGCACTGGGCGTCGTGGAGCTGCGACTGGCGGCACTGGGCGTCGTGGAGCTGCGACTGGCGGCACTTGGCGTTGTGGAGCTGCGACTGGCGGCACTTGGCGTCGTGGAGCTGCGACTGGCGGCACTTGGCGTCGTGGAGCCGCGACTGCCGGCATTTGGCGTCGTGGAGCTGCGACTGGCGGCACTTGGCGTCGTGGAGCTGCGACTGGCGGCACTTGGCGTTGTGAAGCTGCGACTGGCGGCACTTGGCGGCATGGAGCAGGTAGCGGAACTTGGCGTGGAGCTACCACGGGTGGCGCTTGGCGTGGAGTTGCGACTGGTGGCGCTTGGCGTGGAGCTGCGACTGGTGGCGCTTGGCGTGGAGCTGCGACTGGTGGCGCTTGGCGTGGTGGAGCTTGGCGTGGAGCTGGTGGAGGTGGCCTAGCTGGAGGCTGTGGCTTGGCAGGTCGAAAGACTGGTGGTGGCGGCCGTGCTGGTGGCTGTGGCTTGGCAGGTCGAAAGACAGGTGGTGGTGGCCGAGCTGGTGGCTGTGGCTTGGCGTGATGAAAGACTGGTGGTGGTGGTCGTGCTGGAGGCTGTGGCTTGGCGTGACGATGCTGAGCCACCCCACCTGAACAATTCCCAGCCCTAGCCCCCCCCTCAAGGAGCGGATACCAGACGCGCGCCCTGCGGTCTGGAATCGTTTCTTTGGGTGGGTGGAGGGTGGTCAGGAGGGGGGCAGAATCCTCCCCTCCAAACTGTCCAAAAAGTCTTTCTTTCCCCCCCACCTGGGCTTTTGTGGGTGAAAAAAAAATTTGTGACTTGGGCGTGGCTTTAATCCGGGGGGGGGGGCATGGAATTTGGGTGGCTTGGATTGAACCGGTAAAGAATTTGGAAAAAAAATCTCCAGGTCTGTGGAGTGCTCCTTGAGCTACCAGGCTGGCTGACTTCCATTTCCGCCCGGAGGGGGAGGAGCCCGCAGGAGTGGTGCATCCTGTCCACTCGCGAAAGTCTTTCCTTGGTGACGCGCCGATCGGCACCAGCTTGCCTCCGGGCCCCCACATCATCCCCCTGCGCTCCCTGGGGGAAAAGCGCAGTGTTTCCGCTTCCATAGCGTGCAGGACTTCCCACGCTCCCTCGTCCAATTTTGCGGGAGAACTCTTCTGCTGGCGACATCTGTCAAGACTTGGTCTGTGGCGTGGTTTTTTCTCCCATGGTGCAAAGGAATTGGACCAAATGTGGCGTGCAGGTGAGGACATGTTTAATATATTAACTCAAAAAAGGCTCAAAAGGGGATAAACAAAAAGCGCTCACAGCGGAGGGAAAAAAACTTGACTATGAAAACAAAAGGCGCGCACAATGGCGGAAGTACAAAACTAGACTATGAAAACAAAACACTAGCACAAAGGCAAAAAACTATGAACAATAACAAAACTTACTTGACATGACAAGAGGGGCAAAAGGAAGAGCAGCATGGATCATGAGGGTGAACAGAGTGATGTCGCCAGGCCGACTGCCTGGCAACAATGGCCTTAAATACTGGTGACATGATTAGTGAAAACGTGAGACAGGTGCGTGACATGAGGATGTGAAACAGGTGTGTGACAAGACAGGTGGAAACTAATGGGTGACCATGGAAACCAAACCAAACAAGGAAGTGCGACCAGGAACTAAAAAAAGAGCCCAAAACCCAAGCAAAACAAAAACATGATTAACACAGACATGACACAATCAAGCTAAGAGGAACGATTGGCCCCTGGCTCTTGTCACAAAGACTTTCCCCGACCAGGACGGGAAGGTCAGGAAGATAGAACTGAAGGTCACAAGATCTGGATCTGCAAAGACTTTTCTGAGGCCTGTCTCTGAGAGTCCTTCTCTTGGCAGCTAATGATACAGACTAAGTTAAGTTAAAATAAGTTAAGTTTTTGAAGTTTACACAGTTTCCACAACAACGATGATAATGGACTCTGACAGAAAACAAGCACCTAAATTCAGCATCGACACTACTATGCTCCAAGGGACGACTAAACAAGAGGACCTACATTCAGGATTGCATCCACCTACACTTATAGAGATTATTGAAACAACATCAAAGATTGTTGAACAAGAAAATATGGAACTAAAAACTTCCTGCCATAAAGATCACAAAAACCAGGATTTGGAAAATGATATAGATCCAGATACACATTTTTTCTCCCACATCAGTAATAATTGTTTTTATTATACAGATGCTCAATATAATAGCAACATTAAATGTGATAACAAATTGTCAATTATTCATTTTAATAGCAGAAGCTTGTATGCAAACTACAACAACATTAAGAACTTTTTGGAACACATCAACGAACCCTTCAAAGTGATTGCTGTCACAGAAACATGGATTGATGATAAAAAAGGGATAGATTTTGATCTGGAAGGATATGAACTTAACTACATCAACAGAACCAACAACAATGGAGGAGGAGTAGCTGTGTACGTGATGAAGAACCTGAACTACAAAGTGGTAAAAAACATGTCATTTGCTATAGATAATATCTTAGAATGTATAACCATTGAAATATGTCAGGAAAAAAGCAAAAACATATTCATCAGTTGTATATATAGATCACCTACGTCAAGTATAGAAACATTTGAAGAATGGATCAAGGCAACTTACATGGACAATGGTCAAAGAATAATTTTCTTATGTGGTGACTTTAATATTGACTTATTGAACCCTATCAAACAAAAGTCTATTGATGACTTCATTGATAAAATGTACAGCATCAGTTTATATCCTAAAATCACAAAGCCAAGCAGAATCATAGGACACTGTGCCACGCTTATTGATAATATTTTTACCAATGATTTTGATAATAACACTACAAGTGGTCTACTTATAACCGACGTTAGTGATCTTCTGCCAGTTTTTACAATATATGATGGAAACTACAAGAAGAACATGGAAGACAAAAGGACATTTCGAAGACTGTGCACAGAGAAGAGGATGATTGCCTTCAAAATTGAGCTACAAAAGCAAGATTGGGACAATGTGTACAATGAAAAAGAGGTTGATGAAGCATATGAACATTTCTTAAACAAGTTCATAATACTTTATGACAAACATTGTCCATGGATACAACTCAGTAATAAGCAGAGAAAGAATAATCAACCATGGATGACAAAAGGATTAAAAAATGCTTGTAAGAAGAAGAATACACTATATAGAAAATTTATAGCACAAAGAACTATAAAGGCAGAAATTAAGTACAAAAAGTATAAAAACAAGTTAACATACATACTACGATCATGTAGAAAATAATATTACAGTGAATTATTGGACAGGAACAAAAATAATATGAGAACAACATGGGGCATCCTCAATAGCATTATTAAAAATGGAACTAAGAGGGACTACCCTCAATACTTCTTAGACGGAAATAAAAAAAAATGACAACTAAAAGGAAGTAGTTGAAAGCTTCAATAATTATTTTGTAAATATTGGACCAAAATTGGAAGAAAGTATTCCAGACCCAGTTCCAATTGAGGACTATAATGATACCATAGAGCAAAATCCCAACTCCATGTTCCTCAGTAATGTGACACAGGAGGAAATAGTTACAATCGTGAAAAAATGTAAATCTAAGACTTCAACTGATTGTAACAGAATTGATTTGGAAACAATAAAAAAGGTTATTGAAGAGATCTCAGGACCATTAATGCATATTAGTAACCTATCATTTCAAACAGGTACATTTCCAAACAAAATGAAAATAGCTAAAGTTGCACCAATTTATAAGACTGGAGGCAAACATCAATTTACAAATTATAGACCTGTTTCTTTACTTCCACAATTTTCTAAAATTATTGAAAAACTGTTCAATAACAGATTAGAGAGTTTCATAAATAAAAATAGAATACTCGAAGAGAACCAGTACGGATACAGAGCTAATGTTTCAACTTCAATGGCTTTAATTGAAATTACAGAAGAAATTACCAATGCAATAGATAGTAAAAAATGTGTGGCAGCAGTTTTTATGTATCTAACTAAAGCATTTGACACAATTAATCACAATATTTTAATCAAAAAACTAGAACGATATGGCATCAGAGGGTTAGTCTTAAACTGGATAAGAAGTTATCTAACGAACAGGAAACAATACGTGAAGCTAGGCGAACACACTTCTACAACACTAAATATATCCTGTGGTGTACCTCAGGGATCAATACTAGGACCTAAATTATTCAATCTCTATATAAATCACATTTGTAAAGTTACAAAAGATTTAAAGTTAGTATTATTTGCGGATGATACAACAGCGTTTTGTTCAGGAGAGAACACACAGAAGATAATACAAATAATAACAGAAGAAATTAACAAATTAAAAAGATGGTTTGACAAAAACAGACTATCGTTGAATCTCAGTAAAACTAAAATAATGCTATTTGGTAACAGTAGAAGAGAAAGTCAAACACAAATAAAAATAGACGGAATAGAAATTGAAAGAGTAAATGAAACCAAATTTCTAGGTATAATGATTGATGATAAATTGAACTGGAAATCTCACGTAAAAAATATAGAACATAAAGTTGCAAGAAACACGTCAATAATGAATAAAGCAAAACATGTTTTTTTTTTTCTCAAAAAAAGAGGAGAAATATAATCTTAGAGAAAAACGTAATTTAAAACATTTGTATGCACGTACAACACTTAAGACCTTCAAACTTAAAGTGTTTACAAAGTACAAAGAAGAAGAACCATGACAAACATTCTCAATTTATTTCATCCATCCATTCATTCATTCTTAAAGTAATCTTACTTATCTCATCATACGAAATATGACTTACTTCACCAATTATTATTATTAAATTATTACTATTATTTATTTATTTATTTTTATTGTGATTACTTATGGAGTTTATTGTGAATAAATTGTGAACAGGAAGTGAACAAAAAGTTTTAGCAACTGTTATGTAAAGAAAAGGGGTAGGATTAAATAAGCTCTGCTTCTTCCTACTCCTTTTCGAACATGTTGAAAAGAGAAACAGGAAATTGTGATGTATCATGTTGTATGCTTGCATGTTTGAAATAAACTCAAACTCAACTCAACTAAAGTTAAGTTAGGTTTCTGTAATTTGTAACAAGCATGTTCCTACTGCAGTTCGAAATAGTGGTATAGTATTTATACCAGGCGGGGAGTGTGACGTAACATTATCAGGTAATGAGAAGGGACCTTTATTTTGAAGGCGAGTTGCTCCCTCCTTTAGTTTCTGGATGTCTCCGCGCGACAGTCAGATGCTCACTCGTTTACACACGAGACAGATTTACGTGTTTTAGCGCTCCAAGTTTGTTGTTTCTTCCCACAAAGTGCCTCGGAAACATTGTCTGTAAGTCCTGTGTCTGTTTTATTCAGATTCAGATTCAGATAGGTCTTTATTGTCATTGCACAAGTACAACAAAACTTTGTTTTCAGCACAAACCCGTTCAAGATTAGACATATATATATATATATATATATATATATATATATATATATATATATATATATATATATATATATATATATATATATATATATATATATATATATATATATATACTGTATATATATATATGTATGTATGTATGTATATATATATATATATATATATATATATATATATATATATATATATATATATATATATATATATATATATATATATATATATATATACATATATATATATGTATATATATACATATATATATATATATATATATATATATATATATATATATATATATATATAATATATATATACATATATATACCGTATTTCCTTGAATTGCCGCCGGGTATATAGTATGCGTTTGCCTCGATTTACCGCATGGACAAACTCGTTTCGCAAAATAATTAGCGCATGCCTACAATTACCGCCGGTTAAGTCACGTACCCACTACGTATTTAGCGTTACCCGGCAGGTCGCGGTATTGCAAATGTTCGTTCAGCGTATTTTTTGCACTGGTATACAGTATAAAACGAGGGACACGTCACTAGTTTAGGGGGCAACGACTAAGACTTTCCGTGACATATTTCATAAAGGCTGTGACATATCGTTATTGTGTGTATACTGGCATTTATACACCGGCATATTAGCGCAAGCGACATGCTGCCAAAACCAATCGCATGTAAACTTATCTTTAGAAATGCTAATGTATGCACGCTAATTACAAAACAATAAAATTGTTTTAATGTTGGTGACATAGTTTAACATAAATATATGCATAGATCTACATAACATATGTCCCGAGTCCTGTGTGCAACATCCAGCATAATATATCACAATTGATTATACCGGTATACATTGTACCGCTGTGTTATAACGCAGGCACTTGGGAGCCATTCAACAATTACGTATGCAAAGGGGGGTGGGGTTGGGGGTCAAAATCCTGGGGGGAAATGCACACAATTAAGTACCATCTTTTTTATAGTAAATTTTGCGTACGAGGGTTGGGGTCAAAATCCTGGAGAAAAATGCGTACGTAATTGTTGTAATGACCCCTTGTAAAAATAAAGAGTGTCACGTTATAATTGCCTTTTCAGACCCAAACAAAAAGAACTCCCGGGATGATTCATTGTGCTTTAAATTTTATTGCGGCATTAAGCGATGTCATGATTATCCTTACATCACACTCAAATTTATAAGCGCATGCCTAAATTTACCGCATGCCTTTGGTAAGCGCCGGAGTGAGAAGAGGTTTTAAATTAATTACCGCCGGTGCACTAATTCAAGGAAATACGGTGTATATATATATATATATATATATATATATATATATATATATATATATATATATATATATATATATATATATATATATATATATATATATATATATATACATACATACATACATACATATATATATATATATATATATATATATATATATATATATATATATATATATATATATATATATATACATATACATACATACATATATACACATACATACACACATACATACATACAGAAGATGATATATATATATATATATATATATATATATATATATATATATATATATATATATATATATATATATATATATATATATATATATATATATATATATATATATACATACATATATACACATACATACATACATACAGAAGATGATATATATATATATATATATATATACATACATATATACACATACATACATACATACATACATACATACATACATACATACAGAAGATGATATATATATATATATATATATATATATATATATATATATATATATATATATATATATATATATATATATATATATATATATATATATATATATATATATATATATATATCCATCCATCCATCCCCTAGAGGGGGGGGGGGTTACCCACATATACGGTCCTCTCCAAGGTTTCTTATAGTCATTCACATTGACGTCCCAATGGGGTGAGTTTTCCTTGCCCGTATGTGGGCTCTTTACCGAGGATGTCGTTGTGGCTTGTACAGCCCTTTGAGACACTTGTGATTTAGGGCTATATAGATAAACATTGATTGATTGATCCATCCATTTTCTACCGCTTGTCCCTTTTTGGGGTCGCGGGGGGTCGCTGGAGCCTATCTCAGCTGCATTCAGGCGGAAGGCGGGGTACACCCTGGACAAGTCGCCACCTCATCACAGGGCCAACACAGATAGACAGACAACATTCACACTCACATTCCCACACTAGGGCCAATTTAGTGTTGCCAATCAACCTATCCCCAGGTGCATGTCTTTGGAGGTGGGAGGAAGCCGGAATACCCGGAGGGAACCCACGCAGTCACGGGTAGAACATGCAAACTCCACACAGAAAGATCCCGAGCCCGGGATTGAACTCAGGACTACTCAGGACCTTCGTATTGTGAGGCAGATGCACTAATCCCTCTTCCACCGTGCTGCCCATATTTACTTATTGTTGTTTTTGTATCTTAAAGGGTAACTGCATATTTTGAGAATTGTGCCTATCGTTTACATTCATTATTAAGGAAAAGGATACATAAGTTTATTTTATTTTTTATTTTTTGCAGTCTAACATGTAAAAACCGGCTCATTCTTGGTGGCTAGCAATGCAGCTAATGGGAACAATCAATTGTACCTCTATCAAAATCACTTTAAAAATGCATTCACCAATAAATCATTCACGTTCCGTAACCTGTATAATAACCAAGCTGCAGCGACATGTGTTAAACACTGAGAAACTCTTTTTTTCGTGTACTAACACATTGGCGTACTACGTTATTAGCTGCAAAAGCTAACTACAGTAAGAGATAAGATAGCTATTACATCAGCACAACAAAGTTTGAGTTTGTAATGCACAACATTGTGATAGGACAACAATTTGTACTGACATGAAAACATGGACAGTATCTGTCAAGTACAAGCCTACATTTCATTGTTTGTTCGTACACAGCTTGCCAGACGGCGTATGTACTTTAGTTGTAATAACACGCATGAAGTGCTGGGTGTATCATGATCGATATTAAAGTGTGACTAACTCGATGGACAGTTGTCTGTTTGGTCCAGCTGCCGGGGACATTTTTTTCTGGATTATTTGGGGTAAGCCCAAATGCATGCAGACCTCACTCTCTCAGCTTCTGTCCAAGTTTCGCCCTCCTCTTTGTGCTGGCTTATATAAACAGTAGCTCTTTCTCCATTCATTCAGCTTCAAAAAGTGTTGTGAATCCTCATTTGTCCAAAAATAGTCGTCTTCGTTGTCTATTACCAAACCTGCCATGATTAAAAAACCCACTCGTGTATGACTCCAGGAGTACGAGCACAAGTTGTTGCCGTGCGCTGCTATGGAAATGGAAATCAATGTGCAGAAAAAGTCATTTCCGGCAAAAATAAAAATTACGAAAATACGGTAAATATTGTACATATTACATATTGTTATGAAAGTGTCTGTTACTACATTATATACTGTATATACTTGCTGTGTGTATATAAAACGTTGATGGAGGGTTTTGAAGTTGTTTTAGAGGGCTTTGCTACAACGGTGGAAAAGTATGGTGTTGCATTTGTCCTTTATTTGTGTTGCCTCCACTTGATTTGGTGGAGGAACATGTGAAAAACTTTTTATAATGTGGGTTGGGGGCTCAAAATTAAATTCTGATTAGGGCCCCAATTTAGCCTGTCTGTAGTATAATATTTATTTTACTAATATATTATAGTTATTTATAAAAATAAATATTTTTTTCGAGACCACCCTGGGCCCTGGCACCCCATTGAGCCTATGGGCATCTTTAGGGGAACTGCACTATTTTTTGGAATGTTGCCTATCGTTCACAATCATTATGAGGGACATGGCGATGGATGGGTGTTTTTTTATGATATATGATCAAAATTTCACTTAAAATGGAGCCTATGGCAGCTGTGCAATTCAGCCTATAAAGCCCTTAAAAAATATTCAAACACCTCCATTGAAAGCAAACAAACATAATAAAACATTGGGAACGGTGTGGCTCCGTTGATAGAGCCATTGTAGCCATTGTTTGTTGTGTCCTTGAGCAGACACTTCACCCTTGCTCCTGATGGGTTGTTGTTAGGGCCTGGCATGGCAGCTCCCACCATCAGTGTGTGAATGTGTGTGTGAATGGGTGAATGTGGAAATAGTGTCAAAGTGCTTTGAGTACCTTGAAGGTAGAAAAGCGCTATACAAGTATACCATGTTGGCATCCAGACATTTCGTGCTTGTAAGTACAAGCACGAAGACATTTCGTGCTTGTAAGTACAAGCACGAAATGTCTGGATGCCGACTGCTGGGATGTTCATATATTCCATTTTAGGAGAAGAATGATTCATAATCTTTGCAAGTCCTTTTGTGTTCTTTTGTCTGAATATCTACTCGGACTCCTTCTGTGGACAGGTGAGAAGCATGATTTATAATGCAGAATACATTTATATGGAGCAAGGAAGCGAAAAAGCAGCAGACGACTCAATGATATAAACATAGGGACACACGGAGGTGATCACGGCGCCAATATTAAGAGTTTGTCTGCGTTAGCGCTTATAATAACAATATCTCTAATACTTGGTTAATATTCAAATCACAAAATGTAAATGGAGTATTGTTGGTGGTTTTTGAATGGTTATTTATAGGATTTAATGGGCGAAACAGGAGCTCCCGTTGGCTTTGCTGTAAGCGGACCTTTATTTACTTTTATTTACAAGTTACAATGCATAAAAAATACATCTGTTTTAAAGGCCTACTGAAATGAATTTTTTTTATTCAAACGGGGATAGCAGATCCATTCTATGTGTCGTACTTGATCATTTCGCGATATTGCCATATTTTTGCTAAAAGGATTTAGTAGAGACAACGACGATAAAGGTCGCAACTTTTGGTTGCTGATAAAAAAAAGCCTTGCCTATACCGGAAGTAGCGTGACGTCACCGGAGGAAGGACTCCTCACATTTTCCCATTGTTTACAATGCAGCAAGAGAGATTCGGACTGAGAAAGCGACGATTACCCCATTAATTTGAGCGAGGATGAAAAATTTGTGGATGAGGAAAGTGAGAGTGAAGGACTACAGTGCAGTGCAGGACGTATCTTTTTTCTCTCTGACCGTAACTTAGGTACAAGGGTTCATTGGATTCCACACTTTCTCCTTTTTCTATTGTGGATCACGGATTTGTATTTTAAACCACCTCGGATACTATATCCTTTTGAAAATGAGAGTCGAGAACGCGAAATGGACATTCACAGTGACTTTTATCTCCACAACAATACATCGGCGAAGCTCTTTAGCTACGGAGCTAACGTGATAGCATCGGGCTCAAATGCAGATAGAAACAAAATAAATAAATCCCTGACTGGAAGGATAGACAGAAGATCAACAATACTATTAAACCATGGACATGTAACTACACGGTTAATAATTCCCAGCATGGACATGTAACTACACGGTTAATAATTCCCAGCTTGGCGAAGCTTAACAATGCTGTTACTAATGACGCCATTGAAGCTAACTTAGCAACGGGACCTCACAGAACTATGATTAAAAACATTAGCGCTCCACCTACGCCAGCCAGCCCTCATCTACTCATCAACACCCGTGCTCACCTGCGTTCCAGCGATCGACGGAAGGACGAAGGACTTCACCCGATCATCCGTGCGGTCGGCGGCTAGTGTCGGCTAGCGCGTCTGCTATCCAAGTCAAAGTCCTCCTGGTTGTGTTACTACAGCCAGCCGCTAATACACCGATCCCACCTACAACTTTCTTCTTTGCAGTCTTCATTGTTCATAAAACAAATTGCAAAAGATTCACCAACACAGATATCCAGAATACTGTGGAATTTTGAGAAGAAAACAGAGCTTTTTTGTATTGGATTCAATGGGGTACCAATACTTCCGTTTCAACGATTGACGTCACGCGCATACGTCATCATATATACACGTTTTCAACCGGAAGTTTAGCGGGAAATTTAAAATTGCACTGTTAGTTAACCCGGCCGTATTGGCATGTGTTGCAATGTTAAGATTTCATCATTGATATATAAACTATCAGACTGCGTGGTCGGTAGTAGTGGGTTTCAGTAGGCCTTTAATGTCTTTCATAATGATTGTGAACAATAGGCAAACATCCCAAAAAAGTGCAGTTCCCCTTCAAGACCTAACTCTGGGTTTGTACACTCATGTTTCTTCTAAACTAAATCAATTTGATGCTACTCAACCTTGTTATCCTTTTTTCCAAATGAGAATCGATAAGAAAAACGATAAAGAACTGGAATTAAAAAAAAAAAAAAAATTCCCACCTTTAGTGACCTATGCTGGTTAATATAATCAATAACATAGCTTTATAGGTAGTATTGTTTTTATCTGATCTATCAACTTGGTCAAAATGTTGATTTGTATCCTAATGCTGTCTTTGCCGATTAGGCTTGAAAAGTAACGTGTCAAAACCATTTACAAGTGGATAGTATCTTAGTAGCTTGCCTGCTGGATAATGGACAATGTAAAGTTTCTATTTAGCAAACGGAAACTTTACATTGTCCATCGGTGGGAAAGTGAGTCCATCCGTGTTTTGCTGTCATTTGAGGGTCATGTGAAGCTGGAATCTCTCCTAGCTGACTTTGGGCAAAAAAGGACTGGTTGCCAGTCAATCACAATCAATCACACTAAATGTACGTTTATTATACATATTAGATATTTGACTGACAACCAGTCTCCAGTGTACCACACCTCTTGTACAATGTAAGCTGGGGTAGGCTCCAGTTTACCCATAACCGTAATGAGTACAAGTGGTATCGAAAATTATTGATGGATGAATGGATAGCATTGGCTACTCCACTGACACAGAGTCACACTATTCCTGAAAAATGTTGTCCAGTTTCCAAATGTTTTAAATCTCTCATCAACTCACACAGATAAAACAACTTCTGACAGCTTAATCCCAAATCCCGAACAGCATGCACGAAACTGAGCGTCATGTTCAACAATAAAATCCCAATTACAATCAATAGCAGAATCTCTAAATCACATACGTTTACACGCACACCCAGTATCAACTGTTAAAAACAGCCAATCAGTTCCCACTGAACAGATGCTACGGCCTTTGTGGCATCTAAAGCATTGGTCTTTTCTCTCTACCTAATCGGGCAGAGATTGTCCTGGTGTAAAGATAAACTCTTATTCTCTTAGAAACATTCTCCTAATCCCACAGGGAGATTATACTGGGAGGTTGTTAGAAAATATAACGGCATGGAGGATTTGTAATGTATCCCTACAGTGATTCAGAAACTCTCCCTCTAGGTGAAGGATGGATAGCTGCATGGATCAGAGAAATTATACTACAATTTGTCTGATTACTCACCTATATCAGCCTCTTTGTGGTTCTTTATAAATTCAGCAACCTCAAGATTTCGAGCTATAATATCAACCTGAAGAGAAAAACAGAGAGGACCTCATTTCAACCCTTTACATCAATGAACAAAATGTTTAGTGTGTGTCAACATATTTGTTTAAAACCACAAAAAATAAACGAAAGAGCTCATAGTGTTCTGTTTAATCTCTTTTCAGCCATCACTTGCTGAGTTTGAACACGATAAAAAGTCATTGTTTCAGGGGTAGTCAGGTCAAGTCACTCTGACTTGTAATCTTCATGGATTTAACCATCTGTAGCCAGTAGTCTAATAATCTGTGACAGACACACACATGCACACTCTAAGATACGCACATGACACAATTGGGAGCAGCTCATGAACATACAAGTCACATGTTCATGTGTGGGGGAGAGAGGGAGAGGGCGGAAGCTGCTGCTCTTAAGCTTTCTGTTGCTCTATCACAGCAGCTGACTGCCTTCCGTGCAACGGTGCCTTTACTACAAACATTACTGTACAAATTGAATGACGCATAAGAAGTAACATTTGTATTCTTAGTGTTTTGGAGACAGCTTAATAGTTTTGACTCAATATGCTCAGTGTGCTTGGAAAGCAGTAACAAGTATGTTTTTTTAGGTAAAAATGGAAGGGGTTTTATTGAATTTTTTGTAAATAGCATAGTCATGACAACAGTCCATTTAATATGTGCTTCTATCGATAGATACATAGATAAATATATATATAGATAGATAGATAGCTACTAATGCTGTAAATTATACTCTAGCTCAAGTACATACAATTGTGCGCTCTGTTTTGTTTCCACTAGGGGGCAGAACAGGGGTTTATGACAGTGCTGGTAGAATTTATGGGAGGTTACTACTTTGCCATTGACCTAGATATCCAGGTGTCGCTCTTTCTGAAGACAGTAGTTACGTCAGACGGACTGCTCCTGAAATATTAAAGGGTTTACAGTACGCTTCATTTTCAATGACATTACGCATACATACATAGCTTATAAACACACACATATGCAAAGATACACACACACACACACGCACTTGCGCCTGCGCGCGCACACACACACACACACGTGCGCTACACACACCCGCCAACACACCTACACACACACATCTCAAGGGAGACCCAACAGCATTATATATGCATGCCTGCTATGAATGCTGCAGAACAAATATCAGGAAAAGAGCGAGGAAGAGCAGTTGCATTATTAAAGCAGTGCTGGCTTGAATTGCCTCCTCTGCTCCCGTCCTCCACAGTTGACCTTTTCTTCATAAGCATTGCATTTCTCAACAAGCACTCGAGAGTAACTTGTGATTATGCTTTCCACAAGTAGAGAATGATATGGTGCAATAATATACAAAATACAGCTCAAATGATCTCCCTGTGGAAAAAAAGCTTGGATATTTGAAGTTAAATGACCATCAAATGTACAAGCATGTCAAGTCTCTGCAGAACAAATGAAAGTGTCCTGTGGGGTTGACAGGGGATGACCATGCCACTCTGGGTGAATGTTGGCAGCACTGCACACAACTATGGCAATTCCCTCATGGTAAGATGTGTGACACATCTTTGATAGGCCATCGGGAGAAAGTGACACAGTGATGGACAAATTTGTCATTTTCACCTTATAATAATGTGGATTAAAGGGGGGAGCTTAATGCGGCGGGTTAAGCAGTTGCGCAGTGTTTTGTTGGTTCTTTTTAGCGATTCTCGCTGTTTATTTCACTGTGCTGTCAGTCGAGTTTTTGCTGTACCCTTGCCTGATTAGTGGAACCTCGAGTTACGAGCGCCTCTATTTGCGACCTTTTTTTGGTTTACAGACCTTTATACTGCGCCAAATATGCCTCTGTGTACGAGCGATGTCTCGGCGTATGAACACTTTATTCATTCATTCACTTTGATTGCTGCTTGAAACCATCGGGGGTGCCATTTTGACTACATCACTTCCTGTACATGAGGGCACTGCCATTTTGAAGAGGCGGGGTCCCCTACGTCACATTCTGTTTACAACCTGTACACACAGGCGCGGCCATCTTGAAGAGCTTCGACGGTGAGGGGCACTTCTGGCTTGTTTATTTCCGCAATTGTCCTACCTTGCGCCGGTCAGAGCTGTGTCAGCCTGTCTTACAGTTCACTTTTTGTGATCAGAAACGCTTTAAACATGTCCAAACTCTCACAGTCTCGCAGGATAGCTTCCGGTTAAAAATCGGTTAATGCAGCGTTTCTCAAAGTGTGGGGGGCTATCTATTCCCCACTGGTGGGGAATATAGACATGACAGGTGGGGCGTGAGGAACGGGAGGAAATTTCACTTAAACATTTTTTTTTTTAAATTATATTCTTAGATTTTTTTTTTTACTATGCTTACATTTTCTATACACACTGTAAATCACGTTGTGATTCTGTCTGTGAAATCCGCTGTATAAATAAATGTAAATTACTTATTTTTCCTGTAGACTTTAAATTTCTAGGTAGGAGCGAAAGTTTGACAGACATAGCAACAGTAACTAATGGGGGCGGGGCTAAGCGGAACAAACTTTCCCACGGATGGGTTGCTACCCATCCGCGCTAATCATCCACTCATCGGGCAGAGAGCTGTGTCCATTCTTCTCCCCTTTGCCAAATCTTATCTGTGTGAGAAAGGCTTTTCAGCTGTTGCTTCACTCAAAACGAAGTACAGGTCTCAGCTGAACATTGAGCATGACTTAAGAGTGGCAGTGTCAAGCCTGCAACCCCGATTTGAAAAGCTGTGCAGTGCAAATCAGGCTCATTGCAGCCACTAATGCTGGAGTACTGTAAAACTCATGTTCACTTCCATGTCTTGCCAAATGCATAGCTCCTCCTTTTTTTTTGTTGCAAAGATTGCAAAGTGGCACTTTTATTTTATTTATTATTGAACTTGATGCAAGTTATTTGATTTATTATTGATCTTGATGCAAGTTATAACACTTTTATTTGATTTATTACTTAACTTGATGCAAGTTATAACACTTGTTTGATTTATTATTGAACTTGATGCAAGTTGTAACACTTTTATTTGATTTATTATTGAACTTGATGCAAGTTATAACACTTTTATTTGATTTATTATTGAACTTGATGCAAGTTATAACACTTTTATTTAAATGTATTAATGAACTTGATGCAAGTTATAACACTTTTGTTTGATTTATTATTGAACTTGATGCAAGTTATAACACTTTTGTTTGATTTATTATTGAACTTGATGCAAGTTATAACACTTTTGTTTGATTTATTATTGAACTTGATGCAAGTTATAACACTTTTGTTTGATTTATTATTGAACTTGATGCAAGTTATAACACTTATTTGATTTATTATTGAACTTGATGCAAGTTATAACACTTTTATTTGATTTATTATTGAACTTGATGCAAGTTATAACACTTTTTTTTATTTATTATTGAACTTGATGCAAGTTATAACACTTTTGTTTTATTTATTATTGAACTTGATGCAAGTTATTTTATTTATTATTGAACTTGATGCAAGTTATACCACAGCTGCACGGTTATTTTATTTATTATTGAACTTGATGTTATTTTATGTTATTGAGTTTGAATGTATACAACTTGATGTTACTTGATGTTCAATACATTTTAAAATGTTAAGCTTGGCATTAGCGTTCTGTTGGGGCGATGGGGGCAGGTGGGGCTTGAAAACTCCCCCTTGTCCAAAGTGGAGGATGACAAAAAAAGTTTGAGAACCACTGGGTTAATGGTACCCGACTTTGTGCAGTTTTTTACGAACTTTCCCCCAGGAGTTGAATTTCAACTTTTTAGGACATGTTACTAGACACCTTTATAAACACATTGGTGAAGAGATTTCTTGGTAACGATTTAGTTCCCAGATTTGCCAAATATCCCATAAAATCACCTTACTGAAAGGTTGTAGACCATTGTCAATCAGTCTTCTTCATGCCATGTGTCCTGTACAGTACAGAATGCATACTGTGGGGGGATATTTATCCTGAACAAGTTTTTAATATAAATGAGACATGCTTATTTTGGAAACAAATGCACCTTTACAATGCAGGACGAAGCCAAAAGCACTGGATTAAGCCCAAAAAGATCATGTGACTCTGGTTATGTGTGGAAATGCTGCGGGCTTTATCATAAAACCCAGGCTTATTTAAAGTAGGGCTGGGCGATATATCGAATATCGGCGCCTCCTGCGGGAAGGGAGTGTGTATGGCCCGGCTTCGAAGCCCAGCTGACAGGTGAGTAGATTGCCCAGCTGAGGCTAATTATCTAATCACCTGTTGCCTTTATCAGCTGCGTCTGAGGCCATGAGGGGACCCCAAGCTGATGGCGGCAGAAAAACCCCACACGAGCAAGAAGGAGGAAGCACGGAGGCCGCCGGCGACACAGCCCTGAACATTATAGAATACATAAATAAAGACTTGTTCAAACCTGTATCTCGGGCTCACGAGAGTTCTGTCGGTCCCAGGACAACCCACCACGCAGGAGATGTTCACATCTGGCGCCCAAAGTACCTGAGGACCGGAGATGTCAGCACCCAACCCGCTAACGGCACTAGGGCAAGTGCTCGCGGATGTGGCAGCAGCGAGCCAACAACAGCTGGAGGCGGTCCGCCAACAGGTGGCCCAGCAGAGCCAAATTCTGTAGGCGCTAACAGGCCGGGTCGGAGCGGCACTGGCAACATCAGCGGCCGTCTCCGTGCAGGGCATGGCGGAGACTGAGGACCCCCAGGCCTTCCTGGATATCTTCGAGGCCACAGCGGCGACGTGCGGATGGCCGGAGGAGAAGTGAGGGGTATGACTGCTGACGCTGCTGGCGGGGGAGGCGCAGCAGGTGCGCTTCCTGGACCTGAGGAGGGCGGTGCTGGACCGGACCGGCTGCACCGCCAAGGACCACCGGCGCCGGTTCCGGGCACTGTACCTGGGGCCAGAGGACCGCCCGTTCTTGCTCGGGCAGCAGCTCCGGGACGCGGCGACATGTTGGCTGCAGCTGCGGGACAGCGACAGCTGGGTGGTGGAACTGGTTGTCCTTGAGCAGTTCCTGGAGGCCATCCCGGTGTGGACATCAGCCTGGGTCCATTACCACCGCCCATGTGACCTGGCAGCTGCAGTGACACTGGCGGAAGACCACCTGCCGGTGCATCACAAGGCGCGGAGGGAGGAGAGGACCGTGGAGGCAGCCGAGCGCCCAGGGCACAGCGGGAGGGGGCGGCGCTGCCGGTCCCGCACGACTGACTTTTCTTCTGCCCTCTCCCAGATCCCGATGCGGCCCGTATCAGCGCTGCGCCGCGCCGACCGCGCGCACCGACCGCGATCTGGCCCCGGAGAAATAACCCCTCTTTTTCTTCTGTCTTACAGGTCGCTGCTGATACGGGGGCTTCCCCCGCAGACAGCCCCTCGAAAACCTGGGCAGGCGTGCTGGAGGTGCGGGCAGCCCGATCATGTCAATCAATCAATCAATGTGCGGCGGGAGTGCCCGCTCATGGAGGTGGGACAGGTGATCTGGGTTGTCGGCCATCCGGCGCCCTCCCCCAGCCCGGGAAAGACGTACTGTGTCCCGGTAAGGGTACAAGAGAGTACACACCGGGCGATGGTGGATTCGGGTTGTGAGCAGTCTATGATCCACCAGAACCTGGTTTGACCCGGGGCTTTGAGGCAGGCAGCACGGGTGAAAATTAAGTGTGTTCATGGGGATGTGCACGATTACCCCGTGGTGCCGGTGGAAATTCAATGTAACAAAAGAAAATATAGTGTCGATGTTGCTGTAAGTGCGCACCTCACGCACCCCTTATTCCTGGGAACTAATTGGGCAGTGTTCCATGACTTAGTGAAGAAGTGTGCAGGGAAATGGGATATCTGCGCTGTTCTCAGCGGCGACGCGAGGTCATCCGACGCTGCCGAGGAGGAGGAAGCCCCCAATGGCACCCCATGGAAGACTTGAGTAGTCTCGAGACGACACTCTGCGCGTGCTGGGACCAAGTGATATAAATTGATGGTCAGTTGGTGCGCCTGGGAATAGCGCAGGTATTCCCTCTTTTTGCATTAATCAGGGACAGATTGTACACTCAAACAGGAGAGGAAAATCACCCAGTTGTTGGTGCCGAAACGCCGTCGGGAAATGGTTCTCCAGCCAGCGCTATGATAAAACACTCGACCAGGTAATGGTCCATTTCTATTGGCCAGGCATCCGGGCAGATGTGCGCCGCTGGTGCACGGCCTGCCCGGACTGGAAGCTGGTCAATCCAGCGGCCACCCCCAGGGCGCCTTTGCGCCCATCACCACTCATGGAGGTCCCGTTTGAGCGGATTGGCATGGACCTCGTCGGACCATTTCCCCTGAGCACACGGGGATATCGTTTTGCGCTAGTCCTGGTGGATTACGCAACTCGCTATCCCGAAGCAGTGCTGCTGCGGTCCATCTCTGCAAAGAGTGTAGCGCAAGCGCTGTTTCAGGTCATCTCCCGAGTCGGAATCCCAAAAGAGATTCTGACTGACCAGGGCACGTCCTTTATGTCACGCACGATAAAGGAGCTGTACGTATTATTGGGGATCAAATCCATTCGCACCAGCGTCTACCACCCGCAGACCACGGGTTGGTGGAGCGGCTGAATAGGACATTGAAATCCATGATATGTAAATTTGTGCACGAGGACAAACCAAATTGGCATAAATGGTTGGATCCCCTGTTATTTGCAGTGCGGGAGGTTCCCCAGGCCTCCACAGGGTTTTCCCCCTTTGAATTATTGTACGGCAGGAAGCCGCGCAGGGTTTTGGACCTTGTTAAGGAAAGCTGTGAGGAAGGTCCAAGCCCCAGCAAAACCAAAATACAATGCGTTATGGACCTGAGAGCAAAATGCCACACCTTGGGTCACCTATCATGTGAGAATTTGCTCAGGGCCCAGGAACGTCAGCAGCGCCTGTATAACAGGGGGACGCAGCTAAGAAAATTGTCACCGGGAGAAAAAGTGCTTGTATTACTCCCGACGTCCAGCTGTAAATTACTAGCCAAGTGGCAAGGACCCTTTGTGGTCACACGAAGCGTGAATGATGTGGATTATGAGGTACGCCCTTCGGACCGGGGCGGACACACCCAAATTTACCATCTCAATCTCCTGAAAGCATGGAAGGAGGCGGAGCCTGTTTCCATGGTGACGGTGGTCGAGGAGGTGGAGGAGTTTGGGCCGGAGCCCTCCCTCCTCCTCTGTGATAATCAGTTTACATTAGCAAAGAAAGCAGATGTTGCCAGGCTGCAGCAGTGCTTTTCTGATGTGTTCTCCCCCCGGCCCGGCCGCACGAACCTCATCCAACATCACATTGAGACCAGCCCGGGTGTGACGGTGCGGTCTCGGCCCTACAGGCTGCCCGAACACAAACGCAAAGTGGTTCGGGAAGAATTAAAATCTATGCTGGAGTTAGGGGTAATAGAATAATCCAGAGTGCGTGGTGCAGGGCCATCGTTCTGGTAGGGAAGAAGGATAGGTCTGTGCGGTTCTGTGTGGATTACCGCAAAGTGAATGAAGTGTCATGTTTTGACGCCTACCCGATGCCCCGGGTTGACGAGCTCCTGGATCGGCTAGGCACAGCTCGTTTTTTCACGACACTGGATTGGACCAAGGGCTACTGGCAGATTCCCTTGTCGCCCGAGTCCAAGGAAAAAACGGCATTCTCCCCTCCGGAAGGATTGTACCAATTCGTGACACTTCCGTTCGGCTTGTTCGGTGCGCCCGCCACATTCCAGCGCCTCAGGGACCGGGTGATGCGCCACCACGCTGACGTCATCATCCAGAGTGGCGGCTGGGAAGAACACATGCGGAGGGTGGAGGTGGTGCTCGAATCCCTGAGGCAAGCGGGGCTCACTGCCAACCCGGCGAAGTGTGCGGTTGGTCGGAGGGAGGTACAGTATTTGGGGTACCACTTGGGAAGAGGGCAGGTGCGCCCGCAAGTAGATAAGACAGCGGCAATTGCGGCCTGCCCAACCCCCAAGATGAAAAAGGAGGCTAGGCAGTTTTTGGGGCTGGCAGGTTACTACCGGAGGTTCATCCCCCAGGTTGCCGACCTGACCAGCCCACTAACTAACCTCACCCAAAAGGGTGCTCCAGATCTGGTCCGGTGGACGGAGCAGTGCCAGCAGGCGTTCGAGAGAGTGAAAACGGAGCCGGTCCTACACATACCTGACTTTTCCATCCCATTCTGCTTGCAGGCGGACGCGTCGGGCAGAGGGTTGGGAGCTGTTTTGTCCCAGCAGGGGGGGGCGTCGACAGCCCCGTACTGTACATCAGCCGGAAGCTCTCGGACCGGGAGGCGAGGTACATCATGGTGGAGAGGGAGTGCATCGCCATCCGGTGGGTGGTCGGGGCCCTCCGGTATTACCTGCTGGGGCGCTCTTTCAGCCTCTGCTCGGACCACAAACCCCTCCAGTGGCTCCACCACATGAAGGATGCCACGCGCGGATCACCCGTTGGTATCTCGCTTTACAACCCTACAACTTCAGAGTGATCCACAGACCGGGGGCGCAGATGGCTGTGGCCGACTTCCTCTCCCGCTGTCATACGAGTCTGGCGGTGGAGGTATGTGGAGGGGTACTCACCTGTCAGCCCAGCTGACTGGTGAGTAGATTGCTCAGCTGGGCCCAATTATCTAATCACCTGTCTCCTTTATCAGCAGCGTCCGAGGCCATGAGGGGACCCCGAGCTGATGACAGCAGAAAAACCCCACACGAGCGAGAAGGAGGAAGCACAGAGGCCGCTTGCGACACAGCCCTGAACATTATAGAATACATAAATAAAGACTGGTTCAAACCTGTATCTCGGGCTCACGAGAGTTCTGTCGGTCCCAGGAGAACTCTCTTCGAGTGCGCCTGGAAGAGTGGCAGCACATCACAGTAGCTCCTTCGAATTCCTTTCATTTTACTTTATTTTGGGTATTATTCTTAACTTTTCTTGCCTTTTTTTAATCTCTTACCTTCCATAAACAACTAATTATGGTTCTTGGGCGCTTTTGTGTTTTCGTTACTTTTCTTTTTCTTTTCGGGCCGTTTTGTGTTTGGCTTTGATCAGCGGAGCAGTAGACCTTTTGTTTATACCCGCGAGGAGCTGTTTGCGCTCTCCTTACCAGCGCTATGGGGAACGCGGCCGGACCTTCCCGTGGAACTACGGAAAAAGCGCAGGGGACGCCGTGCCGGCATAAAGATGAAGGAGCGCAGAAGGAAATTTAAGCCTGCAATCCCCTCTGTCCTCATGGGGAACGTGCGGTCTTTGGCGAACAAAATGGACAAATTTTTGGACTCGTCCGAACTCAAAAGGAGTACGCCGTGTGCAGCATCATGTGCTTTACGGAGACTTGGCTACACGCGGACTTCCCAGACCTCTACCCGGCTTCACAACCTCACGGGCGGATAGAAGCACACTCCTGAGCGGTAAGAAAAAAGGCGGAGGGATTGCCATCTTGGTGAACGAGAGGTGGTGTAATCCTGCTCATATTACTGTAAAGGAGTGTGTTTGTACGCCGGACATTGAACTTCTGGCTGTTGGAATTCGGCCATATTATTTGCCAAGGGAATTGACTTCTGTAATCTTCATTGGAGTGTATGTTCCTCCTTCTTGGGGCGGTATAGCTTGGTTGGTAGAGCAGCCGTGCCAGCAACTTGAGGGTTGCAGGTTCGATTCCCGCTTCTGCCATCCTAGTCACTGCCGTTGTGTCCTTGGGCAAGACACTTTACCCATCTGCTCCCAGTGCCACCCACACTGGTTTAAATGTAACTTAGATATTGGGTTTCACAATGTGAAGCGCTTTGAGTCACTTGAGAAAAAGCGCTATATAAATGTAATTCACTTCACTTCACTTCACTTCTGCTGACAAAACTGCTGCTTGTGACACCATTCACGCCGCTGTTGCTAAGCAACAGACCAAACATCCCGATGCCCTCATTCTCATTTCGGGTGACTTTAGTCATGTTTCTCTGGACTCTATTTTACCCACTTTCCATCAATATGTACACTGTGCAACACGGGAAAATAAAACTCTAGACCTACTGTATGCTAATTCAAAAGATGCATACAGAGCCACTGCCCTGCCCCCCTGGGACGGTCTGATCACAGTCTGGTGCTTTTAACACCTCATTACGTTCCTGCTGTGAGGAGGCAGCCCATCTCAACTAAATCAGTGCAAATGAGAAGTATTGAGGCAGGCATAGCCTTACACGACTGCTTTGAGACTACAGACTGGGAAGTACTCTGTAAGCCTCACGGGACAGATATCAACAAAATCACAGACTGCATCACTGACTACATCAATTTCTGTGAGGACTCCATCATCCCGACAAAAACTGTCCACTGTTACCCAAATAACAAGCCCTGGGTCACCAGCCGGCTAAAGGTGCTGCTAAATAAAAAGAAGCGAGCCTTCAGATCCGGTGATCGGGACGAGTTGAAGAGGATTCAGTGGCAGCTCAAACTTAATCTTCAAGAAGGGAAAGATGCCTATAGCTTGAAGCTAAACTCCAACAAAACAACACTCGTGAGGTTTGGAAGGGTATGAAGGCCATCACAGGCTTCAACAATAAAGCCAAACTGCTGGATGGGGGTACAGATAGAGCCAACGAGCTGAATTTGTTTTTCAACAGATTTAGCAATGCACCCCTTACTGGCCCTCCCCCCAATACTCCTGTTCTCACACCTCCCCCTCCCCCTCCTTCTCTTTTACCTGTCACAGCCGTTTCCCCCCCCCCCCCCCCCCCTCTCCCCTCCCCCACTTCCACCCCCACTGAGAAAGCCAGCCCGGTGTGTCTGACACCTGGACTTGTAAGACGGCAGCTGGAGAAAGTCAATCCAGGTAAGTCAGCAGGCCCTGACCGAGTCAACCCCTGGGTCCTGAAGACTCGCGCTGCTCAGCTAACTGGGATCCTGCACTCCATCTTCAACCTGAGTCTGAAGCTAGAACGGATACCAGTGCTATGGAAAACATCCTGCATAGTGCCGGTGCCCAAGAAGCCCATCCCATCGAGCTCAAATGACTTCAGACCTGTAGCCCTGACGTCCCAGGTCATGAAGGTCCTCGAGAGACTTGTGCTGGATCAGCTGAGGCCACTGGTGGCTCCTTCCCTGGATCCTCTACAGTTTGCATATCAACCCCATGTAGGAGTGGACGATGCTGTTATCTACCTGCTGCATCATGCTCACTCTCACCTGGATGGTGGGAAGGGCACTGTGAGGATCATGTTTTTTGATTTCTCCAGTGCCTTTAACACCATTCAGCCAATTCTGATGAGTGACAAGTTGCTCAAGATGGGTGTCAGTTCATCCATTGTCTCCTGAATCACTGATTACTTGTCTGACAGGCCCCAGTTTGTGCGACTGGGGAGCTCCGTGTCGGATACTGTGGTCAGTGGTGTAGGTGCTCCACAGGGGACCGTCCTGTCTCCTTTCCTGTTCACCCTGTACACCTCAGACTTCCAGTATAGTTCCAGGTCCTGCCACCTGCAGAAATACTCTGACGACTCTGCTGTGGTCGGGTGTATCGGAGAGGAACGGGAATTGGAGTACAGGACACTGATTGCTGACTTTGTGGAGTGGTCTCAGGTGAACCATCTGGTCCTTAATGTGGACAAGACCAAGGAGCTGGTCATCGACTTCAGGAAGAGAGTGACACCGGTGGAGCCCATCAAGATCCAGGGCCGGGAGGTGGCAGTAGTGGAGCAGTACAAGTACCTGGGAGTCCACTTGAACAGCAGACTGGACTGGAAGGACAACTGCAAAGCTGTTTACAAGAAGGGCATGAGCAGACTCTTTTTCCTGAGGAAGCTTAGGTCATTCAATGTGTGCAGCAAGCTGTTGGAGATCTTTTATCAGTCTGTTGTGGCCAGTGCACTGTACTTCGCAGTGGTTTGTTGGGGGAGCAGCACCAGCAAAAGGGACTCAAACCGGATTGATAATCTGATCCGGAAAGCCGGCCAAACTATTGGCACGCAATTGGAGGCGTTTGTGTCAGTGAGGGACAGGAGGTCACTGGACAAACTGCTGGCCATCATAGACAATCCTGCCCATCCACTTCACCTGACAATTAAGGGACAGCGGAGTTCATACTCCAACAGGCTCCTTCAACTTCCTTCCCGCACTGTGCGATTCAAGAACTCCTTCATTCCACACTCCATCCAGCTGTATAATCACTCGCCATACAGCAATAGATGACATCTGCCTATTACCTGACACCTGACATGTTAGCTACTTCTCTTTGTTTATAATGTCTATTTTCTATTTCCTGCTGGACCTACTCTCTATTTTATGCTGCTGCTGTCAAATAGACTGTATATACCGTATTATTGTACATGGTCATTGGTTTATATTTTATATATGTTATAGACATAATATAATATATCTGTATATAAATTACTCTGTACACATATTATGTATATATTCGTATATATGTTAGATTTTTTTTATAGCTATATTAGTCTATTTATACCTGCATTGTCCTTTCCATCATTGTAACTGAGCTACTGTGTTGAACAATTTCCCTTGTGGATCATTAAAGTTTGTCGAAGTCGAAGTCGAAGAACCCACCACGCAGGAGACGTTCACATCGATATATCGCCGGTTTGTCTCTGTGCGATATAGAAAATGACTCTATCGTGAGTATTCGAGTATACGTTCTCACGCAATTGCAAGCTGCGCACATTATTCTGCAGGCTTTTCTCACTCTTTCTTGTCTCTCCTTCTCAAAGAGAGATAAAACAACATACGTCACATACTGTCGCGCGTGCATTGTCATACGCCCTCGCAGAGCAGAGAGGTAGCAGAGAGGAATGTACCTTAGGTAAAGTTAGCTGTGGCAGCTAACTTCTGTGGGCAGGTGCTAGCGTAGCGGTACGAGTGGTAATACGAGAGAGAGAAGGTGCGAATCTGGTAACAAATGGAGGAACAATAATTAATTCCCAAGAAAAACAGCACAGGGTCCATCGTCTGCCGGTGGTTTGGCTTCAAGTGGGAAGATGTTGAACAGACAACCGTAATATGTCAAGTATGCGGCAAAAGCGTTGCTACAAAAAGTAGCAGCACTATTAATTTGTAGCATCATTTGAAAAGTCACCCGCTAGAGAATGAAGACTGCTTGAAACTCCGCAACAAAATGCTGAAGCAACCTGCACATCAAAACCATTTCCACATCAACACCGTATGAAAATATAGTCAAAAACAGGAGATAACGTCCGCAGGAACCTACCACATACACAATTTGATTTCCTATTATGCAACTAATTTTTATTTGACAGTTATTGAAATATCTTGTGTGACATCATGCACAAAAGTGCACTTTATTTGTTTTAAACTGTTGTAGTGGCATTCTGTACAAAAAGTGTACTTTAATTGTGTGTTGTTTTGATATGTCATCTTAGTGACATCATGCACAAAAGTGCACTAATAGCTTGTTTTAAAATGTCTCTGACAATCTTGCACTTTCTGTTTTGGAAATGACATGAATGTTTGTGCCACTGCTTGATAACTGTTTAATAAATACAGTTTTGGCTAATTGACTTAGTTGTGATTTCCCTCTCTGCATGAAAGTTTAAAATTAGCATATATTATTGCAGTATGAACAAGAATGTTTTAATGTAGACACATAGAATCATCATACTGTTGTGATTATATGCATCAAGTGTTCATTCAAGGCTAAGGCAAATTTTCGAGATATATATCGTGTATCGTGACATGGCCTAAAAATATCGAGATATTAATAAAAGGCCAGATCGCCCAACCCTAAATTAAAGGTAAAAAAATCTTAGAGTCCTAAAAAAACAGGTTTTGATCTTTGGGTTCATTCTTTAATACAATAGTGTACTGTACTTATTTTTTTTAAATCCACAAAGGTTTGAACTTTAAGAGTGTATAAACAAGAGAAATGTGAGAGATTGTTAATGCCTGCCGGAAAAAAGTTTATAAAGTGTATGGTAAGAGGTTTTACAGACTTAAAACATTAATAAGAAACAAAAAAATATATACTATACAGTACTGTAAACGGAAAAAAACCATAATTAATTACAAAAACAATGTGTAAATGAAAAAACTTGCTCAGTAAATGAAAAAAACAATCCTGTAAATGAAAAATACATATAGTGTAAACAAAAAAATATATCTAATGAACGAAAACACATTTGAAAAACGAGAAAAAAAAATCAACTTCTACTACACAGATTTCACTTAAAGCCGATATTTTTTGGAACGTAACCCCAGCGTTAAACGAGGGAACACTGTATACACTACCGTTCAAAAGTTTGGGGTCACATTGAAATGTCCTTATTTTCAATAACGATAACTTTAAACTAGTCTTAACTTTAAAGAAATACACTCTATACATTGCTAATGTGGTAAATGACTATTCTAGCTGCAAATGTCTGGTTTTTGGTGCAATATCTACATAGGTGTATAGAGGCCCATTTCCAGCAACTATCTTTCCAGTGTTCTAATGGTACAATGTGTTTGCTCATTGGCTCAGAAGGCTAATTGATGATTAGAAAACCCTTGTGCAATCATGTTCACACATCTGAAAGCAGTTTAGCTCGTTACAGAAGCTACAAAACTGACCTTCCTTTGAGCAGATTGAGTTTCTGGAGCATCACATTTGTGGGGTCAATTAAACGCTCAAAATGGCCAGAAAAAGAGAGCTTTCATCTGAAACTCGACAGTCTATTCTTGTTCTTAGAAATGAAGGCTATTCCACAAAATTGTTTGGGTGACCCCAAACTTTTGAACGGTAGTGTATATAAACATACAATCTATTTAATAGCCAACATTTTAATAATTAATCAAATATATAATTCTACACATTGAGTGTATTAGAGTGCTAAAGCGGCCAAGAGTTAAACAATCGTCAATATATTAGTGTGCAGCTTTTTAAATGTCACAAAATGCTGTTCTTTTTGAGGTAGTTAGATTTTCTGTTTTGTTTGTTTTTATTGCTGCTATTTTAACAGTGTTTTAAATACATAAACAAGGTTAATTGTTTTTTTAGCACTTTGCCTTTCATTTCTTTTAAATGGACAACATTATATTAGTCATTTTAATTTTTATAACAGCTGAATGAGCAGCACAGTTACAGTATAAATAATAATTGATGAATGAATTAGTCATGCCTAAAATAACTTAAGCTGCATTTAGAAGTCGATGGAAAAGTTAGAGCCATTATATATGTACGCTTTATTATCTGATTAGTCAACAAATCGTTAAGATAATCGTTGTGAAGTGAATTATATTTATATAGCGCTTTTTCTCTAGTGACTCAAAGCGCTTTACATAGTGAAACCCAATATCTAAGTTACATTTTAAACCAGTGTGGGTGGCACTGGGAGCAGGTGGGTAAAGTATCTTGCCCAAGGACACAACGGCAGTGACTAGGATGGCGGAAGCGTGGATCGAACCTGCAACCCTCAAGTTGCTGGCACAGCCACTCTACCAACCGAGCTATACAGTTGGCTAATTGACTATTAAAATAATCGTTAGTTGCAGCCGTAGCATGTCTGAAAAAAATAGATCTGTGGCCGTACTTATCAAGCTTCTTAGAATTACTCCTAAGAAGTCTGCTAAGAGTTGAATTAAGAGTATATAAATTCTTCGCTGAAAGCTGCACTTAAAAGTTAGTTATCAAGCGTCTTACTCACACTTTCAGCGAAGTGTAGGACTGAATCTTAAGTGTCACACTCAGAGCTGAATTACGACATTACTATGTGCCGTAAACGGAATTTTAGGTGACGTCATTTCTGTGTCCATAGAAATGACCAATCACGGAATGGAATCCGTTGTCTAAGAATAAAAAAATATCTTGGAAATATTTAAATGGACAATGGGAGTGTATATTTTGACAATAAACTACAAAATAATACAAAACAAACTAGTCCCCGCCGGCACTCACGCTACCGCTCCCTCTCTTCTATCGCCCACACACTCACTGACGTCACTCACCTCACGGCCACACACATACGCTACTGTCATAACATTTTCTTTCCAATTCATTAATTAGGCAACTAATTTGAAACTGGTGTGGGTGGCTCTATATATACTAGCCCACTGCAGACACATGCAGAAATCAACAAGGAATCGAAAAGTATTAAATCTGTGACAAAAATAATATCCGCTCTGTTTAAACGATACCGTTTGATCAGCTGCTCGTCATAAAAACAAAACAAAACATTGTTCCGTTCCCTGAACGTTCGCGCACGTCTCTCTCGCCTCAGTGCCATCCCCTGCTGGCAACTCCTAACCACTTAAGACACCTCTGAAGGTCTCTTAAATATCGTGGAGAGTAGGAGTGATTCTTAGACTTAAGAACGTTCATAAAAAGCTTTTATTCTTAAGTTTGAGAGTAGGACTAAATTTCGCAAATTCTCAGGACTTAAGTGTAAAATGGCACTCTAAGAAGCTTGATAAGTACGGCCCCTGATCACATCCAGTATGGCCATACTATGAAGAATTTGATTCTTGCTCTCAACACTTGTAGTTTCTGAAAATTTCTTAATTTCTATTTGATTATTAGATTACTCAGTGCTGCTATGCAGGAACGATCCAGCAAAGTAAAAACAAAAAACACATTATCAACATTTGAGACTACAGACTGTAAAATGTTGATAAAATGTTTCAACCACAATGAAGGGAGCTTGTTAAATGTGTTCCTGGGTGAATTTAAATGACCACGGGAGTCAAATATTGTAAAAATGATCACTTATAAGCAAAGAGAAACAGGAGTCACAATGTATCCTTCATTATCATTCCACCACCCACTATCACCACTACTACTGCCAACACCATCATCGCCGCCCTCACATAGATTCTTTTCCTGTTCCCCTCCGGTTGCCATGGAGACATATGTATAACAGAAGTAAATGTAGCGTTGGGGGAGGGAAGGAGGAGTAGCATTATAGTGGGGCATTAGCAGCTGACATGAACATCAGAACAAACAACGACTCTCTTAAACCATGGGAGGGATGCTCTCAAAAGGGAAGATCCGTCAACAATCCAATAAAGAGGCATATCAAACTGTGGTATAATCAGTATATTTATGTCAAATAAAATATAGTGGGCCTTCCATTAAACCTAACAATGACGTAGTCAGTCAGTATTGTGAGGTTCCAAACATCTCTCTTTACACCAACCAAATAGTTGAAACAAAGTTAATTATGGCCACCTGCAATACCTGTACATGTTTTTTTGTGTGTGTGTGTGTAACTTACAATTTTACAAAAAGTGGTCTCCATTAGTGTTACACTAATTCACCACTGAGTCCGTGCCAAATAAACAGTCATTATTGTTAAATAATTGTTTATTTATTTATTATTTTTGTTACTGCTTGATGTTCACATTTGTGTCGTTTATGTGCAGTTTAAGCACAAAATGTAAATGTAAAACACAAGCACAAGTGTAAATGTAAAACACTTTAGATACATGGCAATCAGATATTGGCCTACAATAGTTTGACCTTGACATTCTGCTTGAGACAATGACGAGGCTTTCCATTGGTGTAACTCGAAAATGAAGTAAATAAAGTATGTCCCCCCATGTCCCCACGTGGGGACATGGGGGGAGGGGGCGTCGGAGGGTGGGCGTTAGGGCGTTTGGTGCAAGAAAAAAATTGGTGTAGAAGGAACTCAAAAAATAATGATGACTACAATTGAGGCTTGGAGAGAGACAGATTAGAACAATGGTTAATAAGAAAGTGAGTTATAGATATGACGGAGATGACAAGCACAGGATAAAAAGCTTAAAAGACCACAGAGGGTAGATAGAAGTGATGCGTATTGTCCTGGAATACAAAATGGAGAGACGTTTTATCACACTAAATGCCCTTTACAGAGAAATACGCCTGTGGTGGATGATCGCTCGGGATCTTTCTGTGTAGAGTTTGCATGTTCTCCTCGTGACTGTGTGGGTTCCCTCGGGGTACTCCGGCTTCCTCCCACCTCCAAAGACATGCACCTGGGGATAGGTTGATTGGCAACACTAAATTGGCCCTAGTGTGTGAATGTGAGTGTGAATGTTGTCTATCTGTCTTGGCCCTGCGATGAGGTGGCGACTTCTCCAGGGTGTACCCCGCCTTCCGCCCGAATGCAGCTGAGATAGACTCCAGCACCCCCCGCGACCTCAAACGGGACAAGCGGTAGAAAATGGATGGATGGATGGATACATATACTGTATATATATATACATATACATAAATATATACATATATATATATATATATATATATATATATATATATATATATATATATATATATATATACATATACAAATATATATACTAGGGCTGCAACTAACGATTAATTTGATAATCGATTAATCTGTCGATTATTACTTTGATTAATCGATTAATAATCGGATAAAAGAGACAAACTACATTTCTGTCCTTTCCAGTATTTTATTGAAAAAACCCAGCATACTGGCACCATACTTATTTTGATTATTGTTTCTCAGCTGTTTGTACATGTTGCAGTTTATAAATAAAGGTTTATTTAAAAAAAAAAAAAAAAAAAAAAAAAAGACTGCGCATGCGCATAGCATAGCTCCAACGAATCGATGACTAAATTAATCGGCAACTATTTTTATAATCGATTTTAATCGATTTAATCAATTAGTTGTTGCAGCCCTAATATATATATATATATATATATATATATATATATATATATATATATATATATGTGTATATATATATATATATATATATATATATATATATATATATATATATATATATATATATATATATATATATATATATATATATATACATATACATATACATATACATATACAGTATATACACATATATATACATCGTAGTCGGCATCCTTCCGTCTCGGGAGATGGGGTGGATCCAAAAGGGGGGGGAGGGGTCTCACTGGGATGGTCCCTCCCACGGACGGAGATCACCTGTTTCCTTCGCCAATTGGATGGGCTTAGAACCGGTATCTGCTGGAGTGACCTCTCCAGTGGACCTCTCAAGTGGATCTACATGGCCTGGGCATGGAACTATGGAGGGCAAGCTGTTGTCCAGGCAGCAAGCCCCCCCTTTCCGCATGGCTGGTGGATCCAAGGGAGCGACGAGTGTCGATACAACTTGGCACCAGGAGTTGCCGGAATGACGCTACAACATCAAACCGCCTTCAGGACTCCGGCTCCTGATTTTCTGTCGGGGTTTACTCCTTAGCCTTACCCTCAAGTGGGTTGACCGCAAGGCAGCAGTGGTTTTGAGATTGGAGATTTCCTTCTCCTAGATGGGCTGCTTTACCAGGTTTACGAGCCCCATCTGCCCGAATCTGGCAGGTAGTACGGGGGTACATCTTACCCGTGGCGGTATAAGCCAGACCTGACTATACATATACATATATATATATATGTATATATATATATATAAATACATATATACATACATATATACATATATATACATACATACATATTAATATACATACATATATGTACATATATACATACATATACTGTATATACATATATATAATCGGACGGCGTGGCGAAGTTGGTAGAGTGGCCGTGCCAGCAATCGGAGGGTTGCTGGTTACTGGGGTTCAATCCCCACCTTCTACCATCCTAGTCACGTCCGTTGTGTCCTTGGGCAAGACACTTCACCCTTGCTCCTGATGGCTGCTGGTTAGCGCCTTGCATGGCAGCTCCCGCCATCAGTGTGTGAATGTGTGTGTGAATGGGTGAATGTGGAAATACTGTCAAAGCACTTTGAGTACCTTGAAGGTAGAAAAGCGCTATACAAGTATAACCCATTTATTATTTATATACAGGTACATATACATTGTCATGTTCTGTGGTCATGTTTTGTTTAGTTATGTTCTGTTGATTTTTGGACTCTCTTAGTGCCTGTTTGCGCTTCCTGGTTTGTTTTTGTCACCATGACGACTCATTGGTTTCACCGGACTCATTTGGACTCACGCACCTGTCACTAATAAGGAAGAGACTATTTAAGCCTGTAGTTGCCAGGTAGTCAGCCTGGCGACATTACTCCTGATACTCCGATGATTACTCTGTCCATGCCATAGTGCTCATGCCTTTCGTTTGTACCCTTTTGTAGTTCGTTTTGTGTCATGTCTGTTCATGTTTTTGTTTTGGTCATGCGTCATGTCTGTTCATGTACATATACTTTGATGGTGTGGATAAATGGGTTGTACTTGTATAGCGCTTTTCTACCTTCAAGGTACTCAAAGCGCTTTGACAGTATTTCCACATTTACCCATTCACACACTGATGGCGGGAGCTGCCATGCAAGGCGCTACCAGCAGCCATCATGAATGGTTTAAAGTTGCAACTGGTGTTTAAAGGTTTGATAATAATTGGTTCCTGCTTTGGTAATTAATTTCTTCCTTATGGCGGAGCAAGTGGGAAAGGCTGCAAAAACTGATTGTGTTGTATGCCTAAGCCCAGACCATTATTCTAGGAGTCAAAAATGTTTAATTGCAGTAATGAGCAAAACAAATCCTGAAGGGAATTGCACTACATGGGACAAAATCTACCCTGTAACTAAAGAGACAAAGCAGAAACCAATATTTGATAAACATGTGACAAAAGCTAACCATTAACATGATAGGCTTACACATAGTAACCGTATCAATATTTGTACGAGAATTGTTAACACACCTGACAGTTTGATACCTGAACATTGGAAAATAACTAGAAGTGATGTAAACTGGCAAAGTGTTGTAGATCCAACTTATATGCAATGGGTGTCCAAAGAGGTGTATCTGACGACTATAAATTGGTAAATCAAGTTGTAGCTGGATTCGAATCATCCGTCTGCTGGTGGTGTACGTTGACAGAATAAACTACATCCACTACAACCTACAGAGATTAGAAAATTGGACAAAGGCCGGACTTGAAGCCGTCGCTGATCAATTTGCCGCCACCTCCCTTATGGCTTTCAAAACCGTATGGCACTGGACATGTTGTTAGCGGAAAAAGGAGGTGTGTGCGCAATATTTGGTGAACAGTGTTGAACGTTCATAACAAACAACACTGATGCAAAGGTAGCCTGACCAAAGCACTGGAAGGCCTGCACACCCCAACGATAAAATGAAAGAGCACTCTGGCATAGATACATCTATGTGGGATGGGTGGTTGGACGTGTTTGGCAAATACAAGTCTTTGGTATCATCAATTCTAGTATATATGGCTGTGTTTGCAGCAATACTGACGTTTTGTGGATGTTGTTGTATTCACTGTCTGCATTCTATGCTTAACCGTCTGATTACCACAGCGATTAGCCCAGCAGATGATAAAGCTGTTCAGATGCACCTCCTGGTGGACGACAAGGAAGATGAATCTGATGACGAGGATACATACCTGGATGGTGTTCCTGATCTGTTTCCAGACCCGAGTAACTGTTAAGGAAAAATGTATGTTGAACTCTGAGTGTAAACATAACTTGGCCCTAGGGAAATGAACCATTAACTGAAAATCGCAAGAAGTTATTGGGGAAAGGGAGATTCTGGGGAATTTATGTGATAAACAGGAGGGAAATGTCAGAATAATTGTATGTAAGTTATCAAGACTTTCTGTTCCCATGAGTTCCCAGCGAGGAGACGAAAGCTGTCTTTGATCTTACCAAGCAAAAGGCTTGTAAAACTTCACTGTGTACGATGGGAAGCGACATGAAGCGACATGAAGGTGTCGGTTTCTTTGATCTATTGTGATCCACAGGAAGATCTTGTCTTGACCGGAGATCTACAAAGCGTAGAGGAAGCAGGACCTGACGCAAGCTCCAGGCATCTTTTCTTTGAACTGTTTTGTGACCGAGTGCAACAGCTAAATACAACTAAACCAGAACATGTTATAAAATAATTTACACAATATTTCAGCCAGCCAGAATTTTTTTATTTTTTTTAATTATTAAACTACAAATTAAAGTGAAGCAAAAACTTTACATTAACATTACAACGTACAGTACGAGGAACCAAGCTGATTATGATTAGGATTGATAGTTAAGATGTAAAGCTAATGTATTTTTTATACAGTAGGCTTTTTACCTTGAGCAGACGTAGAAGATAATGTTATCGCCTGCTATCGTCACCAAATGTTAACGCCATTTCTTCCCCGTGTTGTTGGCTGCAGCCAAGTCGCTTAAGGTGCCAAATGCAGGTGTTGCAGCCGAACATCTAATTTGGCTGCACTCTTCAGCCATTAGAAAAATCCTGTGTTTCACCAGGTGCTTCCTCAGATTGGAAGTATTCCTGCAATTTGCCTAGATTTTTACATCACAAATACTGCAGAGGGCGTAATCTGCATAGGCATCGCATTTACAAAAGACGAGATACACTTTAGACCGTTTTCTATATGGCATGTTTGGGTTTTTGTTATGAAACATTGATGGGTTGCCAGATTACTAAGAGTATGTCTGCTTCGAAATTGCCTGTTTTCCTCTCAAAATGCTAGCAAGTACTCGCCACTCGCAAGTGTTAATTCAAACAGAGGCACCGAAACATGCCCGGTAGTACCGGCTGGTTTTGGTTGGTGACAAAAAAGCACCGGATCCGAAACCCAACCATAGTGACAAAGCATGGTACAGTATAAGACATTTTCATTTTGAAAATGCAGTTAAACCGGATGTACACATAGAGCTTTTATTTTGTGATTGGTTTGAGAAAGAGTCTTGACATGTTTTGATGTTGGATCGACTGTTTGAAATACAAAATGGACCGGTGCGTTTCAGAGGCGGTATCGTACCAAAAATGATTCATTAGTATAGCGGTACTATACTAATAACCGGTATACTGTACAACCCTAGTCCATTTCTGCTCGCTTGTGGCTCATGAATAACAAGTTAACTAAAGCCAAGTTCCCCCCGCTACGGCACTTCCCGAGGGTCACAATGGACACATGTGCGTGAATTGCTAAGTTTAAAAAAAAAAGTGCCATTATTGAAATTTATGGTATTATTGTGTTAATAACTTTTACAGCACTTTATATATATTTATATATATATATATATATATATATATATATATATATATATATATATATATATATATATATATATATATATATATATATATATATATATATATATATATATATATATATATATATATATATATATATATAAAAATCGATAACCAATATTAACTTTAGAGATATGAATACATTATTTGGTGAGCCTCTGGATCAATCTATATCCACAATAAATCGGTCGATGTCCTGTTGGAAAGTCATAAGTCGGTTGACTGGAGATCTGTTATATATTTTGACTTCTGTGCTGACGAATAACAAGAGTAACATTCTTGTTTACGACTGTCGACATCAACAGAGCAACATGCCAGACAGTACCAAAGGAGTTAACAAACAATGCTCCCCTAAATAGGGATGTTTTACGAGTACCGGTATTTTCCAGTACCGTTTCCTAATTGGGTCGGACCTAGCGGAGCGTTAAATTTCTGGACTAATGATACTTCTATCCGTACTTTTTTATTCATCTGACCATTGTAATTATGACACGCGCGCTGAAACAGTCATTCAAGTGCCGCTGTAAAGCATAAAAAAAGACCCAGCGGTCAAACATTTACTGCCCCACTTCTGGGTACAAGGAGGTAAACAGAATCATAGAATTGCGCTAAAAACAGACACTAAAAGCGAAAAGTTGCAAAAATTGTTGCAATGTGACTGATATGCTGTCATTGAGAAGAAAAGGGGAAATCATTTTTACCGTGCACTGAACAAACTTTCACCTCCATGGAGCTGTGCCGGCCAGGGGCCAGCACTTTATATACGTCAGCCCTGCACAGTTCACCCTTCTGGGGTAATTGCTGTGCTTGCCTCCGGGACACACGGCCACCTCAAACTACCAAAATAAATCCAAACATTTCCCAAATGACTTCTAAGTGTCAAGCAATATCATGCAAATGTCATGACTACTTGTCGCCATAAAGCTATGCAAAAAACACCTGCTACTACTACAGCCAGTTGTGGACACGACCAGCAATTAAACATCTTCATTGGTAAATTCACGGTAAGCTTCTAATATGATAGTTGGACTCATAACACCTCTCTACTTGATGCATAGCTTGCTTTTCCCTGTATTAAATCGTTACTACTTGTGCAAACAACAGGTTGCTTTTCCAAAAATCCTTAGTGTACATCTTCTTTTCTTAAGTCTTTGTCTATTTAAAAAATAAACACACAACATTGTTCGGACCAGATACCTAATAAACCTTTTTTTTTTTCACCGTGCAAAGATTCCATCTGCATCAAATCGCATTGAATCGCATCGAATCGCAATGTTTTCAAATGTATTGTTAGTGAATCGTAGCGTTACCCATGTATCTAGATTATCGGATCGCGAACAAATACTCAATTTAATGTATAACAGATACTCTGCTTATGGTCACTCACTAATGGCTTCCCTTTAAATATTATTCAAATAAAAGTAATGTAATGTAAAGACGTTTGGAAAATTGTTACTGCTGACCTTGACCATTTTGCACTGTTACAATGGAAAACAAATATGACATGTAGGCGAATATACATGTTAGCCACATATTCTTAAAGCTCTTTGAAAATGACATGCAAAAGGAGATGGTAACAATTGTGTGCGTGTATTACCTGAAAAGGACTCTGGCTGTTGTAGTTCCTCACTTCTTTATCAGCTCCACGGACAAGCAGCACCCTGGCACAGCTACCCTGTTCAAAAAATCAGGGAAGGGTGTAAGACAACATTGAAGCTTTTGAACTTTCCCACTTTATTCAGGAAAGAAGTCGCACCCACTGACATGAAAAGTCCAATGCAAAAGATGTCAGCAGAACAGGAACGGACCACTGGGACTGTTCATTATCTCATGCCTCATACAAGGAGAAGAGAAGCAGTCACATCTACTACCTATGTCAGAAATGGAGCCTCCCTAGCTGTTAAGTGTGTATCTATTCTTCCACTTGAAAGATTGAGAGAAGGAGAGAGACGGTGAGAGAGAGGGAGCGAGACAAAGAGAGAGAGCGAGAAAGAGAGCTGAGGGGTTTGAATCTGCTGCACAAGTCACCCACAAAGTGCTCGACCACGCATGGACTGCAAGTACACATGAATACAAATATGGCTAATTCAAACTCCAGTGCAGATATTGATACACAACTACCCACTAGCATTAAATTATAATACACATTGAACATCTCCTTATTATTTGAATAATGCTAATGTCATTATACACATTGCGTTTATGGCCGTAACTACCATTGAAGCCACCCAGGTCATATCCTCTGTATTTTTTTAAGTGACAAAAAGAAGATGATATGACTGACTGAAAATGTACTTAGTGCAGGAAGAAGCACATGTCAAATGTAAATTATTTAATTATATGGCGCTTCTTAAAAAAATTTCACCCCAAACGCATTCCTAGCCATGTCATGCTCTGTCACTGATAAGAATACAGGGACAGATTTTCCCTTGGACTTCCTTTGGCGCTCTCTTGGCTTGCCTCATTTGTACTTGTGTTGCAAAGCAGAAGCTCAAGGGTTGAAACCCCTGTTGTAGTTGAAATTGTGGTAAGGTTTTTAAATGTATTTTTTAATGATGTTACAATTGTTAAATACACAAATGTTTTGCATATTAATAACAAAGTGGACTGTTACAAAATATTGCTGATTATAGAAGATGTTACATAATATAACACGTGATAGTTCTACTCAATGAAAGCTTTCGTTATTCTGGAAATCCATTGTGTTGCTCAAGCTAAAGTTATACAGTATATATGGCGCAGGGACACCCATGATTTCAGCCATTCAAACTTGTACCATCAGTTTTAGACTTCGGTATTTTTCAAATCCTAGTTACAGCCCTCATTGCATTCAGATAGAAGGGAAGCCATAACATTTTAATTTGGGACATTACTCGAAAGGGGGTATTATGTTTACTGGGGAAACTGTGATATGATTTACAGTAGTGTGCATGTGGTAATGTAGTGTGATGTAGATCCTCGCATATTCCAGAACCCTTGTTTCAATGAATTGCCTACCAAATCTTATTAATACCGGAATTCATTAATTTAGTTAGGTACAAAACTACTTGTTATATAAGTATTTTGTGTGAGCTCATCTATAGTGACCACTGTTCATGCCGTTTAAAGCATTTACAGATGAGACTTTAAGGCAGGCTTTGCCCCAACACTCACAAAAGTTTAATTTATCTTAGCAAACAAAGTCAGTCAATAAATGAATAGATACATTTTTTAATAAGGTTCAAAATGTTTATCAGAATTTTTCTTCTTTGTACTTTGTAAACACTTGGAGTTTTAACAGTTTCTAAACTGGATATTAGTACATTGTTTGACTTATTTGCTTAATCCATTTCATAAATGAATTCCACATATGTATATGCTAAAGGTCTTAAGTGGTATACATGCATACACTTGCTAAAAGTTAGATTTTTCCTCTAAAGTTATAGCTTTTGTTGAGAAGAAATGTTGTACGTTCTTGAGTAGCAGGTTTCCTTTGTACATAATTTGAGCTGTTTGCAAGTGCACCAAATCATTGAATTACAATATTTTTAATTAAATGAATAAAGGGTTTGAAGGTAATCGAAATTAAGTAATTGTGTTTTCTCATACTTGCCAACCCTCCCGTTTTTAGCGGGAGACTCCCGGTATTCAGCGCCTCTTCCGATAACCTCCCGGCGGAAATTTTCTCCCGACAAACTCCCGGTATTCAGCCAGAGCTGGAGGCCACGCCCCCTCCAGCTCAATGCGGACCTGAGTGGGGACAGCCTGTTCTCACGTCCGCTTTCCCACAATATAAACAGCTTGCCTGCCCAATGACGTCATAACATCTACGGCTTTTAGAGAGTAGAGTGCACAACTGCGCACACAACAAGGAGAAGAAGCAGAAGAACGAGGAAGTTACAGACATGTCGACAAGCAAGATGAAGAAATACGCTTGCAAGTTCCAAAACGAATGGAAACAAGAATTTCAGTTCATCCAGGACAGTTCGAAGGGGAAAGGGTATGTAATTATGTCGCCTGTACATTTTGTAAAACAGACTTCTCCATTGAACACGGTGGCCGAGTCATGAACGGAGGAGAAGTTCAACAGGACAATACTGCCATCTACTGGATAACCCCCGGAACACTGAAATTCAAGTATTTATTGTATTTATGTGTATAATAAAATAAATATATATACATATATATATATATATATATATATATATATATATATATATATATATATATATATATATATATATATATATATATATATATATAGCTAGAATTCACTGAAAGTCAAGTATTTCATACATACATACATACATATATATATATATATATATATATATATATATATATATATATATATATATATATATATATATATATATATATATATATATATATATATATATATATATATATATATATGAAATACTTGAGTTGGCGAATTCTAGCTGTAAATATACTCCCCTATTAACCACGCCCCCAACCATGCACCCCGCCCCCCCACCCCCCGTCCCCCCCACCCCCCCACTCCCGTACACGCCCCCAACCCCCCACCTCCCACCTCCCTGTATCGGAGGTCTCAAGGTTGGCAAGTATGTATTTAACTTTATTAATTTTTTAAGGATTTCCTGCCACGTTTTGTTGTATATTTAAAGGCCTACTGAAACCCACTACTACCGACCACCCAGTCTGATAGTTTATACATCAATTATGAAATCTTAACATTGCAACACATGCCAATACGGCCGGGTTAACTTATAAAGTGCAATTTTAAATTTCCCGCTAAACTTCCGGTTGAAAAAGCCTTTGGAGGATGACGTATGCGCGTGACGTAGCCAGGGGAACAGAGGTATGCCTTCCCCATTGAATACAATACAAAAAAAGCTCTGTTTTCATTTCATAATTCCACAGTATTCTGGACATCTGTGTTGGTAAATCTTTTGCAATTTGTTTAATGAACAATGAAGGCTGCAAAGGAGAACGTTGTAGGTGGGATCGGTGTATTAGCGGCTGGCTGTAGCAACACAACAAGGACTACTTACTTGGATAGCAGACGCCTAGCCGATGCTAGCCGCCCACCGCACGGATGATCGGGTGAAGTCCTTTGTCGCGCCGTCGATCGCTGGAACGCAGGTGAGCACGGGTGTTGATGAGCAGATGAGGGCTGGCTGGCGTAGGTGGAGCGCTAATGTTTTTTATCATAGCTCTGTGAGGTCCGGTTGCTAAGTTGCTAAGTTAGCCTTAGTGTCGTTAGCAACAGCATTGTTAAGCTTTGCCAGGCTGAGATCTATTAACCGTGTAGTTACATGTACATGGTTTAATAGTATTGTTGATCTTCTGTCTATCCTTCCAGTCAGGGATTTATTTATTTTGTTTCTATCTGCATTTCAGACAGATGCTATCACGTTAGCTCATGCTAAAGAGCTTCGTCGATGTATTGTCGTGGAGATAAAAGGCACTGTGAATGTCCATTTCGCGTTCTCGACTCTCATTTTCAAGAGGATATAGTATCCGAGGTGGTTTAAAATACAAATCCGTGATCCACAATAGAAAAAGGAGAGGGTGTGGAATCCAATGAGCCAGCTTGTACCTAAGTTACGGTCAGAGCGAAAAAAAATATGTATTTCACTGCATTCTAGTCCGTCACTCTAACGTTTCTCATCCACGAATCTTTCATCCTCGCTCAAATTAATGGGGTAATCGTTGCTTTCTCGGTCCGAATAGCTCTAGCTGTGTTGAAAACAATAGGAAAATATGAGGGAGTGAACAACTGACAACGTCACGCTACTTCCGGTAGGGGCAAGGTTTTTTTTTTATCAGAGACCAAAAGTTGCGAACTTTATTAGAGTTTTAGTAGAGAAAATCGACGATAAAGTTCGCAACTTTTGCTCGCTGATAAAAAAAACCTTGCCTGTACCGGAAGTAGCGTGACATCACAGGAGGTAATATTCCTCACAATTTTCCTTTGTTTACAATGGAGCGAGAGAGATTCGGAGCGAAAAAGCGACGATTACCCCATTAATTTGAGCGAGGATGATAGATTCGTGGATGAGGGATGTTAGAGTGAAGGACTAGAGAGGCAGTGATGGACGTATCTTTTTTCGCTCTGACCGTAACTTAGGTACAAGCTGGCTCATTGGATTCCACACTCTCTCCTTTTTCTATTGTGGATCACGGATTTGTATTTTAAACCACCTCGGATACTATATCCTCTTGAAAATGAGAGTCGAGCACGCGAAATGGACATTCACAGTGACTTTTATCTCCACGACAATACATCGGTGACACACTTAGCTACTGAGCTAACGTGATAGCATCGTTCTCAAATGCAGATAGAAACAATAGAAATAAACCCCTGACTGGAAGGATAGACAGAAGATCAACAATACTATTAAACCATGTACATGTAACTACACGGTTACATCAACAGCCGTGCTCACCTGCGTTCCAGCGATCGACGGCGCGACGAAGGACTTCACCCATCATCGACGAAGCTCCTTAGCATGAGCTAACGTGATAGCATCTGTCTCAAATGCAGATAGAAACAAAATAAATAAATCCCTGACTGGAAGGATAGACAGAAGATCAACCATACTATTAAACCATGTACATGTAACTACACGGTTAAAAATTCTCAGCCTGGTAAAGCTTAACAATGCTGTTGCTAACGACGCTAAGGCTAATTTAGCAACTTAGCAACCGGACCTCACAGAGCTCTGATAAAAACATTAGCGCTCCACCTACGCCAGCCAGCCCTCATCTTCCCATCAACAGCCGTGCTCACCTGCGTTCCAGCGATCGACGGCGCGACGAAGGACTTCATCCGTGGGTTTGGCAGCTAGCATCGGCTAGGCGTCTGCTAAGTAAGTAGTCCTTGTTGTGTTGCTGTAAGTATTGTACTTAGCCGCTAATACACCGATCGATCACCACCTACAACGTTCTTCTTTGCAGCCTCCATTGTTCATTAAACAAATTGCAAAAGATTCACCAACACAGATGTCCAGAATGCTGTGGAATTATGAAATGAAAACAGAGCTTTTTCTACGGGCTCCGAATACTTCCCTTGCCCTCGTGACGTCACACGCATACGTCAGCATAATAAAACGTTTTTAACCGGAAGTGTGGCGGGAAATTTAAAATTGCACTTTATAAGTTAACCCGGCCGTATTGGCATGTGTTGCAATGTTAAGATTTCATCATTGATATATAAACTATCAGACTGCATGGTCGGTAGTAGTGGGTTTCAGTAGGCCTTTAAGGGTAAGGGTTGTTTAATAGGGTTTCAATGTGCAGTTAGGGTTTCCCATTAGTTTTAATGTAGAGTTAGGGTTAGGGAATAGGGGTTAGGGTTGTCTACAAAATACAGTTGTGGTTAGGGTTTCTCAGGAGTTTGTAAAGTACAGTTAGGCTTTCCTATTTGTGTTTTATTGTAGTTGGGGTTGATAAATGTTTCACTGGGACTTTAAAATATGGAATCATCAGGATAATTCACCGGTTATTACTCACTTGCAATATTTTAAAAAACAATTTCACACATTTCAATAATCACACATGAGACTTGAACCCTGACTTACTTATTCAGAGATCAAGCATCATAACCCACTGAACCATCCAGCCTTTACAATTCAGTATTTCCCCCAGAAAATGTGTTAGTAAGGTGGTAAGGTGGTGTCTCTCCGGCGGGTGGGTGGGTGTAAGGATCGGTGTAACTCGGCCTGTCGCCATCACGTCTCCACCTCGTCTCCACCTCGTCGCTGCCACCACAGCCTGAGGGGCAATAAACTACAGTAGGCCGGCTTCGTCACGTGAAGAAGCCTACAATTTTTGGTTGTGTTTTCCGCTCCATTTGCTGAATGGTGATATACGATATATATCTCGATATTTTTTCCGTAAAGTAAATACAAAACAGTACTAGTTACCTGAGATACTAAGTATGTCATTATTATGACTTAGTAATTTAGTAATTTAAAATAATGACAAAATAATGACTTACTGAGTCAAATTAATGACTTACTATAAGTAAGCGTTTGCAATAAGCTTTTGAAAATAAGAGTTAAAAGTGGGGCCACAACAACTCATCATGCTTACTTTATCACAGCATTTGGGAAACCTGTAGTTGATTTTTATTATGTAAATGTTATAATTTTATCAACAGGGACCCGCCATTCAAAACTAGGCTGCTACATTACTAATGATTAATGTAACTATAGCTGAAAAAATAGTACAATAGCAATAGGAGAGACTCTTCATCCCTGAACACCATGGAGTTCATGTAGGCTTTATGATGCAGTTACATTATTATATAAACTATCAGAGACAGATTTAGGAAACTCTTCATTTAACATAATGTCCTTTTTTGCGGCTTCAACACAGCTCAATCAACACAGAATAAGGTAAAGTGAAATAACTTAATAGTTAACTGTCGGTCAATAATGCTTGTCTTTCTCTCAGACAGACAGGGCTTTGTTGTTCGTAACACACACGCACACACACCGCACAGTGAGCTAACGTTACACTAAAAGCTAATTAGCCTTCACCTCAAGGACTGCGAGCGAGCTGAGCTGCCGCGTATGTTTCTAGAACGTCAACAGGCTCAGTGATGTTACTAGTAGTTGACTGGGAGGTGTTTAATATAATTTGGGGAAAGTCCGCTGCCTTACCTGCTAAACACCTATCTGGTCACTCCACAGAAGAAGCACTGACTACATACGCTCTGAATATGCAATGCTGATTGGCTGTTACATACGCTCTGAATATGCACTGCTGATTGGCTGTTACATGCGCTGTGAATACGCACTGCTGATTGGCTTTTACATGCGCTCTGAATACGCACTGCTGATTGGCTGTTACCGCTCTGCGTGTAACCAATAAGATGGTTCTGTGGGTGGGACAATGCTGGGTTAAGACTTTAGTTTAGGCCAGGGGTCTGCAACCCGCGGCTCTGGAGCCGCATGTGGTTCTTTCATGCCTCCGCCGTGGCTCTCTTTGGCTTTGAAACCGAATGGCAACAAATAATGGTTACTTGATTTATTATATTTCATTTTATGTAGTTAGTTTATTTTAATTCAACAGTTGTTATTTTGGAGAGTTCTAAGATCTTGTCATAGGAAAATAAAATACATTTTAATATATTGTCGATGGAAATGTATGTCACAGCCCTTATGCGACATCTCTTGCTGCCATGCAATTGTATTGTTTTTAGCGGTCAACCCCTAGCAATGGACGGAACAAAAAAGAGAAACATTTTATTTATTTACATTTTTATTAATTTGCTTTCATTGATGACGAGGTTGTTGCTTTCCATTTTTAGTCAAATGAATATGCTGTAGTTGTATGCCTTCAGATTACTGGAATGAGTTCCATCCATCCATCGATTCTCTACCGATTGTCCCTTTTGGGGTCTGATTTTTATTTTTTTATTTATTAATAAGGGAAGGAACAGTGTATTTTTTTCCTAATATTCAAAATAATTTGGTGATTTGCTTCGTTATACCCAGGAATAAAATGTGGGTCGTTTTTGTCAAGTGTTTAATGTCATTAGTCCTATAGCACAAGTGTAAAGAAACTATAAGTGGTGTTATCGTCATATAAGGAATCGAACAGAGTTTGTGGCTCTAGGTGGGTTTTATTTGGGGGGAAATGGGCTCCAATGGCTCTTTTTATGCTGAAGGTTGCCGACCCCTGGTTAAGGCGGTGGCTCTTTGTTGTTAAGGCGGCCGCCTTAACAACAAAGCGCTGCAGGAAACCCTGAATTGCATGTATAATTAGGGTTAGGTTTTGTCAATGTGCAGTGAAGGTTTTCCGTGTGCAGTTGAATGTAGATTTTGGGTACAGTTAGGGTTTCCCATTAGTGTTTTATTATAGTTAGGGTTGATACAAGTTTATTTTGGACTTTTAAATTTGGAATTATCCGGTTAATTCACTGGTTATTACTCACTTGCATTATTTAAATTATTCAAAAAAATGTTTTCAATAACCACACATGAGACTTGAACCCTGACTTACATGTTCAGAGATCAAGCATCACAACCTACTGAGCCATCAGCCGCTATGTTGGGAAACACACAGAGTTAGAGTTTGTCAATAGGGTTTCAATGTGCAGTTGGTCTTTCCAATGAGGGTTTCAATGTAGAGTTAGGGTTGTCTATTAGGGTTAAGGGATAGCGGTTAGGGTTGTCCTAAAAATACAGTTATAGTTCGGGCTTCTCAGTAAGTTTTTAATGTACAGTTAGGGTTTCCATCAGGATTTTATTGTACTTCGGGTTGATCTTTTTTTATTGGGATTTTTAAATATGAATTTTTCGGGATGATTCACCTATTATTATTCATTTACATTATTTAACTTATTTAAAAAAAACAATTTCAATCTTTACAGCGATTGCACACGGGTCTTGAACGAAAACCTACTTATTTAGAGCGCAAGCATCATAACCCAATGTGCAATCCAGCGTCTATTGTTGGAAATACACTTAAGGCTATACACTGAAAAAAATAATTTTTTGTCCTTGTAATTGTTACAAGGGGTATTAATTTAAATTTTACAAGGATTTATTATTTCACTTCTTTTACTTTAAAATCTCACCTTTTATTTAATGTCTTACTTGATGGTTGTCTGTAACTTTGTATCCTCACTTTTATATGTAAATTTGATCATTCACTCCAAGTAATATTTACTTAACTAATATATTGATTTTAAAACCTAATACCAGAAAGTAAAATATACTTGGGTAATAGCAGTAAACCTCGCCACCTTGTGGCCACTCAGCGCATGCGTCAGAGGATCGTTTGCGCTTTTTCCCCTCAGACATGCCCAGGGGCACCAAGTTTTCACTGGAGGACAGAAGATGAAAGTTCATGGATATGGAGCCACATGGGTAGGTTATATGCTTAATTAACTTTGTACGTCGCCTTTGCTTATCTGTTTAAGTCAGTGTTGGAATATGGAATACTTAACGTTAGCATTAGCTAACCCGTTTAGCCTGCCAGCTAGCTAGCTAGCTAACAACTGCAAACTTGGCATTGTGGCACGCGGCTACTTTTTTAGATGTGTTTTCGGTTGCAGAACAGGAGATTTTTATTTTTACTAAACCTGTAAGTCTCCATTTATGATATGTATACAGTATATATCAATTTATTTGCTCCGGATATCTCCTGCTGTTTATTTATTTTATTTTTTGGCGGTAGTCCAGCAGCATGCCTTTCTGTCGGGTCCTCTTTCCGCCTCCCGAACCGCTTATACCACCACAAAGATCGGATATTCGGGTCCAGCCCTAGTAGACTCATGTTTATAATATATAATATGATCTTTGCCAAATATCAGTAATATCTGCTCATAAAAAGTTGTTGACATGCTGTTTTGAATTCAGAAAGTATGCTATTGGTTTCAGTTTTGTGGTTACTGTGGGGGAGCCGGATTTCTTTTTTTAAAAAACAAGTATTTTTTTAAACACGTATTCCAATGAGAAAAATGTTTAATTTGCAATTCAGTTTAAAAAAAATATGAAACCGAATTGCGAAATTGCAGCAACAAGCACACCCTCTTCAGGACCTGAAAATATATTAATTGTAACTTGAACCTGTCTGGTGGGATTCGTAATTTTGGAGCAAGGTTAATTTACTTTACACCATCCGTGGTCATTTTAATGTCAAAAATATTTCAGGGGAACTTTCTGTGTCATCAGTGTTCTTCAAATAAACATTTGCTTTAATTTCTCATATTGCAACACATGGTATTTTAATGATATGTCATAATATAATTTCTCAATATATTTCACAGAATATTGAAGGACGTTGACTCTCAGGAATTTGGTCTCAACAGCTTACGCAAGGTAAGATCAAATTAGTGCTGTTGAAGGTTTAAATTGAATTTTTTAATGACACCAATGTGGTTTAGTTATGAGATGTTTACTTTATTTTACAGGTGCCTCAACATGAAATGGAGGTGCAAGATGTGTAGTTTTGAATCAGACAAGCGAATAGGATTGTTAAAACACTATAGGTATGTATGCTAATTTTGAAGGCAGACGTTTGTGTTGATGCTCAGTAGTATTATATTATACTGGGGAGACTACAGTAATAATTGTTCTAGCAAGGTGCGTGTCTTGATCAAGTTGTGTTTTTATCTTCTGTTTCAGATCAAAGAGGAGTTCAGAAGGATAACAACAGTTCATCTGGAGCGAACCTTTTTGTCAAAACTGGACACACACACACTCCCAAACTCCTGGAGATATTTAGGACAAAGGGTGGGGTTGCAGGCACGAAAATCAGACCGATGCTGGATTCACTTGGCCAGGTAAAGTTACAGGGACATTAATGTAATTTGTGTCAGTCATCTTGTGTTGGGCTCATACACACTGAGCTAGCTATTATCATGTCTCTCTCTCTATCTATCTATCTATCTATCTATCTATCCATCTATCTATCTATCTATCTATCTATCTATCTATCTATCTATCTATCTATCTATCTATCTATCTATCTATCTATCTATCTATCTATCTATCTATCTATCTATCTATCTCTATCTCTCACGCTCTCTCTATCTCTCTACCTCTCTATATCTCTCGCTTTCTCTCTGTCTATCTATCTATCTATCTATCTATCTATCTCTATCTCTCTCTCTCTCTCTCACATTAAATAAATAAATTAATATAATTTAATTACATTGCCTTTTACATGGCATAGTGAACTTTGTGTATCTGTTTGCATATACATGTTCTTTGCAATAAATTTGCTTCTCTGTTTTATAGCAACATGTTGAAGGCAGAAGAGATCTCATCATACGTTGCCTAATGGAGTTCCTTGGAGAGTCGGGAGAGGAGCTGATCAAAGACTGCCAGGTACATTTTGAAAATTTGGGATTTTTGATGATTATCCTCACCATAGTAAATGTATCTCTTCTCCAACCTGATACTATAACCTCTGTTCTTTGTGTATTAATGTATTTACATAAAAGTCACATGTGCCACTATATATGAGGAAAAACATTTGTATTCAGATTAACAAATATTAGGCCATTAACTTAAATTGGTAATTAATTGCAATGTGTCCCAATTTTTCAACTGGTTCTGAATCTGAAATGTTTGAAAAGCAAATGTTTTGAAAGTATGAAAAATTGTATTTAAAACAACCTTCTGGATTTTTTAGACACTGTTGTTGAAAAAAATGATGGTTGCCTCAGTGACCCAAGTGTACACTGACAAATTAAAGTGCAAACCTGGGTTAACCCAGACAAAGATCAAATAAAATAAAATCAATAGTTACCTAAATACTTCCCCAGCATTTAACCAATGCCGTGGTCTCCGTATGTATAGGTTATATGAACTGGCTGTTTTAACATCATGAATCACCTCTTGGGAACTTAAGAGAAAAAATGTGTATAATATTGACTCCTGAGCACAGAATCTTGTGTTTTTCACAGGATGTAGGTGAAAAAGACTCTGTTCATCATGTCCTCAAGATCCTCGTCATCAGTGGAAATGCAGCACAGGAAGGCCACAATCCTGCCCATGTGTCAGTCATCGTCGAAGGAAAAGAGGTTCTGGATGACTGCAAAACCGTGGCAAAGGCTTGCCTTCTGCTCATGGGCTTAATCTACGCCATGAACTTGAGTTACCCACTGAAACTGAAATACACATTTGAAGTGTTTCAGAAGCTGTTTCTAGAGCTGGATGTTCTGGAAATGTCGCCTAAGGTACGGTCTTTGCGAAATAAACTTCTACTGTGAGTGTTTCCACAGTATACATATGCTGTTCTAGCATATAGCTGTTCTTTGGTGTGTGGAAGCAGTACATGACGCTTGTCAATTTAACTTGTTGAAAGATTTTGCTGTTGTGCTTAAAAGTTACAATTCAGGACATTTTATTGGGTCTTTTACCTGTAATTGTTCGCATTATTGTGAATGTTCTAAAACAAAAAAATCACTGTTTTATAATGTTTTGTCTGGTAATGCTGCTGGAAAATGTAATAAAGGTGCTCTTGTTTGAAAGTATGTTATCATTTTATATTTGTAGAAGATGTGTTAAGATAATTTAATTTAATTAACAGTAGGCCATGTTAAAAATACAACACATTCATATTATGATAGTGGTGTAGGTGGTATCTTAAATATTATGTAAATATTACTTAAATATTGCTGCGAATAAAGTAAAGAAAAACTAGATAAATTATCCTGAAAATCAAGCATTTTTATAAGGGTTTTGTAAGTAGATACAAAGGTAGTTTTGAGTAAAATTTACTATCAAAGAGTGAGTACATTTTGTCTCTAAGAAAGAAAATCTCTAGTAATGTTTACTTGAGTGTTTTTGATAAAAAATAATTATTGCTGGCAAGTAAACTTTACTTGACTATTTCCTAAGTAAAAGTTACAAAGGATTTCTGTGTGGAAATTGTTACCTAGCTTTTTTTAAGTAAATGGCACTCCACATTTTTTTCAGTGTACAATTTGTCAATAGGGTTTTAATATGCAGTTAGGATTTCCCCTGAGGGTTTCAATATAAAGTTAGGGTTGTCCATTCAGGTTAAGGGTGAGGGGTTAGGGTTGTCCTCAAAGTACAGTTATGGTTAGGGTTTCTCAGTAGGTTTTTAATGTACAGTTAGGGTTTCCCATTAGTATTTTATTGTAGTTAGGGTTGATAAATGTTTCATTCGGACTTTTAAATGTGGATTTACCAGGGTAATTCACTGGTTATTACTCAGGTAAATTATGTTAGTATGTGCTTTTAAATATTTAGGATTTTTATTGATGACCACTTGAGTTTTAAGGAGCACATTCAGTATGTTGTAAAAAAACTGAAACTTTTACTGGGATTTTATCATAGAAACAAGTCTTGGTGGAAACAACCTTCTTACCTGTTATTGACTATGGAGATGTGTTGTACATGAATGCTACTGCTGGTTGTCTCCACAAGCTGGATAGTGTGTACCACGGTGCACTGAGATTTATCACCAACTGCGCTCCCCTTACTCACCATTGCGTATTATACTCAATGGTTAACTGGACATCTTTATGTGCTCGACGCCTCAATCATTGGTATGTTTTCAACTACAAAACCATTCTGGGTATCACTCCATCTTATCTGTCTTGTCTTTTAATAAAGAAACAAGGAAGTCACAATCTTCGTTCAATGAATGTTCTGCAATTTGTCGTCCCCAAAGTAAGAACTGAACTGGGCAAGAAAGCATTTAGGTTTTCAGCAGCGAAGGCTTGGAATAACCTACAATCGAATATTAAACTTCAAACCCTTGTTACGTTGAATGAGTTTAAAGCTTCTGTGAAAGGACTGCAGTCTACCTTGTCTGTATGCACATGTGTTATGTGAGCAAGTTTTAATGTCGTAAATGTGATGTTTTATGTATTTGTTTACTGTTTTTAATGTAACCTTGCTGCTGCCCTCTTGGCCAGGTCTCCCTTGGAAAAGAGATCTTTGATCTCAATGGGATTTTACCTGGTTAAATAAAGGCTAATAATAATAAAATAATAGGTGTATTATTTAAAAATTGTTCAAAAAAAAAACAATTACAAAAATTAAAAATTTGCACATGAGATTCAAACCCTGACCTACTTGTTGAGAGGTCAAACATCATAACCCACTGTGAACTATCCAGATATTCTGTTTGCAAAGACAGTTAGGTGTAGGGTTTTGCATTAAGGTTTCAATATGCAGTTAGGGTTCCCCATGAGGGTTACAATGTCTGGTTAGGGTTAGGGTTGTCCATTAGGGTTAAGGGTTTGGAACATGAAATATGCCTAACTATGCCTGTATTGATGCATCTCTGTGAGTTTTACTATAAACATGTGCTTTGGTCACAGATTGTCAATAACAAACACCATGTTCAAACATAAGGGTGTCCATATGTGCACTTGGCACCAGAACACCCTAGGCCGCAGTTCCATGATCGACTTTGTAGTTGTGTCATCGGATTTGCGGTCTCATGTTTTGGACACTCGGGTGAAGAGAGGGGCGGAGCTTTCTACCGATCACCACCTGGTGGTGAGTTGGCTGCGGTGGTGGGGGAGGATGCCGGACAGACCTGGCAGGCTCAAACGCATTGTCAGGGTTTGCTGGGAACGCCTGGCAGTCTCCTGTCAGAGAGAGTTTCAATTCCCACCTCCGGAAGAACTTTGAACATGTCACGAGGGAGGCGCTGGACATTGAGTGGACGATGTTCCGTACCTCTATTGTCGAGGCGGCCGATTGGAGCTGTGGCCGCAAGTTGGTTGGTGCCTGTCGTGGCGGTAATCCTAGAACCCGCTGGTGGACACCAGCGGTAAGGGATGCCGTCAAGCTGAAGAAAGAGTCCTATCGGGCTCTTTTGGCTCATAGGACTCCGGAGGCAGCAGACAGGTACCGACAGGCCAAGCGGTGTGCGGCTTCAGCGGTCGCGGAGGCAAAAACTCGGACATGGGAGGAGTTCGGGGAAGCCATGGAAAACGACTTCCGGGCGGCTTAGAAGCGATGCTGGACCACCATCCGCCGCCTCAGGAAGCGGAAGCAGTGCAATGTCAACACCGTGTATGGTGGGGATGGTGTTCTGCTGACCTCGACTGCGGAGGTTGTGGATCGGTGGAGGGAATACTTCGAAGACCTCCTCAATCCTACCAGCACGTCTTCCTATGAGGAAGCAGGGCCTGGGGAATCTGAGATCGGTAGGTTGGAGTTCAAATCCCAGCCGAGTCATACCAAAGACTATAAAAATGGGACCCATAACCTCCCTGCTTGGCACTCAGCAACACGGGTTGGAGTTGGGGGTTAAGTCACCAAAATGATTCCCGGGCGCGGCGCCACTGCTGCCCACTGCTCCCCAAGGGGATGGGTCAAATGCAGAGGACAAATTTCACCACATCTAGTGTGTGTGTGACAATCATTGGTACTTTAATCTTTAATATTTAATTAATTTTACTGTGCATTCTATTTCCTAAGGACACAAATGTATTATAGTATATTTAAGAGTTTTGCGAGAGACATGTGCTTTTGTAAGGTTTGCAAACACAATAACTTGATTTTTACTCATTATGACAGTAATGTTCTTAGAATCCTGAGAATGCGTTTGAGGCCATTACAAAATTATTCAAGCATAACTCCTAAACTAGACATGCTATATGTCTAATAATGCCTGTATTAATGTATCATTATGAGTTTTAGTAAATACATGTGCTTTTTGTAAAGTTTGCAACAACAAAAATGTGTTTTTACCTTAATATGACAGTAATGCCATAGAACCAAGAAAAAACTTGTTTGAAGCAAGAAAAGTGTCAAGACTTGGTCTATGGCGTGGTTTGCTCTCCCGTGGTGCAAAATAATTGGAACGGACGTGGCGAGCAGGTAAAGACATATTTAATTAATACTATAAACTCAAACAAAAAGGTACAAACAAAAGGCGCTCACAGCGGAGGTAAAAAACTTGACTAGAAAACAAAAGGCGCGCACAATGGCGGAGAACTATGAACCTTAAACAAACAAAAACTTACGTGACAAGAGATGAAACAAGAACTAACGTGACAAGGAACTGTGGACATGGCATGAATGGGTGATGTAGCCAGCACGAACAACAGAAACAGAAAAGCCTATATAGTGACATGAAAAGTGAAAACAGGTGCGTGACTAACTGTGAACAGGTGCATGACATGACTGTGAAAACGTGAGACAGGTGTGTGTGAGTCCAAACGTGGAACAGGTGAAACTAATGGTTGCTATGGTGACAAACAAAACCAGGAAGTGAAACCAGGAACTAAGGAAGTGTCCAAAAAACAAAACAGCACATGGCCAAACAAAAACATGAACACAGACATGACAGAACCCCCCCCTTACGGACAGATCCCAGATGTCCAAAAACAAAAAACAGGATCAAGAGTCATGGGAGGGGGGGAGGGGGACATGGCGGTGGGTCGCCAGACCAGGTGTCCCCGAATCCACCGGGGCAGAGTCAGGTGGCGGCGGCGGGTAGACCGCCGCTGAACCTGACGAGGTGGGCGACCTGGGAATGGCCACATTCGTGGCAGACGAGGAGGTCGGCGCACCTGGCGTGGCGGACGCCCATGGAAAGGCCACATCCTTGGCCGACGAGGAGGTGGGCGCGTTGTCGTGGCAGGCGGCGAAGCTTGGCGTGGTGCGTCAGGCGGCGAAGCTTGGCGTGGTGCGTCAGGCGGCGAAGCTTGGCGTGGCGGGTCTTGACGAGGGTCTTGGTCTTGGCATGGGTCTTGGTCTTGGTCTTGGCGAGGGTCTGGGTCTTGGTCTTGGTCTTGGACTTGGCGTGGTTGGTCTTGGTCTTGGACTCGGCGTGGTTGGTCTTGGTCTTGGACTCGGCGTGGTTGGTCTTGGTCTTGGCGTAGTTGGTCTTGGACTTGGTCTTGGTGTGGCTGTGCTTGGACTTGGTCTTGGTTTGGGTCACTTGGCGGGTCTTGGTCACTTGGCGGGTCTTGGTCTTGGTCACTTGGCGGTTCTTGGTCACTTGGCGGTTCTTGGTCTTGGTCACTTGGCGGGTCTTGGTCTTGGTCACTTGGCGGGTCTTGGTCACTTGGCGGGTCTTGGTCTTGGTCACTTGGCGGTTCTTGGTCACTTGGCGGTTCTTGGTCTTGGTCACTTGGCGGGTCTTGGTCTTGGTCACTTGGCGGTTCTTGGTCTTGGTCTTGGCTTTGGTCTTGGCGTGGGGCAGCCACGGGCGGCACTTGGCGGCGTGGGGCAGCCACGGGCGGCACTTGGCGGCGTGGGGCAGCCACGGGCGGCACTTGGCGGCGTGGGGCAGCCACGGGCGGCACTTGGCGGCGTGGGGCAGCCACGGGCGGCACTTGGCGGCGTGGGGAAGCCACGGGCGGCACTTGGCGGCGTGGGGAAGCCACGGGCGGCACTTGGCGGCGTGGGGCAGCCACGGGCGGCACTTGGCGGCGTGGGGCAGCCACGGGCGGCACTTGGCGGCGTGAAGCTGCGACTGGGCGTGGAGCAGGTACTGGCGGCGCTTGGCGTGGAGCAGGTACTGGCGGCGCTTGGCGTGGAGCAGGTACTGGCGGCGCTTGGCGTGGAGCAGGTACTGGCGGCGCTTGGCGTGGAGCAGGTACTGGCGGCGCTTGGCGTGGAGCAGGTACTGGTGGCGCTTGGCGTGGAGCAGGTACTGGTGGCGCTTGGCGTGGAGCAGGTACTGGCGGCGCTTGGCGTGGAGCAGGTACTGGCGGCGCTTGGCGTGGAGCAGGTACTGGTGGCGCTTGGCGTGGAGCAGGTACTGGTGGCGCTTGGCGTGGAGCAGGTACTGGTGGCGCTTGGCGTGGAGCTGGGCGTGGAGCAGGTGGATCTTGGCATGGTCGAAAAACTGGTGGTGGCGGCCGTGCTGGTGGCTGTGGCTTGGCAGGTCGAAAGACAGGTGGTGGGGGTCGTGCTGGTGGCTGTGGCTTGGTAGGTCGAAAGACAGGTGGTGGGGGTCGTGCTGGAGGCTGTGTCTTGGCGTGACGAAAGACTGGTGGTGGGGGTCGTGCTGGTGGCTGTGGCTTGGCAGGTCGAAAGACAGGTGGTTGTGGTCGTGCTGGAGGCTGTGGCTTGGCGTGACGAAAGACAGGTGGTGGTGGTGGCCGAGCTGGAGGCTGTGGCTTGGCATGGCGATGCTGACCCACCCCACCTGAACAATTCCCAGCCCTAGCCCCCCCCTCAAGGAGCGGATCCCAGACGCGCTCCCCGCGGTCTGGAACCGTCTTTTGGGGTGGGCGGAGGGGGTTCAGGAGGAGGGCAGAATCCTCCCCTCTAAATTGTCCAAAATGTCTTTCTTGTACCTGGGATCTTGTGGGTGAAAAAAAAATTTCTGACTTGGGCGTGGCATGAGTCCTGGGGGGCGGGGCATGAAAATTGGGTGACTGTGATTGACAGGATCTGATTTCTAAAAACATGTCTTGGTAATATTTAATCATGGATTTAGAGTCTTTGGTTGGATGTGGCTGACAAGAAAAAGAGTTCAGGGGAAAAAAATCCATGACGTCACCCACTGGCAGCGGCGTGACGTCGTCCTGGGGAAGCCGGGCTGGCTGCAGCTCGTTTCCGCCCGGAGGGGGAGGAGCTTGCGGGAACGATGCGTCCTTTCCAATGCTTGTGGAAGCCCTCCCTGACGTCCTTCGTTGGGAGCGGCGCTTCCGGGACTGCGGTGACGCAGCGCCATCCTCGGACCAAAGGGAGCTGATCGGCACCAGTTTGCCGGTCGGACCCCACATGAGATCCCTGCGCTCCATGGGGGAATGGCGGAGTGTCTCGGCTTCCATGGCGCGCAGGACCTCCCACGTTACCTCGTCAAAATTGTCCCATTTTTTTGCGGGAGAGCTCTCGTGCTGGCGACATCTGTCAAGACTTGGTCTATGGCGTGGTTTGCTCTCCCGTGGTGCAAAATAATTGGAACGGACGTGGCGAGCAGGTAAAGACATATTTAATTAATACTATAAACTCAAACAAAAAGGTACAAACAAAAGGCGCTCACAGCGGAGGTAAAAAACTTGACTAGAAAACAAAAGGCGCGCACAATGGCGGAGAACTATGAACCTTAAACAAACAAAAACTTACGTGACAAGAGATGAAACAAGAACTAACGTGACAAGGAACTGTGGACATGGCATGAATGGGTGATGTAGCCAGCACGAACAACAGAAACAGAAAAGCCTATATAGTGACATGAAAAGTGAAAACAGGTGCGTGACTAACTGTGAACAGGTGCATGACATGACTGTGAAAACGTGAGACAGGTGTGTGTGAGTCCAAACGTGGAACAGGTGAAACTAATGGTTGCTATGGTGACAAACAAAACCAGGAAGTGAAACCAGGAACTAAGGAAGTGTCCAAAAAACAAAACAGCACATGGCCAAACAAAAACATGAACACAGACATGACAAAAAGGTTGTTTTAAGTACGCTGAAAAAAGTGACTTTTTGGTGCTGTAAACTCTATTAGAGTAACTGTCATAATTTATACCTAGTATTTTTAACATTTAGTAAGAACTCGAGTTTCTTAAGTAAAATTAAACATTTTATTAACGTAATACATGAATTATGGGGGAAGAGTAAGTTTTACTTATGTTTCCTCATACTATTTAAATGTTTAATAGTTGTACGTACATAAACCTAAAAATATTACATAAACTTTACTCTGAAAATCTAGTGTTTTGAAACGCATGCACGACGACGCATGCGCACAGCACAACAGGCTCTGGCCGACTGGCTCTGCTACGGCCGTTAGGATCACTTCACAGAGCACTGCAAGGTGTAGCGCGCGCAAGTCATTCCACAGGTAAGTTATTACGTTCTGTTTTAAATTTGTGATAATATACGTCTGCATGTAGTTTGACGCAAGATATGTAACTGCTCATAAGTTAATTAAGTTAAGTTAAGTAAGTAAGTAAGTTAAGTAAAAAAGTTAGCATAACGCTACATTGGTCCGTGCTGGCCTGTAGTGGGAGGGCTGCAGTTTTTCCTGATAAAAACTAAAGATAACTAATATAAAGTTAGGATATTAATAAACCACCAACCTAACGGTATAACTTTTATCAACTGACGTCAACATAGTAGAACAAGGTATTGTTCTCTGTAAAACTTTTGGCGGCGACACTGAAGTAACGTTAACGTTAGTGAATTAATGTTAATTAATGTGCATTGGGAATGAGGGGGCGATACTGCTGAATGTTTGGGAGAAATGCACCAGAATAGGTTTTTAAAACACACATTTACTGACAGAAGTGCCAGAGGTCTTTAAGAGCATCAGCTTGTGATTACAAAGAGACTTCGCTGGCAGTTTTCTTTCTTTTCTTTTTTTTTGACAAGAAGCTGGTTATCGGTGGGAAGCCCACAGCAACATGTTTTTGTAATTCAATGAAAGAATGGATTGTTCATTACAACTTCTACTCGCAAATAAATCTCTCATGTGTTAATTGTTTTATTTAGCTAGACAAAACAAAATGTTCATTAATGTTTACGATGTAGTTTATTTCCTATTCAAATATTTTTCCATCAACAGGAAGCAAATCAGAACAGAACATTATTCTCATAATTCAGGCAAGTAGAAAATAATGAATGCATTATATTGCTTTGTTATTTTCCCTTATTCATCCATCATAATGTAATATTAAAATTGTGGCTGAATATTTTAGACCGTTGTTTTAATACCACAAATTGTGTCTCTTCATTTTCAGGGTGCCCTTTGGAGGAGCCAGTGGACTTTGTGGACAGTTGGAGTTGAGGGCTAGGGAGAGGAGGTCGAGGAGAAATTCATCAGGGAGAAAGAGTAGGCCTCTTGTGGTATGAGATGGTCGTGCAAACGATGCAATTTTGGGTCATCAAAACGTTTAGGGCTTATAAAACATTATAGATTGAAGCATCCACACACTAGTCAAGGCCGAGCACTACTCTGCTTGTACTCAGATTGTCCTTGTTTATTTAAAAGTTGGGGGGCACTTCATGCACATTCGTCTAGAACAGGGGTCGGCAACCTTTACCACTCAAAGAGCCATTTTGGCAAGTTTCACAAATTAAAGAAAGTAACGGGAGCCACCAAAAAAAATTTAAAATGAAAAACACCGCATACAATGCTTAAATGCTTTGTTAACCAGGGGTCTCCGACGCACGCACGCACTTTAATGTGGAAATTGGATGTTAATGCAGCCCTCGAGTTTTGAATGAATGGCGCTTGATAGCGTCATTCTTGCCAACCCTCTCATTTTTCCCGGGAGACTCCTGAATATCAGAGCGTGATGACACTGCATTTGGCACCCTCTACAGTCTGCCCTAACAGTGTACCTGCTCGACCACACGTAGAATGCAATTTCAGCTTGCTCTAGTAAGTGACAGCAAGGCGTACTAAGTCAGCAGCCACACATCTTACACTGACGGTACCAATACCCAGAATCCCATGCAGCCCTAACTCTTCCGCTCAACCAACGCAAGGAGAGGGGGGGGGGGGGTGATGTGTGGGGGGATTTGGTGGTAGCGAGGGTGTATAAAGTTAGGGCTGCATGGGATTCTAGGTAATGGTTGTGTTGTGTTTATGTTGTGTTACGGTGGGATGTTCTCCAGAAATGTGTTTTTCATTCTTTTTTGGTGTGGGTTCACAGTGTGGCGCATATTTGTAACGTAACAATGTTAAAGTTGTTTGATACGGCTACCGTCAGTGTAAGCTGTGTGGCTGATGAGTAAGTATGCTTTGCTGTCTCCTGTGTGCGCAAGTAATAACAACATGCAACATGTGGCTGGACTGGCATGCTGTATGTAAATGCTATAGAGGACAATTACTGCAGTGCAATTAGGGCATGCCCTGCTTTTAGTAATTAGAGTGCAAATAGGATTATTTTTTCCCTGGGAGTAATCTATGAGAGACACTGAGATCCATAAGTCTGCTGGGAAAATCGGGGGGGTTGGTATGTATGTAGCTGAGCCGCATCAGAGTGGTCAAGGAGCCGCATGCGGCTCCGGAGCCGCGGGTTGCCGACCCCTGGTCTAGAAATCATACACAGACTCAACAGTTAGGGCAGATAGTTTCATTTTCGTGTCTTGTATGTAATTCATGTAGTTTTAACACAGAGAAACAATATTTTGAACACCTCGGGACTCATCTGAAAAAGCACAAAACTGTTAATTGTGTTTTTAAAGATTGTGACTACAGTACGAATATATATTCAACTTTTGCTTCACATAAAAGTAGGAAGCACAATCCTCACTGCATTGAAGATTTTAAAAATAATGTATTCCAGACACATTCAAGTCAGGCAAGTGAGGTAACAGAGGGTAGTAGTTTGATTGAAAGTGAAGTTACTTCTGATGAAGCATTTGTCCAAGAGGGTGAAGATTTAGTCCAGGCTATTGTTGATGAGCTTGGTTCCTTATTGTTTAAACTAGACTGTATATTCAATGTGCCTAGAATATGTATCGATGAGATTGTAGAGGAGCTTCAATGTATTACTTGCTCAGCATCTGCACCTGTTATTAAAAATATTGTCCATAGTCAATTACAAAACCATAACTGCACTGTTGAAGAAGTGGTGATCACAGATTTAGTAAAAAGCCTTTGCCAGTTAAATCCTCCTAGTGTAGCCTTTAGTGGAGAAGGCCCTCTTGGCACGGCATACAAGAGAAATAGTTATTTAAAAGAACATTTCTCTATTGTTGAACCTGTTGAGTATATACTAGATGCGAAAGAAGGAAAGATCGTTCAGTATATACCTATTTTGCAATCCTTGTCACAAGTTCTGAAAAATAGTGACGTCCAGGAGAAGGTTTTGAAAAGTGTAAGACATTGTAGTTCTTCATGTCAGTACACTAGTTTTCATGATGGTACCCACTTGAAGGAAAACACATTTCTTTGTGGAGAAGAGTTAAGGCTTTCACTCCTACTTTACTGTGATGACTTTGAAATATGCAATCCATTAGGAACATCTCGTAAGAAGCACAAGGTAACAGGTGTTTACTGGGTGTTTGCTGATATTCCGTCTGTATTGGGGTCTACATTATCATCTATTTACTTATCTGTTTTGTGCAAGGCAGACGACATTAAGAAATGTGGTTATCCCCAAGTGCTAGATCCATTGTTAAGTGATTTGAAAAGACTTGAAGAAGATGGTCTTTTTGTGCCCTGTTTAGGAAAAATAATAAAGGGCACTGTTTTTTCTGTGATTGCCGATAACCTTGGTGCCCACTCAGTTGGGGGGTTTATTGAAAGTTTCAGTGGGTCACATGTTTGTAGATTTTGTGTAGGAGAGAGAGCCCAGTTTCAGGAATTTGAGGTCAGGACAGGAGCATTCCCAGGTAGAACAAAAGAGCATCACAAGTTGGACATTGAAGCAGCATTCACTAGTAACACTCATAGTCGTGGAGTTAAAGGACAGTGTACTATTACTGAAAGATTAAATCATTTTCATGTGACAACAGGTTACCCACCTGATGTATTACATGATTTACTTGAGGGTATTATACCTTTAGAACTGGCATTGTGTTTAGATATGTTGATAAAGAAAAAATATTTCTCTCTTGAAGAGCTCAATAAAATAATCAAACAGTTTCCATACAAGTGGAAAGACAGGACAAATTGTCCCCAAGTTAAACCACCAACATTTGCCTCCCGTAAAACCAGGGGTCTCAAACTCAATTTACCTGGGGGCCACTGGATGCAGAAACTGGGTGAGGCTGGGCCGCAAGAAAAGATTTCTTAAAAAAGATCTAACATGCACTTTTTAATGAATTCACCTTCTTTGAATGGCTTTCCCGCCCTAGCAACCATCTCACTCACCATGTAGCTAGCTTTGACTGCTGCATCGCTCTTTTTGCTTGCTTTCTTGACGAAATCTTGTTGCCTCAGTAGACTGGTTTTAAAATTTGCAACCCGGTTCACTCTCTCATCTCCCTGGTATTTTGCATACTCTTCAGCATGTCTAGTTGTATAATGACGTTTCAAATTGTATTTGTTGTGCACCGCAACTTTCTCTGTATCAACTACAGAAAAGAGCTATAAGGATTATTCATAAAGTAGATTACTTAGAACACACTAACATATTTATTAATTTGAGTTTATTGAAATTACAGGAGCTAGTAAAGTTACAGACATTATGTGTCATGTTTAAGGCTAAAAGTAAAACATCACCAGCAAATTTACAAAACATGTTTGTCATCACTTGTGAGAATGAAGAGCATAGAAGAAAAGGTCATTTCCAACATCAGTATTCAAGGACAACTTTAAAACAAATGTGCATATCAGTGGTGGGGGTTAAACTATGGAATTCTCTTTACAATGAGATAAAATATTGTAAATATATTCCAATTAAAAATATATATAAAAACAGAACAATAAAGGGGAGGGGGGAGGAGGGGGGGGAGGAGGGGGGGGGGGGGACTTGCCGTGGAGTTTACAGTCACGGTAGCACAATTAGCCCCGAACGGGCTAACATCACCACTAACGTGTTACACGTCTGATTCGCCCAGCGACTCTCTGTCAGAGTATCAGCGCTGCGGTCCAGTGCACCACACTTTTGTATTGTCGCTCGCTCCTTCGGCGGAGTGCTTTGGAAGCTACTGGACCGCTCGTCTTCCCCGCCCGGACTGTTTACAACGGGGGCGGGAGCGAGCAGGCGGGCGAGCGAGGGAGGCAGGGAGGGAGGGAAGAAGAGCGTGTGTGGGTGTCGTGGAAAAGCGGCAAAATGTTTCTCTGCTTGCATCACGCAAGTGACGTCAATGCATACTTGCCAACCTTGAGACCTCCGAATTCGGGAGATGGGGTTGAGGTGGGCGGGGTTGGGGGTAGCGGGGGGGGGGGGGGGGGGGGGGGGTTGTTTTTGTAGCCCGGAAGAGTTAGAGCTGCAAAGGATTCTGGGTATATGTTCTGTTGTGTTTATGTTGTGTTTATGTGTGGATGTTCTCCCGAAATGTGTTTGTCATTTTTGTTTGGTGTGGGTTCACAGTGTGGCGCATATTTGTAACAGTGTTAAAAAATATATAAAATAAAATATGACCACCCTCAGTGTGACATGTATGGCTGTTCCTCAACTATGTCTTGCAATAACTGACGTGTGACTGCAGTAGCCTCATACAACATGTGTATGGGCCGGCACCCTGTTAGTATGGAGCAAAAGATAATGCGGTGACAGTATCTAGAGGATACTAAGGACAGTGCCATCACAGCACGCCCTCGATAATTTTGAGAGCCTTAAATTACACCATGATTGGTAGATTCCTTCAGTTCCGCACACAACGCTGTCAAGCGCCATTCATTTAAAACTTGCGGGCCGCACTAACGTTAAACTGTCACAATAACGTCTTGCAGGCCGCAATTGGCCCGCGGGCCACATGTTTGAGACCCCTGCGTAAAACCATTGGTGGTAATGCAACTGAAAATTGGTGCTTATTGAGGCTACTTCCACTTATGATTGGCTCCAAAGTAGAGGAAGAAGAACAAGCATGGCAGTTGTTGATGACACTCAAAGATCTTGTTGAGCTGGTTATGTCACCTACTCACACAGATGAAAGCATTGGTTTCCTCGATAGCCTGATTTCTGAGCACAGACAGAGATTTAACAGTGTTCTTCCACAAGCGAACCTGATCCCAAAACACCACTTTGTAGAGCACTCTCCCCAGCTCATCAAATCATTTGGCCCACTGGTGTCTTTATGGACAATGAGGATTGAAGGAAAGCACCGATTCTTTAAGAAGATTGTAAGACAGACTAGTTGCTTTCGGAACATTTTAAAGTCTATGGCAAGCAAACACCAGTCCATGATCGCATGCCAGCTCCATGCTTCAGTTGTAAAAAAGCCTGCCGTGTATGTATCAAAGATGTCAAGATTTCCATTAGAAGTTGTAAATGAGAACGTACAGGAATTTCTATCACAGACATTTCCTGAGGAGACAGGACCAACCAGGCAGAATTTCAGGGCACCAGTTACAGTGTTGGCATGATGTTGGTATATGGCTCCACATCTGGGTTGCCTGACTTTGCTGAAATACTACAAATCATCATTGTTCATGACACCTTAGTGTTTGTAGTGAAACTGCAAAGTGCATGGTACTCTGAGCATTTTAGATGTTTCAAGTTGGAGTCCACAAGAGTTGTCAAAGTAATTGAGCAGTCACAACTCACTGACACATACCCATTGACTACTTGCAGTGGAAGGCGATCGCATGGTTTCTTTGAAACACCACATCTGCTTGTCAAACTAGGTAAAGTAACCCAAGTCCTTCCTACATGTTTTTCTATTTATTCCTTCAGTTGACGGGTAGAACTTCACTGTGCAGAAGCAGATGATATTTTAAGATTTTTAACAGAAACTGGAATTTTTGTGGGGAAAAAAAACATCAGACACAAATAATATTATTTTCTGTTTTTGTTGATGTTGCCCAAAAGTGATAATTCTACTTTAAGTTTATTATTGATATCATAGTGCACACAAGCACCACTCTTTCTTTACAGCCTCAATAATCAACATAAAATAGAATTAGATTTTTTTTTTTTATGATTTCCCGTTTTGTAAAAAATATTATTTTTTTATACTTTGTCTGATTTGTGAAGGTCATGTATTATTCAGGGTGTGAAAATATATTATTTGTTTTTTTAGTACTTTTTTTATTATTTGTTATCACACCATGTCTTCTTTTTTTCTCTCTTGCAGTTCTGCTTGCCCAAGACTGTGATCATGTCTGCCCCAACTCAACTATGTGTTGTTATTGAAGAGACACAAGTTTACAAGTTAACCCTACCAGATGGAATCCCTAGCACTGTAGACGAACTTTTGGCAGCTGCGCAGAATCATTTTAAACTTGAAGGGAGTTACACTGTAATGCACATGGACAAATATTTCGATAATCAATTCTTCACACTAACATCAACCGATGTGGTTAATGACAAGGACACAATCAAACTAGTTCAAACAGAACCATCTGTAATTTTGACATTGACTTCTATCAGTGAGCCTTCAGGTTCCTCCACTCCAGTGCCGCTGGATCAGTCTTCTCAAGATGAGAGTTCCTCAGCCAGCTCATCTGACACCATTATTTTACAACTTTCAGCAGAGTATCGATCAGAGCCATGGCCAACCAATTTTGTGATACCCATCTTTTCATATGGTGTCGAAATGATTCTTGAAGCTGGAAATCAAGCTTATGAACGAGATGGCTCACTTCTTCAGGATCCAAGTATCTACTCTGACATTCTAGAGAAACTTGCAGAAGCAATCTACCACTACCAGGCCTATCCCAGTGCTCTTCAACAACTCGAAGTTGTAGAAGCTCTACTAAACAAACACCCATGCTTGAGGGAGCCTGGAACCTCATATTCAGGCACATATGGGTGGCAGAATCGTCTCAAAATGAAGATGGACAATTTCCGAAGAAAACTGAAAAGGGGCAATGTCCCTTGTCCCGAGCTTCACATCAACTCCTTGAAAAGGAAGGCCCCTGGCGAGAGATATCCTGCAAAAAAATGCAAGAAACCGAAGAGAGCCGAGGTGAGCTTCCTTCCCCCATATCCAAGTGGAGAAAGCAACGACAGTCTGGAGAGGGACAGACAGGAGCTCCTTAACGAGGTTAAGAAGAAGGACAACGCTAAAATAATTAACGAAAAAATGGCCAACACATTTTCCTATCGAAGACTCGAGGTTGTGAGTGATAGTCCTGCTGCTGCTGACTTCAAAGAGAGATGGCCTGCTTTGTTTTGTGAAGCTGAGGTAGGTGATTCTATAAATCCTAAAACATTTCATTTGCTTTATTGAGCTGTAACAATAATTAATTAATGAATTTTCTTTTCAAACATGCATGTACATCTATATAAAAATAATATTGATGTACTTGTGAATCTTTTGTCCATTCAGATCAAGGAGGAATTCAGGAGAACAACTACCATTCCCCTGGAGCGAACCTTCATGCACAAACTGGACGAACACACACCAAAACTTATTACCCTGATGAAAGCCAAGGGAGGTGCCGAGGGGATCAAGATGAGGCCGCTCCTGGACAGACTGAGTCAGGTGTGCTTGTTTTGCTTGTTCATACAATATGTTTTACAGGGAGCTGGAGCTACTTTTTTTCTCACTCACAGACACATACAGTATACACATACAGGACAAGCCTCACACTTGGTAGATTCCATGCCCTTGCACGCTCTGGGTCCATGCACTTAAAACACGAGCAAATATATGCACTTGTGTTTTCACTTGACAGTTCATTGTGTATGTATAATGGTTATGTTCATGTTCTTAATCTGTTCACAGAAACAGAGCATTGAGATGAGGCGTGAAACCATTATCCGCAGCCTTATACTGTACCTTGGCGAGAAGGAAGAGGAACTTTTTGAAGACTGCTTGGTATAGCATTATTTTAATAATTTAAAAATATTTTTTAATGACACAGGTTAATTTAATGTTAAAGTTAAGAGGAAAGCAGACAAAGGAACATATACAGTATTATTGTGTTCATTCTTCCCTGATAATGAAGTCACTTTGAATGATTCATGCAGTTCTATTATTTGTTTCTCAATAACATTCTTCTTTTTTGTTGTATATTGTAAGCAGGAGGACAGCCGGAGTGATGTCAGTAACCACATCCTCAAAATTCTCGTCGTCCACGGTGCTGATGAGGATCCAGTCGATGTCTCCATCCTTGTGGAAGGCCATGAGATTTTGCCAGGGTGCAACAGTACTGCGAAAGCTTGCTCACTGCTCATGGGACTGATTTATGCCCTGAACTTGGCATACCCTCCCACTTTGCGCTACACTTTTGAAGTCTTCCAAAAACTCGTGCTGGAGCTGGATGGATTCAAACTGTCCCCAAAAGTAAACACCTTGAAGTTGAAGTTGCTTTCCTAAATGCATGTCATGACTTTGTCATCCTAGAGGAGGAAAATGACAACATTTATGGACCCTTGTTGAGGACGTAGCATCATGCATGGACTCTTGTGAAGACATGCCAAGAATTAGCACTGAGTTCCAGTTCATCTTGGTTTACTAGTGGGTTGCCTGTCATAAATGTTTTTAATTTTTTGTCAAATAAGGTATCTGTTAATGACAGTAAAGATTGTATTCTTCAACAAGAATGGTTAGACACCTTAAGCTGTTTATTTTTAGTTGATTCTGTTGATTTTATTTCATTAATGTTTTAATTGCATACTTAAAAGTGCACTAGTCAGAGGACTGGTTCAAATGTTGAAATTGCACTTTTTCAGTGTGTAGGTTTGTAAGATTTTAATTGCATATTTGAGAAGTGACTATGTTAACAGATCAATGTTGGATTTGGTGTATAATGTGTAATACTGTGTATTTGTTGTTTACCAGTCATACCAACCTTTGGATATTTTCTTTAAAAAATATACTATTACTACTATTTACTTTGAATACCTTTTGCTGGAGATACATCTTTAATTTACTGTTAGTACAAATTCTAATGCAGTACAATATAATGCACTTTTACTATTAACGCAGTACTTGTACAGTACATTCTGTTTTTCCCCCCATTTAAATAGGGGTATACATAATCCATACACCACTGCTCAAAGTTTAAGAGGCGGTTTCTGTCCTGACCCTCTCCCAGAAGTTGTTGAGTATTATATTTCTGCAATGAATGTAGAAACTCTGTTTCAGAGGTTTGTAAGATTGAATAAAAATAAACTGTTTAATTGCATTGTAATTTAGTTGTGTGATATGTGATACATATATATTAAATGCATAGAGTATTGGTTAAATTTATTTGGTAACATTTATCAAAAGAAAACTGGCAATGATTACTTAATTTTAGTGAGTAATGTAACGTAATGCAACCAAGTAAATTAAAATGTCAAGCACAAGAAAATAATTAAAATCTACTGAATTACTTTATAACAGCAAATACTACAGATATATAAAATGTACTTAAAGTTTTGAGTAAAATTATGTTCATGCCGACAAAAAACAAGTAGACTTTACTTAATTTGTTTAAATAAATATAACTTAAAACTTGGATGTAATTAAATAACTGTTACTTAATGTCTTCACAAATGTTATGTTATATGGTAAGTAGAATTTGCTTGATACTGGCAAGTGAGTGTTACTTGATATTGCAGCATTAAATTTTACTTTAATCATTTGCGTGCAAATACTTACAATAATTTTTTTAAGTAAATCGTATGTTATTTTTTTCAGTGTATAACTCCTAAACCAGCATGAAATATGCCTAAATATGCCTCTATTAAAGTATCTCTGTGAGTTTTACAAGAAACATTTGCTTTTGTAAGGTTTGCAAACACAAAAAATAGTTTTTTACTCAATATGACAGTAATTTTCTTAGAATCAGGAAAGAATGCGTTTGCAGCATAACTCCTAAACCAAACATGTAATATGTAATAATGCCCGTGTTAATGTATCTTTGTGAGTTATAATATAGTCATGTTCTTTTGTAAGGTTTACAAACACAAAAACGACTTTTTTACTCAATATGACAGTAATGTTCTTAGGATCCTGAGATAATGTGAAAAAAGCAATACAAATGGATTCAAACATAACTCCTAAACCAAACATGCAAAATGCCTAAAAATCCCTGGAATAATGTATATTTGTGAATTTTACTAGAAAAATTATATTTTGTAAGGTTTGCGAATACTTTTTTTTTTTTTTACTTAATATGACAGTATAACTGTCATACTAAATATGAAAGTTATAAAAACATAACTCCAAAACCAAACACGCAATATGCCTAAAAATGACAGTAATAATGAATATTTGTGAGTTTTACTATAATCAGGTGTTTTGTAAGGTTTGCAAATACAAAAATTATTTTTTTACTCACTATGACAGTAATGTGATTAGAATCCTGAGATAATGCGAAAAAGCAATACAAATTTATTAAAACATAACTGCTAAACCAAACATGCAAAATGTCTAAAAATGCCTACAATGATGTATATCTGTGAAATTTACTAGAAAAAAAGTGTTTTACTCAATGTACTTAGGATCCTGAGATAATGCAAAAAAAAAAAAGCAATACAAAATATACAAACACAACTCCTAAACTAACCATGCAAAATGCCTAAAAATGCCTGCAATAATGTATTTGTGAGTTTTACTAGAAAAAGTATCTTTTGTAAGTTTCAAAACGTATCAAAACGCGTATTGGGATGTCAGACTTAGCTTTGTCTTGGTTTAACTCTTATCTTACTGACAGGATGCAGTGTGTCTCCCATAACAATGTGACCTCGGACTATGTTAAGGTAACATGCAGAGTTCCCCAGGGTTACCCACATATGCGGCCCTCTACAAGGTTTCTCATAGTCATTCACATTGACGTCCCACTGGGGTGAGTTTTCCTTGCCCGTATGTGGGCTCTGTACCGAGGATGTCGTTGTGGCTTGTACAGCCCTTTGAGACACTTGTGATTTAGGGCTATATAAATAAACATTGATTGATTGATTGATTGAAGTTTGCAAATACATTTTTTTTTACTCAATATGACAGTATAACTGTCATACTAAATATAAAAGTTATATAAACATAACTCCAAAACCAAACATGCAATATGTCATGGTCTGTGGTCTAGATTATGTTTTGTGTAGTTATGTTCTGTTAGTTTTGGTGTGTGCACCTCCCTGAGTTTGTTTTGGTTGCCATGGTTGCTAATTATGTTCACCTGTCTCTGATTAGTGTTCGGCCGCTCACCTGCTACACGGGCACTAATCAAGGCATTATTTAAACCTGCCTTTGCCAGTCAGTCGACCTGGCGTCATTATTTGCTTCATGCAACCTGCTACAGACGTTGTTGGTTTCATGCCAAAGTTTTGTGAGTATTACTTGTCTCAAAATTATCTTTTGAAAGTTTGCAAAGACAAAAATGTGTTGTTTTTTACTAAATTTAATAGAAACAGGTGCTTTTGGAAGGTGTGCAGACACAAACATTTGTTTTTTACTCAATATGACAGCATAACTTTCACACTCAATATGACAGTTATTTAAACATAACTCCTAAACCAAACATGCACAATGGTTAATAATGCTTGAAATAATGAATATTTGTGAGTTTTACTAGAAACATGATGTGGCAAGGCGGAGCCGGAGGACCGACGGCGGGGCGTGCTGCGCCGGGGCCCGCCCCAAGATGGCGGCGAGGAGGCGGGGACGGCGAGCAAGTGGCAAGAGTAACCCCTGGCTGCAGCCCGCAGATCGAGGAGGGGCTTATTTTCCCTCAATGTGGGCGGGCTCAACGTTGAGCCCGCGGAACCAATCTGGTGGCGGAGATCCGGCACAGCACAATGACTTAATATGGAAAAAGGTTAATGTATTTGATAGACTTAGACATTCCTACTTTTAACTTGTCAAATGTGTTTTTTTTACCATGAAAATATATATATATATATATATATATATATAAACCATAGCATTTACCATGAAAAAAAAAAGAATAATAATTATATACAAACCATAGCATTTCCAAAAGAGTATAGACACATATTATTTTGCACACTCAATTATATTAGCTAAGTCAAATAAACCAAAGACAGAATACTTTGCATCATTGATTTTATTTTTCACCCCAGGTTAAAAATGTTTGATCTGTAAAGAAAAAAAAAATGTTTTAGCCTAGCCAAATACATTCCTTAAGCTTCCATAAATGTTTAACAATGGCAAGTATCAAAGTATTTTTCTGGCCCATAACAAGCAACCCTGTTCCTTGTTTCCAGTTCTGTTCATTTTCCACTGTCTAGAAAGGAAACAGATTGCGGTTCTTATAGGCACAATAACAATGCAAGATGTAAAACTAAGGTAATTGAAATAAGTGGAGGAATTACGCTTTAGTCTAGCAATAGTTGACTACAAGACTAATTAATCACATGACCTCTCACCTGTAGCCCTCCTTGCACTCGTCGCCGTTTTCTGTCCTGCAATCGGTCTTCTTCAGACCTTAGTGATTTAATGACAACATACATTCACTATGAAAACATTCATGTTGGTCTGTTGACCGTGAGTAAAACATTTTTTTTGTGATTTGTGATATTCAAAGCACTTACGGCATGGGGAAGTTCTGCAGGAGAGCGAGACACCACCATCTCCTAATTTGCAGCATGTTTTCCTTTGAAGAAGGAAATGCAGGAAGATGTTAATATCCATCCATCCATCCATTTTCTACCGCTTATTCCCTTCGGGGTCGCGAGGGGCGCTGGAGCCTATCTCAGCTACAATTGGGCGGAAGGCGGGGTACACCCTGGACAAGTCGCCACCTCATCGCAGAGATGTTAATATGTTGTAAAAAAAATAACACCTTGTACACTAAGCATAATGTGTCACGATTTACACATACCTCTCTGAAATCACAATTGGCCCCCATTACAATGTACAGAGTGTACTGTAAGTCAAGAGGTACTGCTTAATATAATGTCAGGCGTATTCCCAAGGATACATTTTTTTCAATACAAATTAATGTGGTTTTAATGTAGCAAGCAAACATTTTGACAGACAACAGCAATGCTATAACATGCTGATTTGGTCTTACCATCAAAACAAACACGCCACAGTTGTTGGAGCACCCTTGCTTTGTTAGGCCCTGAGGTGTGAACAATGTATTTTAATAAAAGTATGGCAAGAAAATAGTAAAAAGTTAGCAAATGCTATTATGTAATGTCTCACCTGGACATCATTCACACCAAGTTCTCTCCAGGGGCCAGAAGAGAGGCTGTGAGCAACGTGTCTGTACAAATAATAAGCCAAATAAAAGTCACTCAACTTCAATCAACTTTTGATTGAAAAGCACGCATAAACGCTTGGAACAAAGCTTGAACTGAATAAGGAAGAGGTTGGAACTTCAAATCAAAAAGTTTTCATAACAGGCTTAAACAGAACTGCCCGTCTCAAAAAAGATAAATAGTTATGTTTCCATCTGTTTAAGGAATCAAAATAGTTGGAATATGGGATGGAATATTTTAGATCAAATAAAAACAGAACCATTAATTAAAACAAACAAAGGACAAGTGGTTTAAAACAGAACTACCACTGTCCAGGAGGTGCCCTAAAAACCTGAATAGACTGGTTCTACTCTCATCTCTCCAAGACATGAGACAGCTAGTGGAAGAAAACAAAGTCTTAATACGTGTATGATTATATGAGTGACATTCATAGATAACCACAGTGGCACAATAGTTAACTTTACCAGTTGTTCCTGGCTGTCTTGGAGTTTCTGTCCCCAGTATGCAGTGTGTGCTGAAAACTTGTGGAGACTAGGGAAGTCTACATGAGGTCTCTGCTCACTGTCATCATTTACTAGTGTAGAAAGCAACAACCGAAAAATAAAATCAAGTGTGAAATGTCACATTTCTCATTTGAATGATGTGCAAAATAGAGCCAAAACTTTTTGATTTGAAGTTCCAACCTCTTCCTTATTCAGTTCAGGCTTTGTTCCAAGCGTTTATGCGTGCTTTTCAATCAAAAGTTGATTGAAGTTGAGTGACTTTTATTTGACTTATTATTTGTACAGACACGTTGCTCACAGCCTCTCTTCTGGCCCCTGGAGAGAGCTTGGTGTGAATGATGTCCAGGTGAGACATTACATAATAGCATTTGCTAACTTTTTACTATTTTCTTGCCATACTTTAATTAAAATACATTGTTCACACCTCAGGGCCTAACAAAGCAAGGGTGCTCCAACAACTGTGGCGTGTTTGTTTTGATGGTAAGACCAAATCAGCATGTTATAGCATTGCTGTTGTCTGTCAAAATGTTTGCTTGCTACATTAAAACCACATAAATTTGTATTGAAAAAAATGTATCCTTGGGAATACGCCTGACATTATATTAAGCAGTACCTCTTGACTTACAGTACACTCTGTACATTGTAATGGGGGCCAATTGTGATTTCAGAGAGGTATGTGTAAATCGTGACACATTATGCTTAGTGTACAAGGTGTTATTTTTTTTACAACATATTAACATCTCTGCGATGAGGTGGCGACTTGTCCAGGGTGTACCCCGCCTTCCGCCCAATTGTAGCTGAGATAGGCTCCAGCGCCCCTCGCGACCCCGAAGGGAATAAGCGGTAGAAAATGGATGGATGGATGGATATTAACATCTTCCTGCATTTCCTTCTTCAAAGGAAAACATGCTGCAAATTAGGAGATGGTGGTGTCTCGCTCTCCTGCAGAACTTCCCCATGCCGTAAGTGCTTTGAATATCACAAATCACAAAAAAAATGTTTTACTCACGGTCAACAGACCAACATGAATGTTTTCATAGTGAATGTATGTTGTCATTAAATCACTAAGGTCTGAAGAAGACCGATTGCAGGACAGAAAACGGCGACGAGTGCAAGGAGGGCTACAGGTGAGAGGTCATGTGATTAATTAGTCTTGTAGTCAACTATTGCTAGACTAAAGCGTAATTCCTCCACTTATTTCAATTACCTTAGTTTCACATCTTGCATTGTTATTGTGCCTATAAGAACCGCAATCGGTTTCCTTTCTAGACAGTGGAAAATGAACAGAACTGGAAACAGGGAACAGGGTTGCTTGTTATGGGCCAGAAAAATACCTTGATACTTGCCATTGTTAAACATTTATGGAAGCTTAAGGAATGTATTTGGCTAGGCTACAACATTTTTTTTTTCTTTACAGATCAAACATTTTTAACCTGGGGTGAAAAATAAAATCAATGATGCAAAGTATTCTGTCTTTGGTTTATTTGACTTAGCTAATATAATTGAGTGTGCAAAATAATATGTGTCTATACTCTTTTGGAAATGCTATGGTTTATATATAATTATTATTCTTTTTTTTTCATGGTAAATGCTATGGTTTATATATATATATATATATTTTTTTTTTTATTTTTTTTTATTTTTTTTTTTTCATGGTAAAAAAACACATTTGACAAGTTAAAAGTAGGAATGTCTAAGTCTATCAAATACATGAACCTTTTTCCCTATTCGGATCTCCGCCACCAGATGGAGCCCGCGGGCTCAACGTTGAGCCCGCCCACATTGAGGGAAAATAAGCCCCTCCTCGATCTGCGGACTGCAGCCAGGGGTTACTCGCAGCCAGGGGCACTTGAGTGGCAAGACAGAGCTCGCCGAGAGCGACGCGGCAATTGTGACCAGGTGCGGGATCCGCGCACCCGGTCACAATCAGCTAATCCCCTCGCAGTGTTTAAAGAGACAGCGGCCGAGAGCGACGGGGGAGAAGGAGGTGGAGAGCCAGCGAGACATGCAGAAGTTTATGAGGAGCGAGAGCGAACAGGACGCCGACGAAGACGCGGCCGGCTGAAAAGCGGACCAAAGAGCGAGCAGGGAAGAGGAGCTGCAAAGCGACCTGAGACAGAGGTTTTATTTGAAAAAATAAACGAAAGTCTACACCTGCTGCAACATGTCTTCCTTTGATGGTCCTGAGCACCCACAAGACGGCATTAGACTGTCACACATGAGCTTTTGTAAGGTTTGCAAACACAAACATTTGTTTTTTACTCAATATGACAGTATAACTGTCATCCAAAATATGAAAGTTGTATAAACATAACTCTAAAATCAAACATGCAATATGTCTAATAATGCCTGTATATTGTATGTATGTGAATTTTACTAGAATCAGGTGCTTTTTTAAGGTTTACAAATACAAAAAAATTGTCTTTTACTCAATATCACAGTATAGCTGTCACACATTTAATATGACAGTTGTTTAAACATAACTCCTAAACCAAACATGCAAAACGGTTAATATTGCCTGAAATGTATCTGAGTTTTACTACAATCAGGTGTTTTTGTAAGGTTTTCAATTGCAAAAAATAGTTTTTTACTCAATATGACTGTAATGTTCTTAGAATCCTGAGATAATGCGAAAAAAAGCAATACAAAATTATTGAAACATAACTCTTAAACCAAACATGCAAAATGTCTAATAATGCCTACAATAATGTATATCTGTGAAATTTACTAGAAAAAATATATTTTGTAAAGTTTGCAGAGACAAAAATTATGTTTTTTTACTCAATTTAATAGAAACAGGTGCTTTTGGAAGGTGTGCAAACACAAATATTTGTTTTTTAATCAATAAGACAGTATAACTTTCTAACTTAATACAGTTATTTAAACATAACTCCTAAACCAAACATGTAAAATGGCTAATGCCTGCTTAAACAGGCAACAAAAGTAGTTTAGTACAACAAATGTATTTACCCATTATCATAAGTGCAGGTTGAATTGAGTCGGCCGTGCAGACAGACCACATGTCACTCCGGAGCAAACAAGACACACAAGCCAAAATCACTCTCGAGTTCCGGTCTTCTGCCATTTTTTATATGTCTTTTGTGCGTCATCGTTCCTTATCGAGTGTGTCAATGTCTTTTATCTTTTCCCTATCTGTTCCATAACAACTCGAATCCTTTAGACAGTCAACACATTCTGTAGACAGGTTGGCACGACTTAACATTCACTTTTGTCCCACTGGCACAGAATAGGAAAGAAATCAAATGAGCGTACATTCCCATTAGACATGCGATATAGGTCAAAGGTCAGAAATTCTACTACATACCCGCCTTCCAGGGTCTTAAGACCCTGGACCAAAACAATTTCTGATATAGACCACTAACTTGCGCTCCAAACCATAATTGATAGCTGTGGTCTTACACAAATAATACATGAACCCACGCATCGCAACGGTAATACAATAGATCTAGTGCTTGTCAGGGGTGTCACCACCTCCAAAGTTATGATACTTCCATATACTAAAGTAATGTCCGATCATTACCTTATAAAATTTGAAGTTTTGACTCTTTGTCAACAAGCTAATAATAATAATAACTGCTATAGCGGCCGCAACATTAATGCTGCCACAACGATGACTCTTGCTGACCTACTGCCTTCGGTAATGGCACCATTCCCAAATTATGTCGGCTCTATTGATAACCTCACTAACAACTTTGACGATGCCTTGCGCGAAATTATTGATAGTATAGCACCGCTAAAGCAAAAAAGGGCCCCTAAAAGGCGCACCCCATGGTTTACAGAAGAAATTAGAGCTCATAAATTATCATGTAGAAAACTGGAACGCAAATGGCGCGCGACTAAACTTGAGGTTTTCCATCAAGCATGGAGTGATAGTTTAATAACTTATAAACGCATGCTTACCTTAGCTAAAGCTAAATACTACTCAAATCTCATCCGCCTCAACAAAAACGATCCTAAATTTCTGTTTAGTACAGTAGCATCGCTAACCCAACAAGGGACTCCTCCCAGTAGCTCCACCCACTCGGCAGATGATTTTATGAATTTATTTAATAAGAAAATTGAACTCATTAAAAAGGAGATTAAAGACAACGCATCCCAGCTACAACTGGGTTCTATTAACACAAATACGACTGTATATGCGACGGACACTGCCCTCCAAAATAGTCTCTCTATTTTTGATGAAATAACATTAGAGGAATTATTACAGCGTGTAAGTGGGATAAAACAAACAACATGTTTACTTGACCCACTTCCTGGGAAACTTATCAAGGAACTGTTTGTATTATTAGGTCCATCAGTGTTAAATATTATAAACTTATCACTTTCCTCCGGCACTGTTCCCCTAGCATTCAAAAAAGCGGTTATTCATCCTCTGCTCAAAAGACCTAACCTCGATCCTGACCTCATGGTAAACTACCGACCGGTCTCCCACCTTCCGTTTATTTCCAAAATTCTCGAAAAAATTGTTGCACAGCAGCTAAATGAACACTTAGTGACTAACAATCTCTGTGAACCTTTTCAATCCGGTTTCAGGGCAAATCACTCTACGGAGACAGCCCTCGCAAAAATGACTAATGATCTATTGCTAACGATGGATTCTGATGCGTCATCTATGTTGCTGCTTCTTGATCTTAGCGCCGCTTTCGATACCGTCGATCATAATATTTTATTAGAGCGTATCAAAACACGTATTGGTATGTCAGACTTAGCCTTGTCTTGGTTTAACTCTTATCTTACTGACAGGATGCAGTGCGTCTCCCATAACAATGTGACCTCGGACTATGTCAAGGTAACGTGCGGAGTTCCACAGGGTTCGGTTCTTGGCCCTGCACTCTTTAGTATTTACATGCTGCCGCTGGGTGACGTCATACGCAAGTACGGTGTTAGCTTTCACTGTTATGCTGATGACACTCAACTCTACATGCCCCTAAAGCTGACCAACACGCCGGATTGTAATCAGCTGTAGGCGTGTCTTAATGAAATTAAACAATGGATGTCCGCTAACTTTTTGTAACTCAACGCTAAGAAAACGGAAATGCTGATTATCGGTCCTGCTAGACACCTACATCTATTTAATAATACCACCTTAACATTTGACAACCAAACAATTAAACAAGGAGACTCGGTAAAGAATCTGGGTATTATCTTCGACCCAACTCTCTCGTTTGAGTCACACATTAAGAGTGTTACTAAAACGGCCTTCTTTCATCTCCGTAATATCGCTAAAATTCGTTCCATCTTGTCCACTAGCGACGCTGAGATCATTATTCATGCGTTCGTTACGTCTCGTCTCGGTTACTGTAACGTATTATTTTCGGGCCTCCCTATGTCTAGCATTAAAAGATTACAGTTGGTACAAAATGCGGCTGCAAGGCTTTTGACAAAAACAAGAAAGTTTGATCATATTATGCCTATACTGGCTCACTTGTACTGGCTTCCTGTGCACTTAAGATGCGACTTTAAGGTTTTACTACTTACGTATAAAATACTACACGGTTTAGCTCCAGCCTATCTCGCCGATTGTATTGTACCATATGTCCCGACAAGAAATCTGCGTTCAAAGAACTCCGGCTTATTAGTGATTCCCAGAGCCAAAAAAAAGTCTGCGGGCTATAGAGCGTTTTCTATTCGGGCTCCAGTACTCTGGAATGCCCTCCCGGTAACAGTTAGAGATGCTACCTCAGTAGAAGCATTTAAGTCCCATCTTAAAACTCATTTGTATAATCTAGCCTTTAAATAGACCCCCCCTTTTTTAGACCAGTTGATCTGCCGTTTCTTTTCTTCTCTCCTCTTCTCCCCTGTCCCTTGCGAGGGGGAGTTGCATAGGTCCGGTGGCCATGGATGAAGTGCTGGCTGTCCAGAGCCGGGACCCCGGGTGGACCACTAGCCTGTGCATCGGTTGGGGACATCTCTGCGCTGCTGACCCGTCTCCGCTCGGGATGGTTTCCTGTTGGCCCCACTGTGGACTGGACTCTCGCTGATGTGTTGGATCCACTGTGGACTGGACTTTCACAATGTTATGTCAGACCCACTCGACATCCGTTGCTTTCGGTCTCCCCTAGAGGGGGGGGGGGGTTACCCACATATGCGGTCCTCTCCAAGGTTTCTCATAGTCATTCACCGACGTCCCACTGGGGTGAGTTTTTCCTTGCCCGTATGTGGGCTCTGTACCGAGGATGTCGTTGTGGCTTGTACAGCCCTTTGAGACACTTGTGATTTAGGGCTATATAAATAAACATTGATTGATTGATTGAACTTAAATCTCCACCGCAGATAGAGGCAAAAACCTCAATGTTTTTATACGAGGCAAAAATTCCGTCTATGACCCTCCTTCAGAGCGATCGCTGTTACCAGCCTGCAGTAAAACCATCTCACAGAACACAATTAGTGGCCTACCCTTTGATTTAGTAAAGGAATAACAAATACTTTGATCATGAACATAAATAGATGAATGTATATAGACTTATGACTGTAAGACATTTGCAAAAATATTTTTCCCGGCATTTGCAATGAATGTAGTTACCAATATTGTTAATTATCAATTGATTTTGAACACACAACTGAATTTCGTATGAGTCCATGTTCGATTAGAGCTCGTATAGATGGCTCGGTGGTGCCTCAGGCTGGTGGCTTGCCGACACCTCGTTGGGCTTTTGGCTGCCTTGGTGAAGAAAGAGATCCACTCAAACAGTCTGTCTCTGTCTCTTCTTGGGGTGTGGTTCAGTCCATTGGGCAGACTGTTTAATGGCATGTCCGTGCTGGCCGAAATTGGGGAAAAGCTGAGAAAAAGTATGGAGCTCTGGGGAAGGCGGGGGCAGAGTATGGGGCGTGGGGCTTTGGTACAGGCCCTCGGCTTGCTTCAAAGCCTTCTCGCCGCTTCGGCACTCCCGACACCTCCTTCCAGGGCTGCTGGAGTCCCGATGGACGCATCGTTGCTGGCTAGGTGTTTTCTCTCCTTGGGGTTCCTTCCAGTCAGGTATCGGGTGTTGGTCCTGGATTGGCTTTGACCGTGCCCCTCTTAGCGAGTGCAAGGGAATCTGGAGTGGCTGCTTTCATCCTCAAATCTGCACAGAGGATCTGGCACACAAATTCTACATTTTGCAAACTTACCATTTTGGTCTCATGGTCTTTCCACCTTCCTAGGAAGCTGCTGGTCCTGAGAAGTGCTGATCTTGTGACTGAAGAAGATTAACCTGTTTTCTTAAAATAGGTGCCGTTGTTTGACCTAATCTTTTTGGGGAAACCATGTCGGGATATTAGATAATTCACAAAACATTTAATTACTGAATTGGCACCCTCCTTTGAGGTTGGGGTTGCTTCTGCCAACCACTGCAATTGTCAATCTAAATCATTATGTTCCTTTATCCTTGTACCGGATTGATCATATCGATTAAATAAAACCTCAACACGCTCAAACTTGACCCAATTCAAACTCACCTCCCCCCCTCTGTCCCTCTCACAGGGACAGTGTTAGTCGTAGTAATAGTAATAGTAGTAGTAGTAGTAGTATTAGTAGTTTCAGAAACATCCAAGAAAAAGAAAAGACAGCTGATAGTCAAGCGCAGCAAGAACAGAGGCGGAGGACAGGTCATGTTTGAGGTCACTGTTCGCTTTTGCAATAGTACTTTGATATTTTACAACACCTAGTGAATTATTGTGGCCTCAATAATTCACTAAATAGTTGTATTTAATTTAGTCTATCTATGATGGGACAATGCACAGAAACATTAAGTTCAGAAACAGATATGTTCTGTACCAGATTATATCTAAATAGCTACTTTCCATCTGCAGTCCCTGGCTACCTAAATTAAAGGGATCCAAAAATCAAGCAATAAAATTATGACAATAATTAATCATAATAAATATATACATTCATAATAATCAATAATTAATCAAAAATAATCATACTGTAGCATGTAATCAATTATAAGAAAAGTCACCAAATGCCCCTTCATGGACACATACTTACCACACAATACAACCACACCTTATTTACATCATCACACAAAGACCATACATGCTCTTGTTCACATCTGTCATCATTTGTAAAAACAACCAAAATTTTAACAGCCATACCTCACAATTTACAACAAAAATGCTCTCATGGATAAATATAATACTCATTAAATTGATGTGTCAACATAATGCCCCTCTTAGTGACCGTGTGAGCAGCCTTGATTGCTCCAAAGCCACCTTTTAACTTCAATTTTTCTATTCCTTTTGTTATAACGTGGAGAAGGCTAATTGGTCTGTACATGTTCTGGTCTTCTTTATTTCCTGCTTTATGGATTTAATTATAGTAGCAGTTTCTCGACGTGGTAGGGAAAGTGTTTTCCGTTATTGATTTATTTATCAATCGTTGTTATACGAGCAATAATACAATCCTTATATGTTTTTAGGAAGATAGTGTCCAACCCATATATATATATCTCTAGATCGTGAGTCTGATAATGCAGTGAAGATTTTGTTTAACTTTGTTTCATTTGTTAATTCTAAAATTAGTCCATTCTGAATAAATTACAATTATTTGTACTGATTTTGAGGGATTTTTTATTCAGGGTTTGTACAGACTGGATGAAATGTTCATTAAAATTATTACTTATGTCCAGACTGTCTGTGATAGTAGCGCCATTGATATTTAATGTTATAGTGTTGTTTCTTGTTTGCTCTCTTTCCGTAAGTTTGTATCTGGTTTTCCATAACTCTCTATTGTTCCCTTTTGCAGCTTTGATTAATTCTAAATGAACGTCAGCCTTAGACTTCCGCATAAACATTGTAAATTTGTTCCTCAAAACTTTTAAAATCATACGATATGTATTTAGACCTGTTTTAATTGCTCTTTTGAGAGCTGAGTCCCGATGTCTTTATTAGAATCCAAATTGTTTTATTAATCCAATGGTATTTTTATTTTACACTCTTCTTTCTGGTTTTATATACGTGTATTTACAGATTTTCTCTTTGATTTTTGTCATCCAATTGTAATTCTAGTAGGGCTGCTTATCATTTGTATCATGTAGAAGCCGTTTATAATATCCTTAAGTTTCTTTCTACGTGTTTTATTTAACCAGTCCAGATTAACGTCCCCCATGACGTTACTTCTTTCATACTATGCTGTTTGAGGATGTCTGAAAATGAATCAAGAAAAATGTCTTTAGCTGTGGTCGGTCGGTATACTACAATTACCTTGAAATACATTTCTGAGGAAAATGTGATTTTAATTTCAACATACTCAAATTGATCTACTTTTAATGTTTTCCCTTTCATAAATCATAATTCCTCCCCCCTTTGTCACTCGATCTGTATTTTCTGTAATCTTGTACCCCGGGACATTAATTAGAACGAAAGGTGTTGTGGGTTTTAACCATGTCTCTGATAGACAAGGTATCCCAGATTAGAGTCTGACAGTAACTGCTGTATTTGTTCAGTATGTTTCCTGTGGTAGAAAGTTTAATAATGCGGACACGTTTGTTACTGATTACTTTCTACAGACTTCTGTCTCTCTGCGACTTTGTGTATGTAATAAGCAACTACAATTATTTGATATGCTTAAATTTTGTTTTAGCTCAGCTGTTGTGTAGCTGCTAGCTCTTTGTAGCCTACAGCAGGAATGTCCAAATTGCAAACAATAGCTTTGTTTTTAACAGACAACCGAAATAATTGAAAATGTGGTATTTGCGTATCGGTTCAATCAGCGGCAGCTACGCCCTGTTTTATCATTTGACCTAAATTTTTGGTTTAGTAGGCCGGACAGTGAGCAAAGGAACAATGTGGGTCATTAGTTGTCCATCTTATACCATTCTAATTGTTGTAAGGATAGTTCACATGAGCGGCCATACCTTGAGTCCCACCATACATAAGAGTCAAAAGGCTCCTATTATGAGTCGTCTAATTGGTGTTCATACACTTTGGCGGTTTGGGTGGCAGGGCACACGGACGCACCTCAGTCAGCTAGTGCTAGGACAGTTGGAGCAGTCCCCGTCTTCCACTCATTCCTGGGAGGCGTCCCTAGTAGTGGTCAGCTGATGTCGTGCTGTCAGGCAACATCAGGAAGTTCCTTCTGTGCAGTATTGAATTGTCAGGGCACAGTTCGTAAGCAGGTCATTACAAGTTGTGTGCAGGTTGACCACAAAGGAATGCTTCAAAGATTGTGTTGAACATTGTCCGTTGACACTTATGTCCAGCAGGGGTCTGTTTGTATCCTGCTGTTCGTCCTGCTGTCACACCTGTATTTTTTGTGAGCATGTTCTGACTACAACTTTGGAGCTTGTCTTGTTCAGAGAAGTTGGCAGTCCCCCGGCTGCACATCCTTTCCACCCTCACTTGACCTAGCACAACCGTGGCTACCACCCAAGTCCGTCTTATGGTTTTACGTTTTGTTGAGGTTTTTTCCTCCAGAATTTGGAACTCAAAACATGTACACCCATCGTTTTCATATCCTCTCGGTTAGTTCAATTTTGCATATCACGTTTTAAAATTACAGTCTTAACTATCCCATTAATTGCTAATCAATAACCTTAATTCAAAGATTATACATACTACTTCATGCGTATTTAAGTACCCTTTTAATTCACTTAAATATTATCTATAATTTAATTTAAACTATCATTTGTCTATCAGTAGGCGCGAGCAAGCTGTCATGCTTGCACTCTGACCTCCCGCTGTGCGTGATATTCTCCAAAACAAAATAATGTTTTTATTCACGTTTCTCCTTATCTTTCAGCTAAATCTTTTAATCTTTTAACTTTTAACGTCTGCACTGTGTTTATTTTTATTGTCTGCATTTTAATTTTAATTTTGCTTTTATTTTCTTTCATTTCACTTTGTTGCATGAAAAAACGCCACACAAACAAAGCTGCATATCCTTGCCTTGCCCGTCTCCGACTGGTTATCTAACCTAGTCACAACAAACACAAGGCCATGCTCTAAGCGCCAGCCCTAATCACACTTCTCCTCTTTTTAACACTTTACATATCGGCTCTTATTCTATTTATTAATGTAGGCTGTTATTTGTAATTATTATTCAACACTATTCACAGCAAACGGTTGTAAAGTTATAGTTATTCGCATTATACTCTCAAAATCTATAGCTAACTGAAAGCTGTTGAGATTTGGTTTGCCTCCTTCATCTCAGTGGCCTAGTGGTTAGAGTGTCCGCTCTAAAATCGGCAGGTCGCAAGTTCAAAACTCCGGCCGAGTCACACCAAAGACCACAAAAAACTCTGGAGCCAAATCACCAAAAACGATTCCCGGGCGCATGGTATGGTGCACTGCAATGTCCAAATAAAACTATAAATTACTCCAAACCAAAATGTCAGACTGCACATTAAAGTTGCTTTTATTAAATGAATTTCCAAACTAACCACCACCACAGCAGACATCTTCCTCAATCCTATCCCAATACTCCCATAAAGTAAAAGTGTTTCACAACAGTGGTTAAGTAGTTATTTTAAGTAATAGATCTCAATATGTAGAAATTAATAAGACTAAATTTGCCCTAGTGTGTGAATGTTGTCTGTCTATCTATCTGTGTTGGCCCTGTGATGAGGTGGCGACCTGTCCAGGGTGCAAAGTCAAATTGTGAAAGAAAAATTAAAGTTGAATCAAGTGGAAATTGACAGAGTATATGAACTACATTCTTGAGAATAGTAATTGATCATTAACACGCGAAGTCCCAGAGAAGGGTCAATTGACATTTTTACCTAGAAAACACACAAGAGGGTCATTTGACCCCTAGTCCCCCCTGTGGACACTCCTTTTGTTATGAAAATGTGGCTGTTAGTGGCACACGGCAGGGGGCCACTTGAGCCTGTGTGGGGGAGGGGACCTTACAGCTCAAGCTTTAGTTCTGAGGTAGGTTGTGTGTGTTTTTGCAAGGATCAACAGAATGAAGGGATCAACACTCTGACATTTATTGTTAAAAAAAATACAAAACAAAACATATTTACAAAGAATGAAAAAGCAACTGTTTTCCCAGTTTTGGTGTGGAGGGTTGTTGCAGAAGCAATTGTTATTTTTGTGTGCCAAAAATAGTTTAAAAAAAAAAATTTACAAAGAAAAAAGCATATTTACAAAGAATGAAAAACCATGTCCATGTAAACGTGACTGACATACATTTGAGCAGTCACTCACAATCCTGGCACTGCCATTGCTCCTTTCGGCATTTCCCACATGTATAATTTTTCTGTCTACCTAGACAAACTGCCCCTAACAGCCTCATTACCATAACAAAATGAGTGATTAGTGTATTCGGGAAAAGCGTCGGGCCAAATGACCCCTCTCTGGGTCTTCTAGGTAGACAGAAAAATGCTGGGACTTCTAGTGTTAATATGTTGGAAGCCGCATTTTGAACATATTAAAGAAAAATATCCAAATCCATTGCTATTCGGTATAAAGTTAAACACATGCTGAATAAGAAATGTCTGCACATGTTATATTATTCATTTATTTTTCCATATGTAATATTGTTTTGAAGTTTGGGGAAATGTTTATAGACGGAATATAGACCCAATACTTAAAATTAAAAGGCTCATTTCAATAATACACAAAGAATTATTATTATGATCATATCAATCCATTTTTTTTTTAAGTCATAATGTGTTAAATGTTCAGATAATTTAATTTTAAAACAATGGCAATTATGTTTCCAAGTAAAGAACAACAGCCTTCCAGTTTGTATTCTTAGCTTGTTTACATTATGAGGAGACACTATCATTTACGGGGGATATTGATTTTTGAAATAGTTCAAGTAAAATAAAATAAAAACACAAATGTATTTCAGTTTTAGGAGTTAAATAATGTACCATCCTCAGTGATGAGCTGAACACATGTAGTTTTTTGTTATGGTTTTGGAGACCCTTGAAAGGTAAAGTTTTTTGAACATTATAAAATATAGTAACAATTACTTTCATCTTTTAACGTTGATGTTCCAGGTAATTTAATGTTCAGTAAATGTATATCATAGGCCAATATAAGCTTTGGCTTCAGCCTATTCTTTTTTCGGTCATTCTTTTTTCTTTTCTTTTCTGTGTGTAAATGTGTATGATTGCTAATATGTCTAATTTACTGTTAAACTGCTCACACAAATTGGTTGATGGTTGATTATATGACCAAAATGAACTTATTTCATTTATTCATTCATTATCTATCGCACTCATAGTTTTATTCCATTTTGCATGTAATTATTCCTATTGATTTCTTCCCATTTTACTCAAACAACTAAACAAACTTGCAGCTAACCACAATCAACAGCATACCATTTATGAATACCTTCATTTGTCACTTTCTCATCTTTTCTTCACTTTCGTTTTCCTTTACAAACAACATCCTGTATCCATCTCTTCCTTACACTTCACACAATGTTTCTATTTTCTGTTCTCCTAGAAACCATTCACATAACGTAAGGTTATAAACATCCTTTTCCCTTCTTTCCTTAAACCTTCCTCTTCACCCTCATTCTGTTTTTTCACCTGCTCTCTCTTCCTCTCTCTCTCACTTTCTCTCCTTCTCTCACAGTACAAACACAATAATCCAAAATAATCAGTCTTATAAAATAATTTTAGCTTTAGATATGATTTAGGGCAGTGGTTTTCAACCTTTTTTCCAGTAAAATAAAGAAATAAAATACAGCATAATGTCATCATTTTCTGATTTATTAAATTGTATAACAGTGCACCATATTGCTCATTTGTTGTGGTCTTACTTGACTTATTTGGACAAACAAAAAAATAATAACTAAAACGTTTTAAAAATTAAACAAGTGATTAAATTATAATAAAGATTTCTATACATATAATCAATCATCAACCTTCTTTGGATATTGTAATAGAGATCCATCTGGGCTCGTGAACTTAATTCTAAATATTTATTTTGTTGAAGAATTATTCTTCTATAATTATATTTATAAAGGATTTTGAATTGTCGCTATTTTAAAATATTTAAAATCTCAGGTACCCCTTGGCATACCTTCAAGTACATCCCTTTTTTGTCCGGGCGGAAACACCATATCCTCCTTTGAGAACTACTGGTTTAGCCTATAAAAAATCCTTTGTCTCATACATCATTACACTGTACAACTCCTCTTTGGGGAGGGGGTGAGGGGGGCTAGGATGACAAGGAATGCAAAACAATAACAGTGCAATACTTTTTTATATCATGGTCGTTAATGCCTAGTTTCTCTTATTTTACTGTTCTATTTTTATTCTCCTTGTAATATATTTCTATTCTGTTTCCATTTATACCCTTATTAGTTACTGTTTACTTTTTACTTCTTCTTCCTGAGGGAACTCTTCTGAAGGAATCAATAACGTTTTATCTGTCTATCTATCTATCTATTACTAACCCGAGCACAATTCATGATGTCATGCTCATCTTGCAGACAGTTATTTCCATTTAGTTTTATTCTCTATTTGTAATTCTACATGCACCAATGTCACATAGAAATGTGCTTTCTTTGTTATTTATTTACATTATTATTTCTGGTTTACTTGCTGTCTGTTTACTTAAGTTCTCATATTTTGGTCTGTCTTCCTTCTGATTAGAATTTGTTTAACGCTTCTCTACGTTTTGTTTTGACAATGGCGCTGAGTGGCTCTTATCTGTACTTCTTCAGACTCTATGTTTCACAGATGCCCTTAGATGTATTAGAATATAAATTTAACTTTTATTGTATTGTGTGTTTATTCCTAAAAAAAATTAAAATGTCAATGTATGATCAATTTATCTTTATCAAATTTAAATTCAATATTATTAATTTATTTGTTGTATAACTATTAATTCAAAGTTACAATGTGTCCTAATCTATGATGTGTGTGTTTGTCTCAACTTCCACACAGAAACTGGATGGATCAGATAAGCAACAAGGCTGTACCAAAAAAAGTATACTAGACATATAAATGAATGATGAATTAAACAATGTTTCAATGTCCCACAATCCGTATTTATTTATTGATATTTAAACGTGTAATTTTCCATATATCTATTATTTTACTGGACTTAGCAAGCACCTACTACTAGCACACTCTACAGACCGAGAATAACTGTTCAACCACACTTAGTAATGCCAAGCTGGATGCTAACTTAGCCTTACTATGCCTCAGTAAGCAAACTTTGGCTAACCTAGCCCAATGCTATGCTAACACAATGCTAACCTAGCTCAATGCTATGCTAACACAATGCTAACCTAGCTCAATGCTATCCTAACATTGTCACACCTCTTCGGCCCACGCCTCGTACAGCTGACACTCACACAGCCTCGCCACACGCACACACTCTTATCTCAAAATGTCTTCCAGCTGAGACTTCTTTTTTTTTTCTTTTTTTTTTTTTCTTTATATGCGTCACACAGTCACTCACACAGAGAATTTACCAGCACAGTTAAAAGTAAATGCAATAGACAACTATTTTTCTCATCCAGAAGCACAGCTGTATCATATCAGAACCTTAATAATAAGAACAACATTTATCATTCACTCTTAGATGGACAAATAGTCAAGTTTAAGGAGGGTATTCTGGACTTCCCTGCTTAGGCTGCTGCCCCCGCGATCCAACCTCCGAGAGCGGATTAAGATAATTAAATGGATAGATCATACACTCATATGTTTTCTGTACATAAACTTTGTCTACTTTCTCACACGCACACACATTTTAGACAATTTCCAAACTTTTACAGATAGTGGGGCTGTGAGAAAAAGTGTGAAGGGAGGTTGCGAGAGGGGGGGAGGAAAAGGAAGGGGGGAATTAAACCAGATAAGAAACCAGGTGCTACACAAAAGTTATTAAATTATGCAGATATATATATATAAATTTAAAAAACACACATTTTTATCCCACAACCCACGCCCCCCTGGTCCGGACCAATATAAACAACTAATGCACGCGTGCTTTTGTGGAATCGGCCGTCTCATATCACAAAAACCAGGTTCCATCATTGCTCATAAAACGGCGATTAACCCGTTTCATTGGAGCAACACCTGCGTTATCCCTGACCAACACGGAAAAACCTGGCCTAACGCCCAATAGGACCACTGGAAATCACCCAGCAATCCTACAGACTCGTGTCTGGTCAGTCCATACAGTTTCACCAAGTTTCACCAAAGCTCTACCATATGCAGCCCGATCAATACCTGTCTATTTGCAGCAAATTTCCAAATTTGTCGTGACAGCTATACGCTCAGTTGATCTCCTTTACCGGAGTCAATGAGCGGTCACCTATAAGAGGCTTTTCCCACCGCTGCAGTTTCCACATAAACAGATATGTCGCAACTTCATAGACGTCATCAATTTGTATGGGCCAAATGTCACACTAAGTTAGCAACTCTTGCCTATAATTTAGCTGTATCCAACTCCGGCTAACCTAATGTACTTGCAGAAAAAAGCATCCTCTGCCAACAACGACAGAGGATGAAGAGGTTAAAAGAAATTTTTCGTCTCACATCGTCTATGCTTCAAAAACACTCCAAACCACCAAAATTCTATCAACAATCCCCTTATGTTAAAAACAAGAAATCACAAGTTTTCAACAAACACACAGACAAATGATCACATATAAAACAACTCAATCCAACCATAATTTACCCCATTCCAGGTTGTTTTTGGAGAACCTGACTAAACCTATCTTTTATCAAAAATAGATTCAGCAATTAGTCTTATTGATCCGGCTCTCTCCAGGCAGAAAATGTTTACACTTTAAGCAAAACGCTTACCTTGTTATGCGCGCGTGCAGCACACTGTCTGCCTGACTGAGAGAGCGGAGCGGGTGTCCACCTGTAGCTTCTAAACCATCCTGTTCGTGACGCCAATTTGTGTAGTGGATTGTCCGAAGCTTAAACAGGCAACAAAAGTAGTTTAGTACAACAAATGTATTTACCCATTATCAGAAGTGCAGGTTGAATTGAGTCGGCCGTGCAGACAGACCACATGTCACTCCGGAGCAAACAAGACACACACAAGCCAAAATCACTCTCGAGTTCCGGTCTTCTGCCATTTTTTATATGTCTTTTGTGCGTCATCGTTCCTTATCGAGTGCGTCAATGTCTTTTATCTTTTCCCTATCTGTTCCATAACAACTCGAATCCTTTAGACAGTCAACACATTCTGTAGACAGGTTGGCACGACTTAACATTCACTTTTGTCCCACTGGCACAGAATAGGAAAGAAATCAAATGAGCGTACATTCCCATTAGACATGCAATATAGGTCAAAGGTCAGAAATTCTACTACACCTGAAACAATATATCTTTGTGAGTTTTACTACAAACACTTTGTTTAAGGTTTGCAAATACAAAAAATAGTGTTTTACTCAATATGACAGTAATGTACTTAGGATCCTGAGATAATGCAAAAAAAAAAGCAATACAAAATATACCAACATAACTCCTAAACCAAACATGCAAAATGCCTAAAAATGCCTGCAATAATGTATTTGTGAGTTTTACTAGAAAAAGTATATTTTGTAAGTTTGCAAATACTTTTTTTTTTACTCAATATGACAGTATAACTGTCATAATAAATATAAAAGTTATATAAACATAACTCCAAAACCAAACATGCAATATGTCATGATCTGTGGTCTAGATTATGTTTTGTGTAGTTCTGTTAGTTTTGGACTCCTTTTAGTTCCTGTGTGCACCTCCCTGAGTTTGTTTTGGTTGCCATGGTTGCTAATTATGTTCACCTGTCTCTGATTAGTGTTTGGCCGCTCACCTGCTACACGGGCACTAATCGAGGCATTATTTAAACCTGCCAGTCAGTCGCCCTGGCGTCATTATTTGCTTCATGCAACCTGCTACGGACGTTGTTGGTTTCATGCCAAAGTTTTGTGAGTATTACTTGTCTCAAGTCCATGCTAAGTGTTGCTTCTATGTTTCCTGCTCTAAGTTTTTGCCTTAGCTTCTGTGTGCGATCGGCACGCATCCTTTTTGCTTGTCTTGTGTTTTGCATGATGTATGGACAATAAATCATTCCTACTTTCATGTTTTCGTCCGGAGTTTTCCGTCTGCATTCTTTGAAGAACGACCCCGCATAAAGATGCGACCCCGCCGTGACAGAATGATGCCAGCATTCAGTTCTCCTGCAACGGACCTTCAAGAGATGGATGAAGGTACGCGCACGGTGTTGCGAGCGATGGAAGTGGAGCACTTTGCTATTCCCCCTTGGAGTGCCAGGATCTGATGTGGGGTCCTAATGGAAAGTTGGTCCCAATCGACTCCGTATGGCCCGAGGACATGGCCACACCTCCGCAGTACCAGACGTTGTGGTGAAGGAGCTGAGCCGGAAGGCAAAGCTCCCGATTTACCGGTCACCTATGGTCATGAGCTTTTGGTCATGACCGAAAGGACAAGATCACGGGTACAAGCGGCCGAAATGAGTTTCCTCCGCCGGGTGGCGGGGCTCTCCCTTACAGATAGGGTGAGAAGCTCTGTCATCCGGGAGGGGCTCAAAGTAAAGCCGCTGCTCCTCCACATCGAGAGGAGCCAGATGAGGTGGTTCGGGCATCTGGTCAGGATGCCACCCGAACGCCTCCCTAGGTAGGTGTTTCGGGCACGTCCGACTGGTAGGAGGCCACGGGGAAGACCCAGGACACGTTGGGAAGACTATCTCTCCCGGCTGGCCTGGGAACGCCTCGGGAACCCCCGGGAGGAGCTGGACGAAGTGGCTGGGGAGAGGGAAGTCTGGCTTCCCTGCTTAGGCTGCTGCCCCCGCGACCCGACCTCGGCTAAGCGGAAGAAGATGGATGTGCTTTGGCAAACCCAATATGTAGCTTTTAACCCAATATGACAGTAATGTTCTTAAAATCCGGAAAAAATGTGATTGAAGCAATAAGAAATTGTATTTAAGGTAACTCCTAAACCAGACATGCAATATGCATAAATATGCCTGTACTAATGTATCTCTGAGTTTGTGCTTTTGTAAGGTTTGCAATTTGAAAAATTTGTTTTTACCTCAATATGACTAATGTTCATAGAATCCGGAGACAATGTGTTTGAAGCAATACAACATTGTTTCAAGCATAAATCCTAAACCAAACATGCAATATGTCTAATCATTTCTGTATTATTGTATCTTTCAGTTTTACCAAAGACATGTGCTTTTGTAAGGTTTGCAAAAACAATAACTAGTTTTTTACTCAATATGACAGTAATGTTTTTGGAATCCGGAGAAAACTCATTTGAAGCAACACAAACATGTTTCAAGGATAACGCCGAAACCAAACCTGCAATATGCCTTAATATTCCTGTATTCATGTATTCAAAAGCACATGTTTCTAGTAAAACTCACGAAGGTGAGTTTTACTAGTTACTAGTTTTCAAAAACAATAATTATTTTTTTACTCAATACAATGTTCTTAGAATCTGGAAAAACGGCATTTGAAACAAACAATTATTTTAAGCATCATTTCTATACCAAACATTCAATATGTCTAATAATGCCCGTGTTATTGTATCTTTGTGAGTTTTAATAGAAACATGTGCTTTTGTAAAGTTTGCAAAACCAAAAAACTATTTTTTTTTACGAGTAATGTTCTTAGAATCCAGAGATAATGTGTTTGAAGCAATAACAAATTGTTTCAAGCATTACTAAACCAAACCAAACATGCAATAAATCTAATAATCTGTAGAATTAATTTGACTGTGCATTCTGTTTCCTAAGGACACAAATGTATTATAGTATATTTAAGAGTTTTGCGAGAGACATGTGCTTTTGTAAGGTTTGCAAACACAATAACTATTTTTTTACTCATTATGACAGTAATGTTCTTAGAATCCTGAGAATGCGTTTGAGGCAATTACAAAAGATGCAGTTTTACCTGGTGAATAAACATATTGAGAAGACTCCAAAAGCAGCAGAGGAACTGCAACTGTTACAGGCAGGGATGGGACGGCGGACCATTAATGTAACAGAGGATGCAGATAATTTATGGGTAACGTGTAACATGCTATAGCATTAACATGTGTTCTCACACTCTCCTCCACCTCTCTCTCTCCTCAGTCCCTCTTCTTTGCTCTCTCTCTCTGTGTGAGCGTTCCCACCCTGGTCATGTACCATAGCCATGCCAGCCATAGATTTAGATAAACACTATAACATGATTTTAACCATGGACTTTATAAATATTAATCAGATATAATGGATACACACACAAAACAAGGCATGTATCTTAAATCATTATTTATATATAAAACATGTCATTGTTCCATGTATGCTACACTACTAAGTTCTAGTGTCATAGCTAAATACATAACAGTGAAATATAGTCTATGTATTTATTATAGATATAAACATCAGTACCTTTATATATCTTCGTTCTCTGAACTAGGAGTTGTTTAGAGATGAATTTCATACCACATAAACACAATACAGTGTAATACAAAATGTGACCCAAATAAATATGAAGACAACAAACACCATAATCACATCTTTCAGCCAGAACTGGTCCACCAGCAATAACATCCAACCATAACATTATTTTATATTTTCACTTCTTCTTGAACATTTGTTTTCTAATTTATGGAATTTGTTTTGATTCAGCCATAAAATTAATGAAATAATGTTTTGAATTTTGTTTTTAAAATGTTAAAAATAGCCTTTTACGAATGTATTCTGAAACAGTTTAAAATAATCAGAGAACTGACTGACTAACACTGACCCTACAAAACTATGTTGCACAATTATGTCATTTTTTTTTAAAGCGAAAGAGGTAATTTCAACAGGTACAACATCCTATGTCATATATATATATGTAATAAGATTTTTAACAAGGCAAACGTTTGTAAATTGGTCGAAGATCGAGCAAGTTATGGTAATTTAATTAGTACATGCACCATTGTCATCAATGTAATGATTGAGGCCAGCTGTCTGAGGTAAGATGGCTACAACATTGCTACACTGGAGAATTATCTAGTATTTATTCATATCTATGATGCCAGCTTTCAATAAAGGTAGCAACAGGATGAGATTCCAAGTCCCTTCCTGTTGCAAAAACCAGAAAACCTAAGGACAAGTGGAAAAAGAAAAAGAAAGTTGTATCATGCTTTTTGCACTACATTCAATTTAATGAAAATGAGAGGGAGAGAAAACAATAATAGAAGTAATGAAATTAAGGAATACACATTATACAGTACAAAAGCTTTTCTTGAACAAAAGATTTACATGATTTTAATTTCACACAGTTGTCCAGAAAACTTGAAGAGACTTACCCCAAAATGAGCCATTTAAAAGGAGCATGGATGTTATATAAGGCTGTTGGTAAGATATTGGAGCTTTGTTGTTTTTTTTTGCTATCTCCTATATGTTGTTCAAAGTCCAATTCAATTGATTTGGTTATTTACATACATCAAATTTTCATGATTTTCATATAGGTGGATCTGGTCAAAGAAAACTTTGTATTGTGCCACCTGAAGCAGAAGGTTACACAGGCCGTTACCTCAGTGCAGTAGGACGTGGGAAGTCAGCACTGTACATTGTACTGGTTCAAGGCAATCTGGATATGACACCCCTTCCAAACTGTGCAAAGGAATTATGAAAGAATGCCAAAAGCGACGTGCCATACCTGCTCAGTGGGCATGCTGGTTCAATTACTAGCAGCGCATGTGGCATTTTGTGGAAGAGACAAGATCTTAGATGTCACCATTGAACGGGCAAGACTGTTTTGTTCACGATGATGGATAATTAGATTCAATATTCTTTTTTACCCTGGCTAATTGGTTTGTTCCTTCCACAGACTACTGACTGGAGTTCCCAGAAAACAGTGACACTACACAGGAAAACTCCTCAGATAGCATAGACATGTCTCTGAAAGTAAGTCTGTAAAATATGCAAATAAAAACTCAGTTATGTTTGCTGTTATTCAAATTTACACATGTTTACAGTCTTAAAGCTTTTTGCCTTTAATCTTAAATTTCCAGGACTCCACAGAACTCCCTTCGATGTCCAAGGTTCCCAGTGTCAAAGTAAGAACAAGACTATCAAGGGCGTACAATTTTAATCCTTTTCAATATTTAATATATTTACTAATGCTTTGTTCCAATGTAGGTGACCTGTCCAATTTGTCAGCAGCTGTATGTCACAGAATGTATTGAAGCCCATGCAAGCTTCTGTGGCGAAAGGTATTCCTCCAATGTCCCCTGTTCTTACAAAAGAGAATTTTCCAACATTGGAAAGCTCTTTTTTTTTTTTTGCTGTGTTTTATATCCTAATATGACTAAACCTTGCAACATGTGTTCCTATAGAGCTTCTATGGCCATCAGCTTAGTTTCCGCTGACAAGGACACTGATGGTACAGAGATATGCCCAAAACGGCGCCAACACCAAGACATTAAAAGGTACCTCAATAAAAGATTAATAATAATAATTAGTAATTGTCATATGTTAAAACTACCTTGGACCAGCTGAACATGAATTATGCAGAGCCTTAATTGGCAGGTAGACAACTCAAGCTGTGCCAATAATGATCAACTGATTAGTCATATTTTTAAATAACTTGTTCATTACTACTACTGCTTCTCAGCTCCCACTGCCACTCTGCTCTTGCTCTCACTGTCTCTCTCTGTTGCTCTGCTTATTCTGCCAAGCACGAAGTGCAGGGATGACAAATTTGGATGAAATGCTCAGAAAATGTTGATAATGGGAAAAGGATCAGGTGATTACATTTTGGTGATGCTCTGGGTTACCAAAAATGAGAAAATACCAAAAGATTATATGAGTTCCAGTACTCGTGCTCTGCGTGATGGCGTATGGGTAATGTAGTTGTGGGAGGCGGCTTATGGTATTTTTTCAAAAGATGAAGGTATGTTTTGTTTATCAATATATCCAATAATATATATATATATATATATATATATATATATATATATATATATATATATATATATATATATATATATATATATATATATATATATATATATATATATATATATATAAAATCCATGTAGGACTACAATATAGGGTGGAAATCACAATATGGGTGGAAATGAGCTGCTTGGCGGAGGTCTGCGCTCTCTGAGTGCTTTTCTAGTTGCTGCTGCTCTGGCTACCCACGAGGTGTTATAATCTCGCTGAAGTTCCAAGCATTGTTCTGGGGGCTATGTTTCTATGATCACCTACATCCTCTCTGTTAGTTAGCTCTGCTGTTAGTTACTTGTAATCACTGTGGTATTTTTTCTGGAAATAAATAATTTGAGACAGCTGATTGGTCCTGTTTAAAATGAGCTAAAATCAATTATGCTCTGCTTCTGATATGCAAACTGTTTATGCAGAGTTGTGTGACTGAAATACATACCCCCCCCCCCCCCCCCAACATTATAAGCATTGCTGACATCATCCAAAGCATAGCTGACAAGGTGGATCCAGCAACAACCTTCCACATCTGCATTACGAGGGACCAGATGCTGGAAAGAGGCATGAAACTGTGGCAACGACAAAATAAATCTTCCCCCAAAAACCTTCTTGCAGTTTCATTCATAGGAGAGGCTGGCATTGACAGTGGTGCCCTGAGGAAGGAATTTTTAACTGGTATGTTTTTTTTGTTGACCTTCAAATTAAATGTGCTGTGACATGTCATCGGTCTTACACATTTTGGTAATATACTGTACTTCTGTATTCTATAGTAACCAATTTGCATCTTCCTTTTCTAAACAGAAATGCTGGCAGGGATCGAGAGGAGGTTTTTTGAGGGGGGCATTGATGGCAAAGTACCAAAGTACTCAATGACCGACTTTGAAAAATACAACTTCAAGTAGGTTGTAAAAAAAAGGCAGATGAAGTGAAACTATAGCAATGCTTTTCTTTACACTCTCTCATGCACACATATACTCATGTTATGATAAGTATATTGTTTCAAAAATAATAACATTAATTGTTGTTATTTTAAACATATTTCAGATTACATTGCTCGAATTCAAAAACCACTTTACTACACAAACTTGGCACTCAGCAACAAAGGGTTGGAGTTGGGGGTTAAATCACCAAAATAATTCCCAGGCGCGGCGCCGCTGCTGCCCACTGCTCCCCAAGGGGATGGGACAAATGCAGAGGACAAATTTCGCCACATCTAGTGTGTGTGTGACAATCATTGGTACTTTAATCTTTAAATATTAGGCCCAATGTGCAGGATTATTCTATTAGTATTAGTTATTTTTATGTTTTATCATATTTTAGCTTATTTTTATGTTTTATCATATCTTAGTCTATTTTTATATGGTCTTATTATATTTATATTTCAGTTTTTGTATTTTATTTTATAGTTTTTCATATTGTAGTTTATTTTATGTTTGATTATATATTATTTCATATTATTTTTGGACTTTTACCTGATGTGTATTTTAATTATTTTTAATCAATTTATTTTATCATCTAGTGTTTCCTCAAAGAGCCCTCTGGATCTCTACGTCCAGAGGGTTCCTGCGATTGGCTCTTCTCGCTGGAGCCTCTGTATCCATGCATGTGCCTTTGTCATTGTGTTATTATTGTTGTTGCTGTTTGTTTATTTTTATGTACATGTTTGACTGTCTTAATGGGGTGTGTGTGTGTGTTATTTCTCATTTTGTTTTTAACTATGTAAAGCACTTTGAGCTGCATTTTAAATGTATGAAAAATGCTTTATAAAAAAAAAAGTATTAGTAATAGTATTTTTCTTTTGTTTTGGGATCACAGGACTATTGGAGAAATATTTGCTGCGAGTCTCGCACAAGGGGGACCACCACCAAACTTTTTAATGCAGCGGTGTTACAGCTACATATCCACTGGTGAATTTGACCAGGGATCAATAACTGAAAAGGACGTTGTGGACCTGGAGCTCATGGAACTAATAAAAGAGGTAATGTGTGGGCAAAATGTGTTTTGAATAATTTCATCTTTGGGTTTCATATGTTGTTTTGATATCATTACTTGTGTACTTTTCAAAGATTGAGGCTGCTGACAGTGAACTCCTGATGGCATACACAGACATGATTTTGTCATGTGGATACACAGGGCCTGTGTCCATTGAAAAAAAGGAAGACATTGTGCGGTAGGACATGTCCCTCAGTGTCGCTTCAACTTTTGTTGCTAATGTAATTAATTCACTATTTTTGTTATAGCTCTTTTTGCAAGGTAAACATTTCAAAATGTCCATTTAAAAGTCATCTGCATTTATTAATTTACAAAATATCCACAATTAAACTGTCATGACTTTCTTCTTTTTATAAACTCAAGGTGGATGCTGATTTTCTTGTGCAGTCCCTATCCCCTGTCTTTAAGTGAGATTGGCACAATGAGACATCAAAGAGAGTCCACAGTGGTCAACTTTCTCCAAGACTTTGTACAGGCTATGGAGGATGAAGGTGAATATTTTCTTTTTAATTCAAATGTTGTTGCTTCACCTTCAAAACAATTACAAAGCACAGTTTGTTAGCAGTTAATTTAGTGGATTACATATATTTGTCCTATATAGTCCTTTACATAGCAGTCAACATCAACACTTACATTACAATCATACTGCCTGTTAATGCTTAAACTGAAGTTTGTTTTGTATCATCAATGCCATCATAAAACTTCCTGTTTCAACATAAAAAAAACTAAACTAAAAACTTTCTATCACTTTTTCAGAAGAGGATGAACACAACTCAGAGACCAGAGACGAAGATGAGGTCAACAAGGCTGAAAAACTAAACAAGAGACACATATTAATGTTGGCAAGTTCTGCCAGTGGCTCACAGGACAGTCTCATATTCCTTTAAGTTATGCAGAACGTAAACAGTTTAAAATAGTCATGGAATTTGACCATGACTGTGAGGTTTGTTATGGTGCAAATCATACCATCTGCTATCATGTGGTTAATGCATGTTCCTGCTCAGTTTCATTCCCAGTTGCACACCTGAGAACATATGCAGAGTTCAAAACAGTACTCTCTCAGGCCATTGTCAATGGCTTTGAATTTAGCCGGTATTAATAAATAAATAAATGATAAATGGGTTATACTTGTATAGTGCTTTTCTACTTCCAAGGTACTCAAAGCGCTTTGACAATATTTCCACATTCACCCATTCACACACACATTCACACACTGACGGCGGGAGCTGCCATGCAAGGCGCTAACCAGCAGCCATCAGGAGCGAGGGTGAAGTGTCTTGCCCAAGGACACAACGGACGTGACTAGGATGGTAGAAGGTGGGGATTGAATCAGATTGCTGGCACAGCCACTCTACCAACCTCGCCACGCCGCCCCTTGAGGGGTTTAAGTTTAAGGAGGAGACCCACTGTGCAATGAGTGGTCCAGAACATGTCTATAAGGCGTTGTCAATAAAACCTACAGGAGATGTCCTCAGGGAGGCCACAGTGACCACACTATGTCTTTCCATGGAGGTCTTGTCTTAATGTGAAATTAACTGGGGGAGTGGAATAAAAAAATTATGACTTCACATTGAATCAAATCTAAACCTCCTGCATGACAGGTGAGATTTCTACCATCTGGACCACCAGTGCATCCGAGGTAACATTGAGTCTTGTAAGCATCACATCACAGATATGAGATGGTTACTAAGGTATTGTAAAACTCAATGTTACTAAGGAAGCACTGGTGGGTGAGTGGTAGGAGTCCCACTTGTCATGCAGGAGATTTAGGTTCGATTCAATGTAAGTAGAGAGATGATGCCTTGGAGATGTGTTTTGGATCAGTCTTCGCTCAGTGGGGATGAATGAACTCCAAACTCATTGTATGCGCAGTCGTTTCACATGTTCATGGCAGACAATGTATAGTTGTTCATTTGTCAAATTTGGGTCAGTCGGATCAATGAGAGTTTGGAGTTCATTCAGCTCCTCCTCAGTTAGAGGGCAATCACATTCAGGCACCACAATGCCAGTTTCAGGTTCCGAGTCGTTGCCATTATAATCAGCCGCAGTCTCCCAATCAATGTCCGGCTCTTGAAGATCCTATGTGCCAAAAGAGAGTATTTTAGTTTACACAGATCATTACAGTGTATGGTTATTTATTTTCAAGGTGTTCCATTCTTCCTGGATCTTTGTTCAGTAAACGCTAATTCAATCCTCGTGTTTTGATTGTTTTCTTTTTTTTAAGCCACAAAAATACTGTCGACAAAACACTTACTGCAATGTTCTCAGAATGAGCATCACTGTTGTTCAACATCTGTCCACATTCCCACATCTGCATCGGACTTCGGTTTCCCTCAGTGCGCATTGGATGGTGGTTCCAGCCTTCAGTGAAGATCTCCAAGTCTTTTTTGAGTTTTGGAAGAAATGCGTAGTGGACACAGAATATGTCGTCTATGGACGAGATGTCCAGTATGTCATTTTCTTCAAGAGAATACAGAAGGTTGGAATACTTGAATGATACAGAGATCCACAAATCTCGCCATAACCGCTCTATCCTATTGAGGGTCACAAAAACATAAAAAATGAATTTCCATGAAGGCAAACATGATATTGTGTTAAGTGAAAGCTAGAGGAATTGTACCTTTGATTGTGGACACTCTTTCCCGAGATGAAACTTCCACGATTGTTGCCACGGACTGTGAACATAAACCGGGCGATGTCCACGTTCTCTACTCCCTGGTCAGCTCGTACCATGAAATTGGTTAAAATGGAGGAATCAACAGAACAATGTATTTGTAACTTTTGTACATGAGTACACTATCCAATTCGTATTTTCAACATTAACAAATGTGCCCAGTAATAATAGTATGCATATAAAGTCCCCTTTTTGGTTACAGCTAAAAACATGCAGTGAGACAATAGCAAGGAATCATGAGCAAAGAATATGAACTATGTGGAGAAATGGCATAAAATATGTTCCTGTCTTAGTTTTTTTAATCAAATAGTATAAGCACTTAATGCTGTTGTTCAGCCAAAGGATGGGGTGCATAATATTATATTTGTATCTGTCATTTCTGAAAATTGGCCAATATGCATAGCATTGTAATAATCTTAATAACACTACCTTGAGGGTAAACCATGTTGTTGAGTGGCCTCCAGAAAGAAGTGAAATGCTGTTTGTTGAAGCACAGTTGTTGGTCGCTGCATTTAAGTACAGTATCTACAAAAGTCAAATAAAATGTAAACCATGCGTGTGCACCTGCACCAAGATTACACTTGGAAACTTAAAAAAAAGTAAAATAAACACGATGGCAGTTTGAATACAATATGTGGGCAACTGCCAGATTTGAACAACTGCTTTGGATAAGTTGCCTCAATAATGTGAGATTCTGGCAAATTGGCTACAGGGAAGGCAAGGGTGAAATTAAAAATTATGTACAAGATCCTGTCCTGGGAGGCTTAAGTACATGGAGCAATTGGACTGAGAATGGCACTATTGTAGCCTCAAAAATTTTTTTTAAATGAAACAATCCACACAAAGACTAATTATTATAATGTGATTTGTAAAAAACAAAAATTAGGTTACCTTTGTAGAAAAGCCATCGATTCCTCCAAATATGACAATATTGTATCTGAGAAGCAAACATACAACTTGAATTTAGTCATTTACGATTTGTGCACTAAACAGTGTACAAACAGTGAAATTTGGCTTAAGTGGATAAAGGTCCAGAATAATGCATACAAATAAAAATATTCCATGTATTATGTGAAATTATATATCCCCATGATGGATAGTCACCGTACAAATGAGAACTGGTTGATTATCAGATTACATATATATAAACATCTTCAATACAAACCTGATCAACTTGTGATTTGTGTCCACATGTACCAGGGACAAGGGCCCTGGTACAGAGTAAACTCTGCGTATGACACAGCCAAGACTGGACAGTCTTGAGATGATACCTATGGAATCAACTCTGTGCATGCAGGCAGCAACTCTTCTCCATGGAACTCTGTGTCCCAGAGAATCCAGTCGGCCTTTTACCATTCTGTAGCCTGCATTTGGTAAATCACGCTTAATGTCAGAAACCAAATAGTCAAGCTCAGCATCGGTGATGGGACTATACATGGCCCTGACAGAAAGCTCATTCTCTCTCATCCTTCGATAGATTGTCATTCTTAAAACACCCATCAGTGTGGCTATTCAAGGCACAGGAAGGTGTACGCCAAGCAGTTCCTTCAAATGCTGTTCATCGACCAAAATTTTGGGGCGTCCTTTGGTGCCTGTCTTCTCCACTGTGACATCTGGGGCCGGATGTTCCAGTTGTGCTTTCACAAGTTCAAAGAGTTCCTGCAAAGTCTGGATAATAGCAGCTGGTACTTGAATGTGGTTGGATAGGGCTTGCAGAAGATACAGCTCCTGTCGACAAACAAATTCTAAAAAGTCCAAATTTAGTGGAGTTGTGGAAAATGCCAATTGAATTTTATCTAAAAGTCTTTGAAGAAGGTAATGTCTCATCTGTTGAGAGAACATCACATAGTTAATGAAGTGTCAAGATCAATATCTCTCTTTTCATACAGTCGACAGATGTCAGTCAATGATGGAAATTATATTTTCAAATATGTTTTCTTTCCTCACTTGTCTGTTTGAAAAAATATTTTTATTTATGTAATATTTGTATATGTACATATTGAATGTATGCCACAATGTGGGACTATTTATTTTCTTTCCTCTATCTACTTTAAGTTTACACCAGAGTCTACCCGAACCCACTTATCTATGTGTACTTCATATCAGGACCACATGATTAACATATGGGCCTAATTATTGATGTTATGATTGCAATTACTATTTTAGTAGAATAATGAATGACAGGTTATCACTACAATTAATGAATATGGTTTTAATATTACTATAAAAGTATTTACGTTTCTGCAAACAACTCAAACTATGAAAAATTAGATATCAGCCCAGATCAGTATAGATGGCAGAGTTAAAAATATGTATTTAAAAAAACAACAAAAAAAGCTAGCTCCATACATTAGGCAAATTAAATCTGAGAGATAATAGTGTAAGATTTACTTGTTCAGCCATGATAGCCCCATGAAAACGTGATTTCCTTTCTTTTTAATCCCAGGGAACTGCCATGGATTTTTCATCATGAATAAAGTAAGATGGCCGCCACGTTGCTCCTCCATTGACTGACAGTGCTCAGAGCCAATCAGAAAGAAGGGGCGGTCTAAGCATACCCGCCCCCAAAGTAACAAAAAGAAACATGACAGCGCGAGGAGAGATGCCAGACCAAGACGGCGCGCGCACAGAAAGGCACCGCGCGCACGCAAAAAGGCGCCGCGCGCGCGCACAAAGGCACCACGCGCGCGCACAAGGGTGTCGCGCGCGCGCGCGAAGTGGAGAATCAGCGCGCGATAACAGTTTTTATGCGCTTGGATTTTTGGTACTAATGTGACGCCATAGAGGAGCTGCAAAGCGACCTGAGACTGAGAGGTTTTATTTGTAAAAATAAACGAAAGTCTACACCTGCCGCAACATGTCTTCCTTTGATGGTCCTGAGCACCCACAAGACGGCATGAGACTGTCACACATGAGCTTTTGTAAGGATTGCAAACACAAAAATTCGTTTTTTACTCAAGATGACAGTATAACTGTCATCCTAAATATGAAAGTAGTATAAACATAACTCCAAAATCAAACATGCAATATGTCTAATAATGCCTGTATTATTGTATTTATGTGAATTTGACTAGAATCAGGTGCTTTTGTAAGGTTTACAAATACAAAAAATTGTTTTTTACTCAATTTATACTCAATATAGTATAACTGTCACACTCAATATGACAGTTGTTTAAACATAACTCCTAAACCAAACATGCAAAACGGTTAATATTGCCTGAAATAATGTATCTGTGAGTTTTACTATAATCAGGTGTTTTTGTAAGGTTTTCAATTACAAAAAATAGTTTTTTACTCAATATGACAGTAATGTTCTTAGAATCCTGAGATAATGCGAAAAAAAGCAATACAAAATTATTGAAACATAACTCTTAAACCAAACATGCAAAATGTCTAATAATGCCTACAATAATGTATATCTGTGAAATTTACTAGAAAAAATATCTTTTGTAAAGTTTGCAAAGACAAAAATTATTTGTTTTTTTACTCAATTTAATAGAAACAGGTGCTTTTGGAAGGTGTACAAACACAAATATTTGATTTTTACTCAATATGACAGTATAACTTTCAAACTTAATATTACAGTTATTTAAAAATAACTCCTAAACCAAACATGTAAAATGTCTAATAATGCCTGAAATAATGTATCTTTGTGAGTTTTACTACAAACACATTGTTGTGTAAGGTTTGCAAACACAAAAAATAGTGTTTTACTCAATATGACAGTAATGTACTTAGGATCCTGCATAATGCAAAAAAAAAAAAGCAATACAAAATATACAAACATAACTCCTAAACCAAACATACAAAATGCCTAAAAATGCCTGCAATAATGTATTTGTGAGTTTTACTAGAAAAAATATCTTTTGTAAGTTTGCAAATACATTTATTTTACTCAATATGACAGTATAACTGTCATACTAAATATAAAAGTTATATAGACATAATTCCAAAACCAAACATGCAATATGTCATGATCTGTGGTCTAGATTATGTTTTGTGTAGTTATGTTCTGTTAGTTTTGGACTCCTTTTAGTTCCTGTGTGTGCACCTCCCTGAGTTAGTTTTGGTTGCCATGGTTGCTAATTATGTTCACCTGTCTCTGATTAGTGTTCGGCCGCTAAACTGCTACACGGGCAAAGCCGCCTTGGCCGCAAATCCGATGACACAACTACAAAGGAACTGCGGCCGAGGGTGTCCTGGTGCCAAGTGCACATATGGACACCCTTATGTTTGAACATTGTGTTTGTTATGGACAATCCGTGACAAGCAAAAAGTCCAATAGCAAAGCACCACTTGGGGTTGGATCCGGGTGGCCATTTTTTCCAATCACGCCTCTCCAGGTTTCACTGTCGTTGCTAACATGAGCGTTGAAGTCCCCCAGCAGAACAAGGGAATCACCCGAGGGAGCACTCTCCAGTACTCCCTCATGGGAATACAAAAAGAGTGGGTACGCTGAGCTGCTGTTTGGTGCGTAAACACAACCAACAGTCAGGACCCGTCCCCCAACCCGAAGGCGGCTGCACCAAACAGCAGCTCAGAGTACCCACTCTTTTTGTATTCCCTTGAGGGATTACTGGAGAGTGCTCCCTTGGGTGATTCCCTTGTTCTGCTGGGGGACTTCAACGCTCATGTTAGCAACGACAGTGAAACCTGGAGAGGCGTGATTGGAAAAAATGGCCACCCGGATCCAAACCCAAGTGGTGCTTTGTTACTAGACTTTTTGCTTGTCACGGATTGTCCATAACAAACACAATGTTCAAACATAAGGGTGTCCATATGTGCACTTGGCACCAGGACACCCTCGGCCGCAATTCCTTTGTAGTTGTGTCATCGGATTTGCGGCCTCATGTTTTGGACACTCGGGTGAAGAGAGGGGCAGAGCTTTCTACCGATCACCACCTGGTGGTGAGCTGGCTCCGATGGTGGGGGAGGATGCCGGACAGACCTAGCAGGCCCAAACGCATTGTGAGGGTCTGCTGGGAACGCCTAGCAGAGTGTCATTTTAGAGGGAGTTTTAATTCCCACCTCCGGAAGAACTTTGAACATGTCACGAGAGGTGCTGGACATTGAGTCTGAGTGGACCATGTTCCGTGCCTCTCTTGTCGAGCCGGCTGATTGGAACTGTGGCCGCAAGGTGTTTGGTGCCTGTCGTGGCGGTAATCTAGAACCCGCTGGTGGACACCAGCAGTGAGGGATGCCGTCACGCTGAAGAAAGAGCCTATCGGGTCCTTTTGGCTCATGGGACTCCAGAGGCAGCGGACAGGTACTGACAGGCCAAGCGACCTCTACTGCGGCTGTTGTGGATCGGTGGAGGGAATACTTCGAAGATCTCCTCAGGCCCACTAACACGTCTTCCTATGAAGAAGCAGTGCCTGGGGAATCTGTGGTAGGCTCTCCTATTTCTGGGGCTGAGGTTGCCAAGGTAGTTAAAAAGCTCCTCGGTGGCAAGGCCCCGGGGGTGGATGAAATCCGTCCGGAGTTCTTTAAGGCTCTGGATGCTGTAGGGCTGTCTTGGTTGACAAGACTCTGCAACATCGCGTGGACATCGGGGGCGGTACCTCTGGATTGGCAGACCGGGGTGGTGGTTTCTGTCTTTAAGAAGGGGAACTGGAGGGTATGTTCCAACTATCGTGGATCAACTATTCTATTCATGTGTACTGGAGAGGAGGCTAAGCCGGATAGTCGAACCTCGGATCCAGGACGAACAGTGTGGTTTTCGTCCTGGTCGTGGAACACTAGACCAGCCTTATACTCTCGGCAGGGTCCTTGAGTGTGCATGGGAGTTTGCCCAACCAGTCTAGATGTGCTTTGTGGACTTGGAGAAGGCATTCGACCGTGTGGGGAGTGCTCAGAGAGTATGGGGTATCGGACTGTCTGATTGTGACGGATCGCTCCCTGTATGATCAGTGTCAGAGCTTGGTCCGCATTGCCGGCAGTAAGTCGGACCCTTTCCATTGAGGGTTGGACTCCGCCAAGGCTGCCCTTTGTCACCGATTCTGTTCATAACTTTTATGGACATAATTTCTAGGCGCAGTCATGGCGTTGAGGGGATCTGGTTTGGTGGCTGCAGGATTAGGTCTCTGCTTTTTGCAGATGATGTGGTCCTGATGGCTTCAACTGGCCAGGATCTTCAGCTCTCATTGGATCGGTTCGCAGCCGAGTGTGAAGCGACTGGGATGAAAATCAGCACTTCCAAGTCCGAGTCCATGGTTCTCGCCCGGGAAAGGGTGGAGTGCCATCTCCAGGTTGGGGAGGAGATCTTGCCCCAAGTGGAGGAGTTCAGGTACCTAGGAGTCTTGTTCACGAGTGAGGGAAGAGTGGATTGTGAGATCCACAGGCGGATCGATGCGGCGTCTTCAGTAATGAGGACACTATATCGATCCGTTGTGGTGAAGAAGGAGCTGAGCCAGAAGGAAAAGCTCTCAATTTACCGGTCGATCTATGTTCCCATTCTCACCTATGGTCATGAGCTTTGGGTTATGACCGAAAAGACACGATCACGGGTACAAGCGGCCGAAATGAGTTTCCTCCCCCGGGTGGCGGGTCTCTCCCTTAGAGATAGGATGAGAAGCTCTGTCATCCGGGAGGAACTCGGAGTAAAGCCGCTGCTCTTCCACATTGAGAGGAGCCGGATGAGGTGGTTCGGACATCTGCTCAGGATGCCACCCGAACGCCTCCCTAGGGAGGTGTTAGGGCAAGTCTGACTGGCAGGAGGCCACGGGGAAGACCCAGGACACATTGGGAAGACTATGTCTCCCGGCTGGCCTAGGAACGCCTCGGGATCCCCCGAGAAGAGCTGGACGAAGAGGCTGGGCTTCTCTGCTTATGCTGCTGCCCCCGCAACCCGACCTCGGCTAAGCGGAAGAAAATGGATGGATTTAGTATGACAGTATACTGTTATATTGAGTAAAAAAACTAACTTGTGTCTCTGCAAACCTTACAAAATGTATATTTGTATAGTAAAACTCACTAAGATAAACACCTCCAGGCGTTATTAGCCATTTTGCATGTGTGGTTTAGGAGTTATGTTTAAATAACTGTCAGTTTGAGTGTGATAGTGTACTGTCATAGTGAGAAAAACCCATATTTTGTATTTGCAAACCTTACAAAAACAACTGATTCTAGTAAAACTCACATGGATACAATATTACAAGCATTTTTAGACATAATGCATGTTTTGTTTTGGAGTTATGTTTATATAACTTTCATATTTAGTATGACAGTTATACTGTCATATTGAGTAAAAAAAACTAACTTGTGTCTTTACAAACCTTACAATTTTTTTTTCCCAGTAAAACTCACAAAGATACATTTCTCCAGGCATTATTAGCCATTTTGCATGTGTTGTTTAGGAGTTATGTTTAAATAACTGTCATATTGAATGTGGAAGTTATACTGTCATTATGAGTAAAACCTAATTTTTGTATGTGTAAACCTTACAAACCTTATGTGGTAACCTCACATAAATTCAATATTACAGACATTTTTAGACGGATTGCATATTTGGTTTTGGAGTTATGTTTATATAACTTTCATATTTAGTATTACAGTTATAGACTTAGACTTAGACTTAGACTTCCTTTTTATTGTCATTCAAATTTGAACTTTACAGCACAGATAAGAACGAAATTTCGTTACATAAACATTAATGGTAGGCAGGATAAAAAAGCAATAAGGTGCATATATAAATAAATAAATATATATAAATAATAAATAAATATATATATAAAATAAATAAATATATATAGATAAATAAATAAATAGATTACTGTACGATAAGTATATTGCACTTTTTCACATGCATCCACGTTTATGGATGTATGTTATATTGTCTTTTTTATTCCAGCGAGTTAATCCATTTTGGGGGGAGTTGAGGGGATCATTTAATTATGATGCGTTCAAGAGTCTTATGGCCTGAGGGAAGAAGCTGTTACAGAACCTGGAGGTTCTGCTTCGGAGGCTGCGGAACCTCTTTCTAGAGTCCAGCAGTGAAAACAGTCCTTGGTGGGGGTGGGAGGAGTCTTTGCAGATTTTCTGAGCCCTTGTCAGGCAGCGGCTTTTTGCGATCTCCTGGATAGGAGGAAGAGGAGTCCTGATGATCTTTTCCGCCGTCCTCACCACTCTCTGCAGAGACTTCCAGTCTGAGGCACTGCAGGCTCCAGCAGTCCAGACAGAGATGCTGTTGGTCAGCAGGCTCTCTATAGTGCCTCTGTAAAATGTGGTGAGAATGGGGGGAGGGAGCTGGGCTCTTTTTATCCGACGTAAAAAGTGCATGCGCTGCTGAGCTCTTTTTACAAGAGCTCCGGTGTGTAGGGACCAGATTATATTGTCAGTTATCTGCACCCCCAGGAACTTGGTGCTGCTTACTATCTCCAACGCTGTGCCATTGATGAAGAGTGGAGCGTGGCTGGACTGGTGCTTCCTGAAGTCAACGATGATCTCCTTGGTCTTGTTGACATTCAGGACCAGGTTGTTGGTTCTGCACCAGTCAACCAGATGTTTCACCTCCTCCCTGTAGTCCATGTCGTTGTTGTCACGAATGAGGCCCACTACTGTCGTGTCGTCCGCATACTTCACAATGTGGTTAGTAGTGGACCTGGCGCAACAGTCATGGGTCATCAACGTGAACAGCAGCGGGCTCAGGATGCAGCCCTGGGGGGAGCTGGTGCTAAGAAGATGGCACTGGAGGTGTTGTTGCCCACTCTCACGGATTGGGGTCTGTCTGTGAGGAAGTCAAGCAGCCAGTTGCAAAGGGGGGTACTGAAACCAAGGGGGGCCAGTTTGCTCACCAAGGGCTGCGGGATGATGGTGTTGAATGCTGAGCTGAAGTCCAGGAACAACATCCGCACGTGTGTGTCCTTTCCTTCCAGATGTTCTAAGCTCAGGTGGAGTGCAGAGGAGATGGCGTCCTCTGTGGAGCGGTTAGGGCGATAAGCAAACTGGTATGGGTCGAATGTGGGGGGAAGTCTGGAGACAATATATTCCTTTACCAGCCTCTCAAAGCACTTCATTATGATGGGGGTGAGTGCAACGGGGCGGTAATCATTGAGGGAGGAGATTGTTGGTTTTTTTGGCACTGGAATGATTGTGACCGTCTTAAAACATGATGGTACCACAGCCTGGGTCAGCGATATGTTGAAGATGTCTGTGAGAACCCCAGCCAGCTGGTCTGCACATCCCTTAAGCACCTTGCCCGGAATGTCATCAGGTCCCGGTGCTTTCCGGGGGTTCACTCTCCTCAGGGTTTTCCGGACATCCGCTATATACAGGTTGAGCCGCTGCTCATCAGGGCGAGGAATGGATTTTTTCGCCGGAGTGGTGTTAAGTGCCTCAAACCTTGCAAAGTAGTTGTTAAGGTCATCTAGGAAGCTGATACTGTCAGGGATAAGGACAGGGGGCAGCTTTATAGTCCGTGATGACCTGTATGCCCTGCCACATTCGTCTAGTGTTTGTAGGGTTCTCGAAGAAGTCCTGCACTTTCTGACTGTGAGCACGCTTTACAACCTTAATGGCACGGTTCAGGTTAGCTCTGGCTGATTTTAATGCCACCATGTCGCCAGACTTGAAAGCCTTGTTCCGAGCCTTCAGCATTGCACGTACCTCACTGTTCATCCAGGGTTTCTCGTTGGCCCGTGTGGGGATGTTCTTGATCACATGACATCCTCCATGCACTTCTGAATGTATGCGGACACAGACTCTGCATACTCCTCCACACATGTGTGGTGATTTTCGGTGGCGGCTTCTTTGAACATGTCCCTGTCTGTGGTTTGGAAGCAGTTAGGTTAAAAGAACTGTTATATTGAGTGTGGCAGTAATATTGTCATTATGTGTAAAACCAAATGTTTGTATTTGCAAACCTAACAAAAACTATTGATTACTGTAATTCGCACATGGATTTAATATTACAGACATTTTTAGACATTTCGCATGTTTAAATTAAGAATTATGTTGAATACATTTTTTTTGCTTTTTTCGCATTATCTCAGGATTTTAAGAACATTACTGTCTTTTGATTAGAAAAATACTTTTTGTGTGTGCAAGCCTTAAAAAAATGATGCTTTGAGTAAAACTCACAAGGATGCAATATTTCAGGCATTATTAGCCTTTTTTCACGTGTAGTTTATGAGTTATGTTTAAATAACTGTCATATTGAGTGTGACAATTTACTGCCATAGTGAGAAAACCTAATTTTCGCATTTGCAAACCTTACTAAAAAAATTGATTCCAGTAATTCTCACTTTATTACAGACATTTTTAGACATTTTGCATGTTTGATTTAGGAATTATGTTGGAATACACTTTTATTGCTTTTTTCGCATTATCTCAGGATTTTAAGAACATTACTGTCATATTGAGTAAAAAACTACTTTTTGTGTCTGCAAGCCTTAAAAATGACATGTTTCGAGTGAATCTCACAAGGAGGCATTATTTCAGGCATTGTTAGCCATTTTTCATGTGTGGTTTAGGAGTTTTGTTTAAATAACTGTCAAACTGTCATAGTGAGTAAAACCAAATGTTTGTATTGCAAACCTTACAAACACAACTGATTCTAGTAAAACTCAAATGGATTCAATATTAAAAGCATTTTTACAAATTTTGCATGTTTGGTTTAGGAATTATGATGGAATACATTTTTATTGCTTTTTTCGCATTATCTCAGGATTGTAAGAACCTTACTGTCATATTGAGTAAAAACTACATTTTGTGTTTGCAACCCTTAAAAAAAGCATATGTTTGGAATAAAACTTACAAGCATGCATTATTTCAGGCATTATTAGCCATTTTTCACGTGTGGTTTAGGAGTTATGTTTAAATAACTGTCAAATTGAGTCTGACTGTCATAGTGAGTAAAACCTACATTTTGTATTTGCAAACCTTACAAACACAACTGATTCTAGTAAAACTCACATGGATTCAATATTACAGACATTTTTAGACATTTTGCATGTTTGATTTAGGAATTATGATGGAATATATTTGTATTGCTTTTTTAGCATTATCTCAGGATTGTAAGAACATTACTGTCATATTGGGTAAAAAAACTACTATTTGTGTTTGCAAGATTTAAAAAAGCATATGTTTTAAATAAAACTCCCAAGGATGCATTATTTTAGGCATTATTAGCCATTTTGTCGCGTGTGGTTTGGAGTTATGTTTCAATAACTGTCATTTGAGTGTGACAGTATACTGTCATAGTGAGTAAAACCTAAATTTTGTATTTGCAAACTTTACAAAAACAACAATTGCTTTTTTCGCATTATCTCAGGATTTTAAGAACATTACTGTCATATTGAGTAAAAAACTACTTTTTGTGTGTGCAAGCCTTAAAAAAATGAAGTTTCGAGTAAAACTCACAAGGATGCATTATTTCAGGCATTATTAGCATTTTTTCACGTGTAGTTTAGGAGTTATGTTTAAATAACTGTCATATTGAGTGTGACAATTTACTGCCATAGTGAGAAAACCTAATTTTTGCTTTGCAAACCTTACAAAAAAAAATTGATTCCAGTACTTCTCACATTGATGTGGGCTCTGTACCGAGGATGTCGTTGTGGCTTGTACAGCCCTTTGAGACACTTGTGATTTAGGGATATATAAATAAACATTGATTGATTGATTGATTGATTGATTCAATATTACAGACATTTTTAGACATTTTGCATGTTTGATTTAGGAATTATGTTGGAATACATTTTTATTGCTTTTTTCGCATTATCTCAGGATTTTAAGAACATTACTGTCATATTGAGTAAAAAACTACTTTTTGTGTCTGCAAGCCTTAAAAAAATGACATGTTTCGAGTAAATCTCACAAGGATGCATTATTTCAGGCATTATTAGCCATTTTTCACGTGTGGTTTAGGAGTTATAATTAAATAACTGTCAAATTGAGTGTGACTGTCATAGTGAGTAAAACATAATTTTTGTATTTGCAAACCTTAGCAACACAACTGATTCTAGTAAAACTCACACGGATTCAAAATGACTAGCATTTTTACAAATTTTGCATGTTTGGTTTAGGAATTATGATGGAATACTTTTTATTGCTTTTTTCGCATTATCTCAGGATTGTAAGAATATTACTGTCATTTTGAGGAAAAAACTACTTTTTGTGTTTGCAAGCTTTAAAAAGCATATGTTTTAAATAAAACTCCCAAGGATGCATTATTTTAGGCATTATTAGCCATTTTGTCACATGTGGTTTGGAGTTATGTTTCAAAGTATACTGTCATAGTGAGTAAAACCTAAATTTTGTATTTGCAAACTTTACAAAAACAACAATTGTTTTTTTCGCATTATCTCAGGATTTTAAGAACATTACTGTCATATTGAGTAAAAATGTACTTTTTGCTTTTGCAAGCCTTATGTTTCGAGTAAAACTCACAAGAATGCATTATTTCAGGCATTATTATCCATTTTTTTATGTGTACTTTAGAAGTTATGTTTAAATAACTGTCATATTGAGTTTAGCAGTATATTGTCATTATGTGTAAAACCTAAATTTGTATTTGCAAAACTTACAAAAACAATTGATTCCAGTAATTCTCACATGGATTCAACATTACAGGCATTTTTAGACATTTTGCATGTTTGATTAGGAATTATGTTGGAATACATTTGTATTGCTTTTTCTTATTATTTCAGGATTTTAAGAGCATTACTGTCATATTGAGTAAAAAAATACTTTTTGTGTTTGCAAGTCTTAAAAAAACATACGTTTCGAGTAAAACTCACAAGGATTAGCCTTTGTTCACTTGTAGTTTAGGAGTTATAATTAAATGACTGTCATATCGAGTGTGACACTGTCATTGTGAGTATAACCTAATTTTTGTATTTGCAATTCTAACAAAACCAACCGATTCTAGTAAAACTCACATAGATACAATATTACAGGCATTTTTAGAAATATTGCATGTTTGGTTTTGGAGTTATGTTTATATAACCTCCTTTCTGAGCTGCCACTTTATCATGGTAAAGGAGTTTGCTTGTCCTACTGATCCTAGAAGCTATGTTGTCCGGGGGCTTCTATAACCCCTGGTAGGGTCTCCCAAGACAAACAGGTCCTAGGTGAGGGATCAGACAAAGAGCAGCTCAAGGACCTTTATGAAAAATACAAATCGAGGACCTCGATTTTTCCTCGCCCGGACGCGGGTCACCGTGGCTCCCCTGTGGAGCCAGGCCCAGAGGTGGGCCACAATGGCGAGCGCTCGAAGAGGCAACGTGGGTCCCCCTCCAATGTGCTCACCACTCATGGGTTGGGTCATAGAGGTCGGGTGCAATGTGAGCTGGGAGGCAGCCGAAGGCAGGGCACTTGGTGGTCCCATAAGCTAGATCATGGGACGTGGAACGTCTCCTCGCTGGGAGGAAAGGAGCCTGAGCTGGTGGAGAAGTTCCGGCTAGATATAGTTGGACTCACTTCGACGCACAGCAAAGGCTCTGGAACCTGTTCTCTCGAGAGGGGCTGGACTCTCTTCCACTCTGGCGTTGCAAGCAATGAGAGGCTGGGGTGGCAATTCTTGTTGCCCCCCGGCTCAAAGCCTGCACGTTGGACTTTAACCCAGTAGACGAGATGGTAGCTTCCCTCCGCCTTCGGGTTGGGGGACGGGACTTGACTGTTGCTTGTGTTTACGGACCAAGCAGCAGCTCAGAGTACCCACTCTTTTTGGATTCCTTTGAGGGAGTACTGGAGAGTGATTCCCTCGTTCTGCTGGGGGATTTCAAAGCTCATGTTAGCAACGACAGTGAAACCTGGAGAGGCGTGATTGGAAAAAAATGGCCACCCAGATTTGAACCCAGGTGGTACTTTGTTATTGGACTTTTGTGCTCGTCACGGATTGTCCATAACAAACACAATGTTAAAACATAAGGGTGTCCATATGTGCACTTGGCACCAGGACACCCTAGGCCGCAGTTCCATGATTGACTTTGTAGTTGTGTCATCGGATTTGCGGCCTCATGTTTTGGACACTCGGGTGAAGAGAGGGCAGAGCTTTCTACCGATCACCTGGCTGTCTCCGATGGTGGGAGAGGATGCCGGACAGACCTGGCAGGCCGTAACGCATTGTGAAGGTCTGCCGGGAACGCCTAGCAGAGTTTCCTGTCAGAGAGAGTTTCAATTCCCACCTCCGGAAGAACTTTGAACATGTCACGAGAGGTGCTGGACATTGAGTCTGAGTGGACCCTGTTCCGTGCCTCTCTGGTCGACCTGGCTGATTGGAGCTGTTGCCTGTCGTGGTGGTAATCTAAAACCCGCTGGTGGACACCAGCAGTGAGGGATGCCATCAAGCTGAAGAAAGACCCTATCGGGTCCTTTTGGCTCATGGGACTCCAGAGGCAGCGGACATGTACTGACAGGCCAAGCGACCTCTACTGCGGCTGTTGTGGATCGGTGGAGGGAATACTTTGAAGACCTCCTCAATCCCACCAACATGTCTTCCTATGAGGAAGCAGTGCCTGGGTAATCTGTGGTGGGCTCTCCTATTTCTGGGGCTGAGGTTGCCAAGGTAGTTAAAAAGCCAAGGGTGGATGAGATCCGTACGGAGTTCCTTAAGGCTCTGGATGCTGTGAGGCTGTCTTAGTTGACAAGACTCTGCAACATCGCGTGGACATCAGGGGCGGTACCTCTGGATTGGCAGACCGGGGTGGTGGTTTCTCAACTTTAACAAGGGGAACTGGAGGGTGTGTTACAACTATCGTGGATCACACTCCTCAGCCTATTCATGTGTACTGGAGAGGAGGCTACGCCGGATAGTCGAACCTCGGATCCAGGACGAACAGTGTGGTTTTCGTCCTGGTCGTGGAACGGTAGACCAGCTTTATACTCTCGCATGGCATGGGAGTTTGCCCAACCAGTCTACATGTGCTTTGAGGACTTGGAGAAGGCATTTGACCGTGGGAGTCCTGTGGGGAGTGGTCAGAGAGTATGGGGTATCTGATTGTGGCGGGTCACTCCCTGTATGATCAGCGTCAGAGCTTGATCCGCATTGCCAGCAGTAAGTCGGACCCCTTTCCAGTGATGGTTGGACTCCGCCAAGGCTGCCGTTGTCACCGATTCTGTTCATAACTTTTATGGACAGAATTTCTAGGCGCAGTCATGGCGTTGAGTGGATCCGGTTTGGTGGCTGCAGGATTAGGTCTCCACTTTTTGCAGATGATGTGGTCCTGATGGTTTCAACCGGCCCGGATTTTCAGCTCTCATTGGATCGGTTTGCAGCCAAGTTTGAAGCGACTGGGATGAGAATCAGCACCTCCATGGTTCTCGCCCAGGAAAGGGTGGAGTGCCATCTCCAGGTTGGGGAGGCGAACTTGCCCCAAGTGGAGGAGTTCAAGTACCTAGGAGTTTTGTTCACGAGTGAGGGAAGAGTGGATCGTGAGATCCACAGGCGGATCGGTGCGGCGTCTTCAGTAATGAGGACGCTATATCGATCCGTTGTGGTGAAGTAGGAGCTGAGCCAGAAGGAAAAGCTCTCAATTTACCAGTCGATCTACGTTTCCATCCTCACCTATGGTCATGAGCTTTGGTTTATGACCGAAAGGACACAATCACAGGTACAAGCGGCCGAAATGAGTTTTCTCCGCCGGGTGGCAGGTCTCTCCCTTAGAGATAGGATGAGAAGCTCTGTCATCCGGGAGGAACTCAGAAAAAAGCCACTGCTCTTCCACATTGAGAGGAGCCAGATGAGGTGGTTCGGACATCTGCTCAGGATGTCACCAGAACGCCTCCCTAGGGAGGTGTTTCGGGCAAGTCCGACCGGCAGGAGGCCACGGGGAAGACCCAGGACAAATTGGGAACGCCTCGGGATCCCCCGAGAAGAGCTGGACGAAGAGGCTGGGGAGAGGGAAGTCTGGGCTTCTCTGCTTAGGCAGCTGCCCCCGCAACCCGACCTTGGATAAGCGGAAGAAGATGGATGGATTTAGTATGACATTAGTATTGAGTAAAAAAACTAACCTTACAAAATATATTTTTTTCTAGTAAAATTCACCAAGATACATATCTCCAGGCAATATTAGCCATTTTGCATGTGTGGTTTATGAGTTAAGTTTAAATAATTGTCAGATTGAGTGGTATACTGTCATAGTGAAAAAAAAACATATTTTGTATTTGCAAACCTTACAAAAACAACTGATTCTAGTTAAACTCACATGGATACAATATTACAGGCATTTTTAGACATAATGCATGTTTTGTTTTGGAGTTATGTTAATATAACTTTCTTATTTAGTATGACAGTTATACGGTCATGAGGAAAAAAAACTAACTTGTGTCTTTACAAAACTTACAAATAATAGTTTTTCCAGTAAAACTCACAAAGACACATTTCTCCAGGCATTATTAGTCATTTTGCATGTGTGGTTTAGGAGATATGTTTAAATAACTGTCATATTGAATGTGACAGTTATACTGTCATTATGAGTAAAACCTAATTTTTGTATTTGTAAACCTTACCAAAATACCTGATTCTGGTAAAACTCCTACGATTCAATGTTGCATGTTGCATGTTGCTAAATATGAAAAGTTATCTTTTCATATTTAGTATGACAGGGCTGGGTCATAGAGGTTGGGTGCAGTTTGAGCTGGGCGGCAGCCGAAGGCAGGGCACTTGGTGGTCCCATAAGCTAGCTCTTGGGATGTGGAACGTCTCCTCGCTGGGAGGGAAGGAGCCTGAGCTGGTGAGCGAGGTGGAGAAGTTCCAGCTAGATATATTTGGACTCACAGCAAGGGCTCTGGAACCTGTTCTCTCGAGAGGGGCTGGACTCTCTTCCACTCTGGCGTTGCAAGCAATGAAAGGCTGGGGTGGCAATTCTTGTTGCCCCCGGCTCAAAGCCTGCACGTTGGACTTTAACCCAGTAGACGAGATGGTAGCTTCCCTCCGCCTTCGGGTTGGGGGACGGGTCCTGACTGTTGGTTGTGTTTACGCACCAAACAGCAGCTCAGAGTACCCACTCTTTTTGTATTCCCTTGTGGGAGTACTGGAGAGTGCTCCCTCGGGTGATTCCTTTGTTCTGCTGGGGGACTTCAACGCTCATGTTAGCAACGACAGTGAAACCTGGAGAGGCGTGATTGGAAAAAATGGCCACCCGGATACAAACCCAAGTGGTGCTTTGTTATTGGACTTTTGTGATTGTCCATAACAAACACAATGTTCAAACATAAGGGTGTCCATATGTGCACTTGGCACCAGGACACCCTCGGCCGCAGTTCCTTTGTAGTTGTGTCATCGGATTTGCGGCCTCATGTTTTGGACACTCGGGTGAAGAGAGGGGCAGAGCTTTCTACCGATCACCAACTGGTGGTGAGCTGGCTCCAAAAGTGGGGGAGGATGCCGGACAGACCTAGCAGGCCCAAACGCATTGTGAGGGTCTGCTGGGAACGCCTAGCAGAGTGTCCTTTTAGAGAGAGTTTTAATTCCCACCTCCGGAAGAACTTTGAACATGTCACGAGAGGTGCTGGACATTGAGTCTGAGTGGACCATGTTCCGTGCCTCTCTTGTCGAGCTGGCTAATTGGAACTGTGGCCACAAGGTGTTTGGTGCCTGTCGTGGCGGTAATCTAGAACCCGCTGGTGGACACCAGCAGTGAGGGATGCCGTCAAGCTGAAGAAAGAGCCTATCGGGTCCTTTTGGCTCATGGGACTCCAGAGACAGCGGACAGGTACTGACAGGCCAAGCGACCTCTACTGCGGCTGTTGTGGATCGGTGGAGGGAATAATAATAATACCTGAGATTTATATAGCGCTTTTCTAAGTACCCAAAGTCGCTTTACATGTTAAAAACCAATCATTCATTCACAACACCTGGTGGTACGAAGACCTCCTCAAGCCCACCGACACGTCTTCCTATGAGAAAGCAGTGCCTGGGGAATCTGTGGTGGGCTCTCCTATTTCTGGGCCTGAGGTTGCCAAGGTAGTTAAAACGCTCCTCGGTGGAAAGGGGGTGGATGAGATCCGTCCGGAGTTCCTTAAGGCTCTGGATGCTGTAGGGCTGTCTTGGTTGACAAGACTCTGCAACATCGCGTGGACATCGGGGGCGGTACCCCTGGATTGGCAGACCGGGGTGCTGGTTTCTGTCTTTAAGAAGGGGAACTGGAGGGTGTGTTCGAACTATCGTGGATCACACTCCTCAGCCTATTCTATTCATGTGTACTGGAGAGGAGGCTACGCCGGATAGTCGAACCTCAGATCCAGGATGGTTTTCGTCCTGGTCGTGGAATACTAGACCAGCTTTATACTCTCGGCGGGGTCCTTGAGTGTGCATGGGAGTTTGCCCAACCAGTCTACATGTGCTTTGTGGACTTGGAGAAGGCATTCGACCGTGTCCCCCGGGGAGTCCTGTGGGGAGTGCTCATAGAGTATGGGGTATCGGACTGTCTGTATGATCAGTGTCAGAGCTTGGTCCGCATTGCCGGCAGTAAGTCGGACCCTTTCCAGTGAGGGTTGGACTCCGCCAAGGCTGCCCTTTGTCACCGATTCTGTTCATAACTTTTATGGACATAATTTCTAGGCGCAGTCATGGCGTTGAGGGGAACCGGTTTGGTGGATGCAGGATTAGGTCTCTGCTTTTTGCAGATGATGTGGTCCTGATGGCTTCAACTGGCCAGGATCTTCAGCTCTCATTGGATCGGTTCGCAGCCGAGTGTGAAGCGACTGGGATGAGAATCAGCACCTCCAAGTCCGAGTCCATGGTTCTCGCCCGGGAAAGGGTGGAGTGCCATCTCAAGGTTGTGGAGGAGATCTTGCCCCAAGTGGAGGAGTTCAAGTACCTAGGAGTCTTGTTCACGAGTAAAAAACTACTTTTTGTGTATGCAAGTCTTAAAAATTAGATATGTTTCGAGTAAAACTCACACGCATGCGTTATTTCAGGCATTATTAGCCACTTTTCACGTGTGGTTTAGGAGTTATGTTTAAATAACGGTCAAATTGAGTGTGACTGGTAAGCATCCTGGCACAGCACGCCTGGCCTTCACCGAGAGGAACCACAACTACAAGATAGGATGGCTTTGAAAAGGATTAACAAGGAGCTTCATGACCTGGCTCGTGACCCCCAGCACAGTGCTCCGCTGGTCCTGTGGGTGATGACATGTTTCACTGGAAAGCCACAATCATGGGCCCTAGTGACAGTCCATATCAGGGGGGTGTTTTCTTCCTGAATATTCATTTCTCAACAGACTACCCCTTCAAACCACCCAAGGTGGCGTTCACAACAAGAATTTGCCACCCAAATATTAACAGTAACGGCAGTATCTGTCTGGACATTCTCAGATCACAGTGGTCTCCAGCACTTACCATTTCTAAAGTTCTTCTCTCCATTTGCTCACTCCTATGTGACCCCAACCCTGATGACCCCTTAGTGCCAGAGATCGCACGAATCTACAAAACAGATACCTGCAAGTACACCAAACTGGCAAAATAATGGACACAGAAATATGCAATGTGATGGCACAGTCTGGAAAAACGTTTTCTCTGGTTCAGACTGAAAATTTGTGGAAATGTTTTTTTCTTTTTCACTTTTTTTTTTTTTTTTGGTTAATCAGCATTATACGCCCTCTTTTCCCCTACCCCGCCCGTGCGCTAATAAGAAGATAGTGTTTTCCTCTCAGGGCACGCGCCAGTTTCTGGGTGTCTTTCTCATGTAGAGTTGCAAACGGCGAGTTTGGGCGCGCGCGGATGATTCTTACTCCGCAAAGTCTCCCCATGTTCAAAGTTTGACGTCCATTTGGCAGAAAAGATCCAAACAGAAACTGGCTGGTGACCACCTGTAGGGTTAATGACATAGTAAACATGAGCACACCCACTGTGTACAGTATTTGAGAGTGTAGTATGTCATGCATGTTCATCAAGTCAAACATTCAAAGCCCATACGTTGGAAGAATTTGGTTCCCCTCCGAAGCCTTTTATTGCTTTTTTTGTTTGTTTTCTAGGAGCCAGTAGATGAGGTGTTGCTTGTACCCCCTTAACTTAAACACTGTCTTCTTGTAGCCCTCCAAGTGTTGATTGGAATCCCATGGTTGATAATCAACTTGTGGCTCTGTTTTTAGTTTCCCTTCAATAAAGTTACTTAAACCTTAAAAAAAAAAAAAGAAAAAAAAAAAAAGAGTGTGACTGTCATAGTGAGTAAAACCTATTTTTTGTATTTGCAAACCTTACAAACACAACTGATTCTAGTAAAACTCACATGGATTCAATATTACAAGCATTTTTACACATTTTGCATGTTTGATTTAGGAATTATGATGGAATACATTTTTATTGCTTTTTTTGCATTATCTCAGGATTGTAAGAACATTACTGTCATATTGGGTAAAAAACTACTATTTGTGATTGCAAGATTTAAAAAAGCATATGTTTTAAATAAAACTCCCAAGGATGCATTATTTTAGGCATTATTAGCCATTTTGTCACATGTGGTTTGGAGTTATGTTTCAATAACTGTCATTTGAGTGTGACAGTATACTGTCATAGTGAGTAAAACCTAAATTTTGTATTTGCAAACTTTACAAAAACAACAATTGCTTTTTTCGCATTATCTCAGGATTTTAAGAACATTACTGTCATATTGAGTAAAAATCTACTTTTTGCTTTTGCAAGCCTTATGTTTCGTGTAAAACTCACAAGAATGCATTATTTCAGGCATTATTAGCCATTTTTTTATGTGTACTTTAGAAGTTATGTTTAAATTACTGTCAGTTATGTTTAAAACCTACATTTTGTATTTGAAAAACAATTGATTCCAGTAATTCTCACATGGATTCAATATTACAGGCATTTTTAGACATTTTGCATGTTTGATTAGGAATTATGTTGGAATACATTTGTATTGCTTTTTTCTTATTATTTCAGAATTTTAAGAACATTACTGTCATATTGAGTAAAAAACTACTTTTTGTGTTTGCAAGTCTTTAAAAAAACATATGTTTCGAGTAAAACTCACAAGGATTAGCCTTTTTTCACGTGTAGTTTAGGACTTATAATTAAATGACTGTCATATTGAGTGTGACACTGTGAGTATAACCTAATTTTTGTATTTGCAATTCTTACAAAAACAACCGATTCTAGTAAAACTCACATAGATACAATATTACAGGCATGTTTAGAATTACTGCATGTTTGGTTTTGGAGTTATGTTTATATAACCTCCTCTCTGAGCTGCCACTTTATCATGGTAAAGGAGTTTGCTTGTCCTACTGATCCTAGGAGCTATGTTGTCCGGGGGCTTCTATAACCCCTGGTAGGGTCTCCCAAGACAAACAGGTCCTAGGTGAGGGATCAGACAAAGAGCAGCTCAAGGACCTTTATGAAAAGTACAAATCGAGGACCTCGATTTTTCCTCGCCCGGACGCGGGTCACCGTGGCTCCCCTGTGGAGCCAGGTCCAGAGGTGGGCCACGATGGCGAGCGCCTGGTGGCCGGGCCTGTCAGCTCGAAGAGGCAATGTGGGTCCCCCTCCAATGTGCTCACCACTCATGGGTTGGGTCATAGAGGTCGGGTGCAGTGTGAGCTGGGAGGCAGCCGAAGGCAGGGCACTTGGTGGTCCCATAAGCTAGCTCATGGGACGTGGAACGTCTCTTCGCTGGGAGGAAAGGAGCCTGAGCTGGTGCGCGAGGTGGAGAAGTTCCGGCTAGATATAGTTGGACTCACTTCGACGCACAGCAAAGGCTCTGGAACCTGTTCTCTCGAGAGGGGCTGGACTCTTCCACTCTGGCGTTGCAAGCAATGAGAGGCTGGGGTGGCAATTCTTGTTGCACCCGGCTCAAAGCCTGCACGTTGGACTTTAACCCAGTAGACGAGATGGTAGCTTCCCTCCGCCTTCGGGTTGGGGGACGGGTCTTGACTGTTGCTTGTGTTTACGCACCAAGCAGCAGCTCAGAGTACCCACTCTTTTTGGATTCCTTTGAGGGAGTACTGGAGAGTGATTCCCTTGTTCTGCTGGGGGTCTTCAAAGCTCATGTGAGCAACGACAGTGAAACCTGGAGAGGCGTGATTGGAAAAAAATGGCAACCCGGATTTGAACCCAGGTGGTACTTTGTTATTGGACTTTTGTGCTCGTCACGGATTGTCCATAACAAACACAATGTTCAAACATAAGGGTGTCCATATGTGCACTTGGCACCAGGACACCCTAGGCCGCAGTTCCATGATTGACTTTGTAGTTGTGTCATCGGATTTGCGGCCTCATGTTTTGGACCCTCGGGTGAAGAGAGGGCAGAGCTTTCTACCGATCACCTGGCTGGCTCCGATGGTGGGGGAGGATGCCGGACAGACCTGGCAGGCCCAAACGCATTGTGAAGGTCTGCTGGGAACGCCTAGCAGAGTTTCCTGTCAGAGAGAGTTTCAATTCCCACCTCCGGAAGAACTTTGAACATGTCACGAGAGGTGCTGGACATTGAGTCTGAGTGGACCCTGTTCCGTGCCTCTCTGGTCGACCTGGCTGATTGGAGCTGTTGCCTGTCGTGGTGGTAATCTAAAACCCGCTGGTGGACACCAGCAGTGAGGGATGCCATCAAGCTGAAGAAAGACCCTATCGGGTCCTTTTGGCTCATGGGACTCCAGAGGCAGCGGACATGTACTGACAGGCCAAGCGACCTCTACTGCGGCAAGTCCGACCGGCAGGAGGCCACGGGGAAGACCCAGGACAAATTGGGAACGCCTCGGGATCCCCCGAGAAGAGCTGGACGAAGAGGCTGGGGAGAGGGAAGTCTGGGCTTCTCTGCTTAGGCAGCTGCCCCCGCAACCCGACCTTGGATAAGCGGAAGAAGATGGATGGATTTAGTATGACATTAGTATTGAGTAAAAAAACTAACCTTACAAAATATATTTTTTCTAGTAAAATTCACAAAGATACATATCTCCAGGCAATATTAGCCATTTTGCATGTGTGGTTTATGAGTTAAGTTTAAATAACTGTCAGATTGAGTGTGACAGTATACTGTCATAGTGAAAAAAAAACATATTTTGTATTTGCAAACCTTACAAAAACAACTGATTCTAGTTAAACTCACATGGATACAATGTTACAGGCATTTTTAGACATAATGCATGTTTGTTTTGGAGTTATGTTTATATAACTTTCTTATTTAGTATGACAGTTATACGGTCATGAGGAAAAAAAACTAACTTGTGTCTTTACAAAACTTACAAATAATAGTTTTTCCAGTAAAACTCACAAAGACACATTTCTCCAGGCATTATTAGTCATTTTGCATGTGTGGTTTAGGAGATATGTTTAAATAACTGTCATATTGAATGTGGCAGTTATACTGTCATTATGAGTAAAACCTAATTTTTGTATTTGTAAACCTTACCAAAATACCTGATTCTGGTAAAACTCCTATGATTCAATGTTGCAGGCATTTTTAGACGGATTGCAAGTTTGGTTTTGGAGTTGTGTTTATATAACTTTTCATATTTAGTATGACAGGGCTGGGTCATAGAGGTTGGGTGCAGTTTGAGCTGGGCGGAAGCCGAAGGCAGGGCACTTGGTGGTCCCATAAGCTCGCTCTTGGGATGTGGAACGTCTCCTCGCTGGGAGGGAAGGGGCCTGAGCTGGTGAGCGAGGTGGAGAAGTTCCAGCTAGATATATTTGGACTCACAGCAAGGGCTCTGGAACCTGTTCTCTCGAGAGGGGCTGGACTCTCTTCCACTCTGGCGTTGCAAGCAATGAAAGAGTGGGGTGGTAATTCTTGTTGCCCCCGGCTCAAAGCCTGCACGTTGGACTTTAACCCAGTAGACGAGATGGTAGCTTCCCTCCGCCTTCGGGTTGGGGGACGGGTCCTGACTGTTGGTTGTGTTTACGCACCAAACAGCAGCTCAGAGTACCCACACTTTTTGTATTCCCTTGTGGGAGTACTGGAGAGTGCTCCCTCGGGTGATTCCCTTGTTCTGCTGGGGGACTTCAACGCTCATGTTAGCAACGACAGTGAAACCTGGAGAAGCGTGATTGGAAAAAATGGCCACCCGGATCCAAACCCAAGTGGTGCTTTGTTATTGGACTTTTGTGATTGTCCATAACAAACACAATGTTCAAACATAAGGGTGTCGATATGTGCACTTGGCACCAGGACACCCTCGGCTGCAGTTCCTTTGTAGTTGTGTCATCGGATTTGCGGCCTCATGTTTTGGACACTCGGGTGAAGAGAGGGGCAGAGCTTTCTACCGATCACCACCTGGTGGTGAGCTGGCTCCAAAAGTGGGGGAGGATGCCGGACAGACCTAACAGGCCCAAACGCATTGTGAGGGTCTGCTGGGAACGCCTAGCAGAGCGTCCTTTTAGAGAGAGTTTTAATTCCCACCTCCGGAAGAACTTTGAACATGTCACGAGAGGTGCTGGACATTGAGTCTGAGTGGACCATGTTCCGTGCCTCTCTTGTCGAGCTGGCTGATTGGAACTGTGGCCGTAAGGTATTTGGTGCCTGTCGCGGCTGTAATCTAGAACCCGCTGGTGGACACCAGCAGTGAGAGATGCCGTCAAGCTGAAGAAAGAGCCTATCGGGTCCTTTTGGCTCATGGGACTCCAGAGGCAGCGGACAGGTACTGACAGGCCAAGCGACCTCTACTGCGGCTGTTGTGGATCGGTGGAGGGAATACTTCGAATATATCCTCAAGCCCACCAACACGTCTTCCTATGAGGAAGCACTGCCTGGGGAATCTGTGGTGGGCTCTCCTAATTCTGGGGCTGAGGTTGCCAAGGTAGTTAAAAAGCTCCTCGGTGGCAAGGCCCCGGGGGTGGATGAGATCCGTCCGGAGTTCCTTAAGGCTCTGGATGCTGTAGGGCTGTCTTGGTTGACAAGACTCTGCAACATCGCGTGGACATCGGGGGCGGTACCTCTGGATTGGCAGACCGGGGTGGTGGTTTCTGTCTTTAAGAAGGGGAACTGGAGGGTGTGTTCCAACTATCGTGGATCACACTCCTCAGCCTATTCTATTCATGTGTACTGGAGAGGAGGCTAGGCCGGATAGTCGAACCTCGGATCCAGGACGAACAGTGTGGTTTTCGTCCTGTTTGTGGAACACTAGACCAGCTTTATACTCTCGGTGGGGTCCTTGAGTGTGCATGGGAGTTTGCCCAACCAGTCTACATGTGCTTTGTGGACTTGGAGAAGGCATTCGACCGTGTCCCCCGGGGAGTCCTGTGGGGAGGGCTCAGAGAGTATGGGGTATCGGACTGTCAGATTGTGGCGGATCGCTCCCTGTATGATCAGTGTCAGAGCTTGGTCCGCATTGCCGGCAGTAAGTCGGACCCTTTCCAGTGAGGGTTGGACTCCGCCAAGGCTGCCCTTTGTCGCCGATTCTGTTCATAACTTTTATGGACATAATTTCTAGGCGCAGTCATGGCGTTGAGGGGAACCGGCTTGGTGGATGCAGGATTAGGTCTCTGCTTTTTGCAGATGATGTGGTCCTGATGGCTTCAACTGGCCAGGATCTTCAGCTCTCATTGGATCGGTTCGCAGCCGAGTGTGAAGTGACTGGGATGAGAATCAGCACCTCCAAGTCCGAGTCCATGGTTCTCGGCCGGGAAAGGGTGGAGTGCCATCTCCAGGTTGTGGAGGAGATCTTTCCCCAAGTGGAGGAGTTCAAGTACCTAGGAGTCTTGTTCACGAGTGAGGGAAGAGTGGATTGTGAGATCCACAGGCGGATCGATGCGGCGTCTTCAGTAATGATCCGTTGTGGTGAAGAAGGAGCTGAGCCAGAAGGAAAAGCTCTCAATTTACCGGTCGATCTACGTTCCCCACAGGTACAAGCGGCCGAAATGAGTTTCCTACCCCGGGTGGCGGGTCTCTCCCTTAGAGATAGGATGAGAAGCTCTGTCATCCGGGAGGAACTCGGAGTAAAGCCGCTGCTCTTCCACATTAAGAGGAGCCGGATGAGGTGGTTCGGACATCTGCTCAGGATGCCACCCGAACGCCTCCCTAGGGAGGTGTTAGGGCAAGTCCGACCGGCAGGAGGCCACGGGGAAGACCCAGGACACATTGGGAAGACTATGTCTCCCGGCTGGCCTGGCGCCTCGGGATCCCCAGAGAAGAGCTGGACAAAGAGGCTGGGCTTCTCTGCTTAGGCTGCTGCCCCCCCAACCCGACCTCGGCTAAGCGGAAGAAAATAGATGGATTTAGTGTGACAGTATACTGTTATATTGAGTAAAAAAACTAACTTGTGTCTCAGCAAACCTTACAAAATGTAAATTTGTATAGTAAAACTCACTAAGATACACACCTCCAGGCGTTATTAGCCATTTTGCATGTGTGGTTTAGGAATTATGTTTAAATAACTGTCAGTTTGAGTGTGATAGTGTACTGTCATAGTGAGAAAAACCCATATTTTGTATTTGCAAACCTTATAAAAACAACTGATTCTAGTAAAACTCACATGGATACAATATTACAGGCATTTTTAAAGACATAATGCATGTTTTGTTTTGGAGTTATGTTTATATAACTTTCATATTTACTATGACAGTTATACTGTCATATTGAGTAAAAAAAAAAAAACTTGTGTCTTTACAAACCTTACAAATATTTTTTTTCCCAGTAAAACTCACAAAGATACATTTCTCCAGGCATTATTAGCCATTTTGCATGTGTTGTTTAGGAGTTATGTTTAAATAACTGTCATATTGAATGTGGCAGTTATACTGTCATTATGAGTAAAACCTAATTTTTGTATGTGTAAACCTTACAAACCTTATGTGGTAACCTCACATAAATTCAATATTACAGACATTTTTAGACGGATTGCATATTTGGTTTTGGAGTTATGTTTATATAACTTTCATATTTAGTATTACAGTTATAGACTTAGACTGAGACTTAGACTTAGACTTAAACTTAGACTTCTTTTTTGTTGTCATTCAAATTTGAACTTTACAGCACAGATAAGAACGAAATTTCGTTACATAAACTCATGGTAGTGCAGGATAAAAAAGCAATAAGGTGCATATATAAATAAATAAATATATATAAATAATAAATACATATATATATAAAATAAATAAATATACATAAGTAAATAAATAAATAAATAGATTACTGTACGATAAGTATATTGCACTTTTTCACATGCGTCCACGTTTATGGATGTATGTTATATTGTCTTTTTTATTCCAGCGAGTTAATCCATTTTGGGGGGAGTTGAGGGGATCATTTAATTATGATGCGTTCAAGAGTCTTACGGCCTGAGGGAAGAAGCTGTTACAGAACCTGGAGGTTCTGCTTCGGAGGCTGCGGAACCTCTTTCTAGAGTCCAGCTGTGAAAACAGTCCTTGGTGGGGGTGGGAGGAGTCTTTGCAGATTTTCTGAGCCCTGGTCAGGCAGCGGCTTTTTGCGATCTCCTGAATAGGGGGAAGAGGAGTCCTGATGATCTTTTCCGCCGTCCTCACCACTCTCTGCAGAGACTTCCAGTCTGAGGCACTGCAGGCTCCAGTCCAGACAGAGATGCTGTTGGTCAGCAGGCTCTCTATAGTGCCTCTGTAAAATGTGGTGAGAATGGGGGGAGGGAGCTGGGCTCTTTTCATCCGACGCAAAAAGTGTATGCGCTGCTGAGCTCTTTTTACAAGAGCTCCGGTGTGTAGGGACCAGATTATATTGTCAGTTATCTGCACCCCCAGGAACTTGGTGCTGCTTACTATCTCCACCGCTGTGCCATTGATGAAGAGTGGAGCGTGGCTGGACTGGTGCTTCCTGAAGTCAACGATGATCTCCTTGGTCTTGTTGACATTCAGGACCAGGTTGTTGGTTCTGCACCAGTCAACCAGATGTTTCACCTTTAGTCCATGTCGTTGTTGTCACGGATGAGGCCCACTACTATCGTGTCGTCCGCATACTTCACAATGTGGTTAGTAGTGGACCTGGCGCAACAGTCAAGGGTCATCAACGTGGACAGCAGCGGGCTCAGGACGCAGCCCTGGGGGGAGCCGGTGCTCAGAAGATGGCACTGGAGGTGTTGTTGCCCACTCTCACGGATTGGGGTCTGTCTGTGAGGAAGTCAAGCAGCCAGTTGCAAAGGGGGGTACTGAAACCAAGGGGGGCCAGTTTGCTCACCAAGTGCTGCGGGATGATGGTGTTGAATGCTGAGCTGAAGTCCAGGAACAACATCCGCACGTGTGTGTCCTTTCCTTCCAGATGTTCTAAGCTCAGGTGGAGTGCAGAGGAGATGGCGTCCTCTGTGGAGCGGTTAGGGCGATAAGCAAACTGGTATGGGTCGAATGTGGGGGGAAGTCTGGAGACAATATATTCCTTTACCAGCCTCTCAAAGCACTTCATTATGATGGGGGTGAGTGCAACGGGCGGTAATCATTGAGGGAGGAGATTGTGGGTTTTTTTGGCACTGGAATGATTGTGGCCGTCTTAAAACATGATGGTACCACAGCCTGAGTCAGCGAGATGTAGAAGATGTCTGTGAGAACCCCAGCCAGCTGGTGTGCACATCCCTTAAGCACCTTGCCCGGAATGTCATCAGGTCCCGGTGCTTTCCGGGGGTTCACTCTCCTCAGGGTTTTCCGGACATCCGCTATATCCAGGTTGAGCGGCTGCTCATCAGGGCGAGGGATGGATTTTCTCGCCGGAGTGGTGCTAAGTGCCTCAAAACTTGCAAAGTAGTTGTTAAGGTCATCTAGGAAGAGATGTAGAAGATGTCTGTGAGAACCCCAGCCAGCTGGTGTGCACATCCCTTAAGCACCTTGCCCGGAATGTCATCAGGTCCCGGTGCTTTCCGGGGGTTCACTCTCCTCAGGGTTTTCCGGACATCCGCTATATTCAGGTTGAGCGGCTGCTCATCAGGGCGAGGGATGGATTTTCTCGCCGGAGTGGTGTTAAGTGCCTCAAACCTTGCAAAGTAGTTGTTAAGGTCATCTAGGAAGCTGATACTGTTGTCACTGGGACAAGGACAAGGGGCAGCTTTATAGTCCGTGATGACCTGTATGCCCTGCCACATTCGTCTAGTGTTCGTAGGGTTCTCGAAGAAGTCCTGCACTTTCTGACTGTGAGCACGCTTTACAACCTTAATGGCACGGTTCAGGTTAGCTCTGGCTGATTTTAATGTCACCATGTCGCCAGACTTGAAAGCCTTGTTCCGAGCCTTCAGCATTGCACGTACCTCACTGTTCATCCAGGGTTTCTCGTTGGCCCGTGTGGGGATGTTCTTGATCACATGACATCCTCCATGCACTTCTGAATGTATGCGGACACAGACTCTGCATACTCCTCCACACATGTGTGGTGATTTTCGGTGGCGGCTGCTTTGAACATGTCCCAGTCTGTGGTTTGGAAGCTGTCTTGTAATGCTGACATTGCTCCCTCTGGCCAGATTCACTGCAGCTTGCTTCCTGATCAGCAGGGGCTTGTATGCAGGAATTAGCATCACAGATAGATGTCTGAGGAGCCGAGGTGGGGACGTGGTGCAGCTTTATACGCCTGTTTAATATTACTATGAATCAAGTCAAGCTTGCTTCCACCCCTGGTTGCAAAATTCACATATTGATGGAAATGAGGGAAAACTGTTTTCATGTTAGCTTGATTAAAATCCCCTGCCACGATGAAAACTCCCTCTGGATGTGTAGTTTGCAGTCATATTGAGTAAAAAAAACTAACTTGTGTCTTTGCAAACCTTAGAAAAGATTATTATTCTGGTTAAACTAACAAAGCGACATTTCTCCAGGCATTATTAGCCATTTCGCATATGTTGTTTCGGAGTTATGTTTAAATAAGTGTCATATTGAATGCGACAGTATACTGTCATAGTGAGTCAAACCTAATTTTTGTATTTGCAAACCTTACAAAAACAACTGTTTCTAGTAAAACTCACCCAGATACAATATTACAGGCATTTTTAGACAAAATTCCTGTTTGGTTTTGGAGTTATGTTTATATAACTTTCATATATAATATGACAGCTATACTGTTATTTGAGTAAAAAAACTAACTTGTGTCTTCACAAACCTTACAAAATATTTTTTTTCCATTAAAACTCTCAAAGATACATGTCTCCAGGCATTATTAGTCATTTTGCATGTGTGGATGAGGAGTTATGTTTAAATGATTGTCATTTGAGTGTGGCAGTTATACTGTCATTATGAGTAAAACCTTTTTTTTTTTTTTTGTAAACCTTACCAAAATACCTGATTCTGGTAAAAGTCACATTGATACAATTATACGGGCATTTTTAAACATAATGCATGTTTGGTTTTGGAGTTATGTTTATAAATTTTCATATTTAGTATTACAGTTATACTGTCATATTGAATAAAAAAAACTAACTTGCGCTGCTGACCCGTCTCCGCTCGGGATGGTTTCCTGTTGGCCCCGCTGTGGACTGGACTCCCGCTGATGTGTTGGATCCACTGTGGACTGGACTTTCACAATGTTATGTCAGACCCACTCGACATCCATTGCTTTCGGTCTCCCCTAGAGGGGGGGGGGGTTACCCACATATGCGGTCCTCTCCAAGGTTTCTCATAGTCATTCACCGACGTCCCACTGGGGTGATTTTTTCCTTGCCCGTATGTGGGCTCTGTACCGAGGATGTCGTTGTGGCTTGTACAGCCCTTTGAGACACTTGTGATTTAGGGCTATATAAATAAACATTGATTGATTGATTGATTGAACTTGTGTCTTTGCAAATCTTACAAAAGATCATTTTTCTAGTAAAACTAACAAAGATACATGTCTCCAGACATTATTAGCCATTTTGCATGTGTTGTTTAGGAGTTATATTTATATACATGTTGTGGCTTTTTTCGCATTATCTCAGGATTTAAAAACATTAATGTCATATTGAGTAAACAAAAACTAATTTGTGTCTTTGCAAACCCTACAAAAGAAAATGTTTCTAGTAAAACTCACAAAGATACATTTCTTCACGCATTTTTCATGTGTGGTTTAGGAGTTAGGTTAAAAGAACTGTTATATTGAGTGTGGCAGTAATATTGTCATTATGTGTAAAACCAAATATTTGTATTTGCAAACCTAACAAAAACTATTGATTCCTGTAATTCTCACAGGGATTTAATATTACAGACATTTTTAGACATTTTGCATGTTTAAATTAAGAATTATGTTGGAATACATTTTTATTGCTTTTTTCGCATTATCTCAGGATTTTAAGAACATTACTGTCTTTTGAGTAAAAAACTACTTTTTGTGTTTGCAAGCCTTAAAAAAATGATGTTTCGAGTAAAACTCACAAGGATGCATTATTTCAGGCATTATTAGCCTTTTTTCACTTGTAGTTTAGGAGTTATGTTTAAATAACTGTCATATTGAGTGTGACAATTTATTGCCATAGTGAGAAAACCTAATTTTTGCATTTGCAAACCTTACAAAAAAAATTGATTCCAGTACTTCTCACATTGATTCAATATTACAGACATTTTTAGACATTTTGCATGTTTGATTTAGGAATTATGTTGGAATACATTTTTATTGCTTTTATCGCATTATCTCATGATTTTAAGAACATTACTGTCATATTGGGTAAAAAACTACTTTTTGTGTCTGCAAGCCTTAAAAAAATGACATGTTTCGAGTAAATCTCACAAGGATGCATTATTTCAGGCATTGTTAGCCATTTTTCATGTGTGATTTAGGAGTTATGTTTAAATAACTGTCAAACTGTCATAGTGAGTAAAACCAAATTTTTGTATTTGCAAACCTTACAAACACAACTGATTCTAGTAAAACTCACATGGATTCAATAGTAAAAGCATTTTTACAAATTTTGCATGTTTGGTTTAGGAATTATGATGGAATACATTTGTATTGCTTTTTTCGCATTATCTCAGGATTTTAAGAACATTACCGTCATATTGAGTAAAAAACTACATTTTGTGTTTGCAAGCCTTAAAAAAAGCATATGTTTGGAATAAAACTCACAAGCATGCATTATTTCAGGAATTATTAGCCATTTTTCACGTGTGGTTTAGGAGTTATGTTTAAATAACTGTCAAATTGAGTGTGACTGTCATAGTGAATAAAACCTAATTTTTGTATTTGCAAACCTTACAAACACAACTGATTCTAGTAAAACTCACACGGATTCAAAATTACTAGCATTTTTACACATTTTGCATGTTTGGTTTAGGAATTATGATGGAATACATTTATATTGCTTTTTTCGCATTATCTCAGGATTGTAAGAACATTACTGTCATATTGAGTACAAAACTACATTTTGTGTTTGCAAAACATAAAAAAAAGCATTTGTTTAGAATAAAACTGACAAGCATGCATTATTTTAGGCATTTTTAGCCTTTTTTCACGTATGGTTTAGGAGTTATGTTTAAATAACTGTCACATTGAGTGTGACTGTCATAGTGAGTAAAACCTAATTTTTGTATTTGCAAACCTTACAAACACAACTGATTCTAGTAAAACTCACATGGATTCAAAATTACTAGCATTTTTACACATTTTGCATGTTTGGTTTAGGAATTATGATGGAAAACATTTTTATTGCTTTTTTTTGCATTATCTCAGGATTGTAAGAACATTACTGTCATATTGAGTAAAAAACTACTTTTTGTGTCTGCAAGCCTTAAAAAATGACATATTTCGAGTAAATCTCACAAGGATGCATTAATTCAAGCATTGTTAGCCTCTTTTCATGTGTGGTTTAGGAGTTATGTTTAAATATCTGTCAAACTGTCATAGTGAGTAAAACCAAATTTTTGTATTTGCAAACCTTACAAACACAACTGATTCTAGTAAAACTCACATGGATTCAATATTAAAAGCATTTTTACAAATTTTGCATGTTTGGTTTAGGAATTATGATGGAATACATTTTTATTGCTTTTTTCGCATTATCTCAGGATTTTAAGAACATTACTGTCATATTGAGTAAAAAACTACATTTTGTGTTTGCAAGCCTTAAAAAAAGCATATGTTTAGAATAAAACTCACAAGCATGCATTATTTCAGGCATTATTAGCCATTTTTCACGTGTGGTTTAGGAGTTAGGTTTAAATAACTGTCAAATTGAGTGTGACTGTCATAGTGAGTAAAACCTAATTTTTGTATTTGCAAACCTTACAAACACAACTGATTCTAGTAAAACTCACACGGATTCAAAATTACTAGCATTTTTACACATTTTGCATTTCATGTTTGGTTTAGGAATTATGATGGAATACATTTGAATTGCTTTTTTCGCATTATCTCAGGATTGTAAGAACATTACTGTCATATTGAGTAAAAAACTACATTTTGTGTTTGCAAGCCTTAAAAAAAGCATATGTTTAGAATAAAACTTACAAGCATGCATTATTTTAGTTATTATTAGCCATTTTTCACGTGTGGTTTAACAGTTATGTTTAAATAAATGTCAAATTGAGTGCGACTGTCATTGTGAGTAAAACCTAATTTTTGTATTTGCAAACCTTACAAACACAACTGATTCTAGTAAAACTCACATGGATTCAAAATTACTTGCATTTTTACACATTTTGCATGTTTGTTTTAGGAATTATGATGGGGAAAAAAATTATTGCTTTTTTTGCATTATCTAAGGATTGTAAGAACATTACTGTCATATTGAGTAAAAAACTACTTTTTGTGTCTGCAAGCCTTCAAAAATGACATATTTCGAGTAAATCTCACAAGGATGCATTAATTCAGGCATTGTTAGCCTCTTTTCATGTGTGGTTTAGGAGTTATGTTTAAATAACTGTCAAACTGTCATAGTGAGTAAAACCACATTTTTGTATTTGCAAACCTTACAAACACAACTGATTCTAGTAAAACCCACATGGATTCAATATTAAAAGCATTTTTACAAATTTTGCATGTTTGGTTTAGGAATTATGATGGAATACATTTTTATTGCTTTTTTCGCATTATCTCAGGATTTTAAGAACATTACCGTCATATTGACTAAAAAACTACATTTTGTGTTTGCAAACCTTAAAAAAAGCATATGTTTAGAATAAAACTCACAAGCATGCATTATTTCAGGCATTATTAGCCATTTTTCACGTGTGGTTTAGGAGTTATGTTTAAATAACTGTCAAATTGAGTGTGACTGTCATAGTGAGTAAAACCTAATTATTTGTATTTGCAAACATTACAAACACAACTGATTCTAGTAAAACTCACACGGATTCAAAATTACTAGCATTTTTACACATTTTGCATTGCATGTTTGGTTTAGGAATTATGATGGAATACATTGTAATTGCTTTTTTCGCATTCTCTCAGGATTGTAAGAACATTACTGTCATATTGAGTAAAAAACTACATTTTGTGTTTGCAAGCCTTAAAAAAAAGCATATGTTTAGAATAAAACTTACAAGCATGCATTATTTTAGTTATTATTAGCCATTTTTCACGTGTGGTTTAAGAGTTATGTTTAAATAAATGTCAAATTGAGTGTGACTGTCATTGTGAGTAAAACCTAATTTTTGTATTTGCAAACCTTACAAACACAACTGATTCTAGTAAAACTCACATGGATTCAAAATTACTAGCATTTTTACACATTTTGCTTGTTTGGTTTAGGAATTATGATGGAAAACATTTTTATTGCATTTTTTGCATTATCTCAGGATTGTAAGAACATTACTGTCATTTTGAGTAAAAAAATACTTTTTGTGTTTGCAAGCCTTAAAAAAAGCATATGTTTTGAGTAAAACTCACAAGCATGCATTATTTCAGGCATTATTAGCCATTTATCACGTGTGGTTTAGGAGTTATGTTTAAATAACTGTCAAATTGAGTGTGAATGTCATAGTGAGTAAAACCTAAATTTTGTATTTGCAAACCTTACAAACACAACTGATTCTAGTAAAACTCACATGGATTCAATATTACAGACATTTTTAGACATTTTGCATGTTTGATTTAGGAATAATGATGGAATACATTTGTATTGCTTTTTTTGCATTATCTCAGGATTGTAAGAACATTAGTGTCATATTGGGTAAAAAACTACTATTTGTGTTTGCAAGATTTAAAAAAGCATATGTTTTAAATAAAACTCCCAAGGATGCATTATTTTAGGCATTATTAGCCATTTTGTCACGTGTGGTTTGGAGTTATGTTTCAATAAATGTCATTTGAGTGTGACAGTATACTGTCATAATGAGTAAAACCTAAATTTTGTATTTGCAAACTTTACAAAAACAACAATTGCTTTGTTCGCATTATCTCAGGATTTTAAGAACATTACTGTCATATTGAGTAAAAATCTACTTTTTGCTTTTGCAAGCCTTATGTTTCGAGTAAAACTCACAGAATGCATTATTTCAGGCATTATTAGCCATTTTTCATGTGTACTTTAGAAGTTATGTTTAAATAACTGTCATATTGAGTTTAGCAGTATATTGTCATTATGTGTAAAACCTAAATTTTGTATTTGCAAAACTTACAAAAACAATTGATTCCAGTAATTCTCACATGGATTCAATATTACAGGCATTTTTAGACATTTTGCATGTTTGATTAGGAATTATGTTGGAATACATTTTTATTGCTTTGTTCTTATTATTTCGGGATTTTAAGAACATTACTGTCATATTGAGTAAAAAACTACTTTTTGTGTTTGCAAGTCTTTAAAAAAACATAAGTTTCGAGTAAAACTCACATGGATTAGCCTTTTTTCACGTGTAGTTTAGGAGTTATAATTAAATGACTGTCATATTGAGTGTGACACTGTCATTGTGAGTATAACCTAATTTTTGTATTTGCAATTCTTACAAAATCAACCGATTCTAGTAAAACTCACATAGATACAATATTACAGGCACGTTTAGAAATATTGCATGTTTGGTTTTGGAGTTATTTTTATATAAATAAATATAAATGGGTCATCTTGTATAGCGCTTTTCTACCTTCAAGGTACTCAAAGCGCTTTGACAGTATTTCCACATTTACCCATTCACACACTGATTGCGGGAGCTGCCATGCAAGGTGCTAACCAGCAGCCATCAGAGGCAAAGGGTGAAGTGTCTTGCCCAAGGACACAACGGACGTGACTAGGAAGGTAGAAGGTGGGGATTGAACCCCAGTAACCAGCAACACTCCGATTGCTGGCACAGCCACTCTATCAACTTCGCCACGCCGTATAACCTCCTTTCTGAGCTGCCACTTTATCATGGTAAAGGAGTTTGCTTGTCCTACTGATCCTAGGAGCTATGTTGTCCGGGGGCTTCTATAACCCCTGGTAGGGTCTCCCAAGACAAACAGGTCCTAGGTGAGGGATCAGACAAAGAGCAGCTCAAGGACCTTTATAAAAAGTACAAATCGAGGACCTCGAATTTTCCTCGCCCGGACGCGGGTCACCGTGGCTCCCCTGTGGAGCCAGGCCCAGAGGTGGGCCACGATGGCGAGCGCCTGGTGGCCGGGCCTGTCAGCTCGAAGAGGCAACGTGGGTCCCCCTCCAATGTGCTCACCACTCATGGGTTGGGTCATAGAGGTCGGGTGCAGTGTGAGCTGGGAGGCAGCCGAAGGCAGGGCACTTGGTGGTCCCATAAGCTAGATCATGAGACGGGGAACGTCTCCTCGCTGGGAGGAAAGGAGCCTGAGCTGGTGCGCGAGGTGGAGCAGTTCCGGCTAGATATAGTTGGACTCACTTCGACTGACAGCAAAGGCTCTGGAACCTGTTCTCTCGAGAGGGGCTGGACTCTCTTCCACTCTGGCGTTGCAAGCAATGAGAGGCTGGGGTGGCAATTCTTGTTGCCCCCTGGCTCAAAGCCTGCACGTTGGACTTTAACCCAGTAGACGAGATGGTAGCTTCCCTCTGCCTTCGGGTTGGGGGACGGGACTTGACTGTTGCTTGTGTTTACGCACCAAGCAGCAGCTCAGAGTACCCACTCTTTTTGGATTCCTTTGAGGGAGTACTGGAGAGTGATTCCCTTGTTCTGCTGGGGGACTTCAAAGCTCATGTTAGCAACGACAGTGAAACCTGGAGAGGCGTGATTGGAAAAAAATGGCCAGCCGGATTTGAACCCAGGTGGTACTTTGTTATTGGACTTTTGTGCTCGTCACGGATTGTCCATAACAAACACAATGTTCAAACATAAGGATGTCCATATGTGCACTTGGCACCAGGACACCCTAGGCCGCAGTTCCATGGTTGACTTTGTAGTTGTGTCATCGGATTTGCGGCATCATGTTTTGGACACTCGGGTGAAGAGAGGGTAGAGCTTTCTACCGATCACCTGGCTGGCTCCGATGGTGGGGGAGGATGCCGGACAGACCTGGCAGGCCAAACGCATTGTGAAGGTCTGCTGGGAACGCCTAGCAGAGTTTCCTGTCAGAGAGAGTTTCAATTCCCACCTCCGGAAGAACTTTGAACATGTCACGAGGTGCTGGACATTGAGTCTGAGTGGACCATGTTCCGTGCCTCTCTTGTTGAGCCGGCTGATTGGAGCTGGTGCGTGTCGTGGTGGTAAACTTTGAAGACCTCCTCAATCCCACCAACATGTCTTCCTATGAGGAAGCAGTGCCTGGCTGAGGTTGCCAAGGTAGTTAAAAAACCGGGGGTGGATGAGATCCGTACGGAGTTCCTTAAGGCTCTGGATGCTGTGAGGCTGTCTTAGTTGACAAGACTCTGCATGATCGCGTGGACATCGGGGGCGGTACCTCTGGATTGGCAGACCGGGGTGGTGGTTTCTCTCTTTAACAAGGGGAACTGGAGGGTGTGTTACAACTATTGTGGATCACACTCCTCAGCCTATTCATGTGTACTGGAGAGGAGGCTACGCCGGATCGTCGGACCTCGGATCCAGGACGAACAATGTGGTTTTCGTCCTGGTCGTGGAACGGTAGACCAGCTTTATACTCTCGCATGGCATGGGAGTTTGCCCAACATGTGCTTTGATTGGGAGTCCCGTGGGGAGTGCTCAGAGAGTGTGGGGTATCTGATTGTGGCGGGTCGCTCCCTGTATGATCAGCGTCAGAGCTGGATCCGCATTGCCGGCAGTATGGTTGGACTCCGCCAAGGCTGCCTTTGTCACCGATTCTGTTCATAATTTTTATGGACAGAATTTCTAGGCGCAGTCATGGCCTTGAGTGGATCCGGTTTGGTGGCTGCAGGATTAGGTCTCTGCTTTTTGCAGATGATGTGGTCCTGATGGTTTCAACCGGCCAGGATCTTCAGCTCTCATTGGATCGGTTTGCAGCTGAGTTTAAAGCGACTGGGATGAGAATCAGCACCTCCATGGTTCTCGCCCGGGAAAGGGTGGAGTGCCATCTCCAGGTTGGGGAGGAGAACTTGCCCCAAGTGGAGGAGTTCAAGTACCTAGGAGTTTTGTTCACGAGTGAGGGAAGAGTGGATCATGAGATCCACAGGCGGATCGGTGCGGCGTCTTCAGTAATGAGGACGCTATATCGATCCGTTGTGGTGAAGAAGGAGCTGAGCCAGAAGGAAAAGCTCTCAATTTACCAGTCGATTTACATTCCCATCCTCACCTATGGTCATGAGCTTTGGGTTATGACCGAAAGGACACGATCACAGGTACAAGCGGCCGAAATGAGTTTTCTCTGCCGGGTGGCGGGTCTCTCCCTTAGAGATAGGATGAGAAGCTCTGTCATCCGGGAGGAACTCAGAGTAAAGCCACTGCTCTTCCACATTGAGAGGAGCCAGATGAGGTGGTTCGGACATCTGCTCAGGATGTCACCAGAACGCCTCCCTAGGGAGGTGTTTAGGGCAAGTCCCACCGGCAGGAGGCCACGGGGAAGACCCAGGACAAATTGGGAACGCCTCGGGAGTATTGGGTAAAAAAACTAACCTTACAAAATATATTTTTTTCTAGTAAAATTCACAAAGATAAATATCTCCAGGCAATATTAGCTATTTTGCATGTGTGGTTTATGAGTTAAGTTTAAATAACTGTCAGATTGAGTGTGACAGTATACTGTCATAGTAAGAAAAAAACATATTTTGTATTTGCAAACCTTACTAAAACAACTGATTCTAGTTAACTCACATGGATACAATATTACAGGCATTTTTAGACATAATGCATGTTTTGTTTTGGAGTTATGTTTATATAATTTTCTTATTTAGTATGACAGTTATACGGTCATGAGTAAAAAAAACTAACTTGTGTCTTTACAAAACTTACAAATAATTGTTTTTCCAGTAAAATTCACAAAGATACATTTCTCCAGGCATTATTAGTCATTTTGCATGTGTGGTTTAGGAGATATGTTTAAATAACTGTCATATTGAATGTGGCAGTTATACTGTCATTATGAGTAAAACCTAATTTTTGTATTTGTAAACCTTACCAAAATACCTGATTCTGGTAAAACTCCTATGATTCAATGTTGCAGGCATTTTTAGACGGATTGCAAGTTTGGTTTTGGAGTTATGTTTATATAACTTTTCATATTTAGTATGACATGGCTGGGTCATAGAGGTTGGGTGCAGTTTGAGCTGGGCGGCAGCCAAAGGCAGGGCACTTGGTGGTCCCATAAGCTAGCTCTTGGGAGGGAAGGAGCCTGAGCTGGTGAGCGAGGTGGAGAAGTTCCAGCTAGATATATTTGGACTCACAGCAAGGGCTCTGGAACCTGTTCTCTCGAGAGGGGCTGGACTCTCTTCCACTCTGGCGTTGCAAGCAATGAAAGGCTGGGGTGGCAATTCTTGTTGCACCCGGCTCAAAGCCTAACGTTGGACTTTGACCCAGTAGACGAGATGGTAGCTTCCCTCCGCCTTCGGGTTGGGGGACGGGTCCTGACTGTTGGTTGTGTTTACGCACCAAACAGCAGCTCAGAGTACCCACTCTTTTTGTATTCCCTTGTGGGAGTACTGGAGAGTGCTCCCTCGGGTGATTCCTCTGTTCTGCTGGGGGACTTCAACGCTCATGTTAGCAACGACAGTGAAACCTGGAGAGGCGTGATTGGAAAAAATGGCCACCCGGATCCAAACCCAAGTGGTGCTTTGTTATTGGACTTTTGTGCTTGTCCCGGATTGTCCATAACAAACACAATGTTCAAACAAAAGGGTGTCCATATGTGCACTTGGCACCAGGACACCCTCGGCCGCAGTTCCTTTGTAGTTGTGTCATCGGATTTGCGGCCTCATGTTTTGGACACTCGGGTGAAGAGAGGGGCAGAGCTTTCTACCGATCACCACCTGGTGGTGAGCTGGCTCCGTTGGTGGGGGAGGATGCCGGACAGACCTAGCAGGCCCAAACGCATTGTGAGGGTCTGCTGGGAACGCCTAGCAGAGTGTTCTTTTAGAGAGAGTTTTAGTTCCCACCTCCGGGAGGACTTTGAACATGTCACGAGAGGTGCTGGACATTGAGTCTGAGTGGACCATGTTCCGTGCCTCTCTTGTCGAGCTGGCTGATTGGAACTGTGGCCGCAAGGTGTTTGGTGCCTGTCGCGGCGGTAATCTAGAACCCGCTGGTGGACACCAGCAGTGAGGGATGCCGTCAAGCTGAAGAAAGAGCCTATCGGGTCCTTTTGGCTCATGGGACTCCAGAGGCAGCGGACAGGTACTGACAGGCCAAGCGACCTCTACTGCGGCTGTTGTGGATCGGTGGAGGGAATACTTCGAAGACCTCCTCAAGCCCACCAACACGTCTTCCTATGAGGAAGCAGTGCCTGGGGAATCTGTGGTGGGCTCTCCTATTTCTGGGGCTGAGGTTGCCAAGGTAGTTAAAAAGCTCCTCGGTGGCAAGGTGGATGAGATCCGTCCGGAGTTCCTTAAGGCTCTGGATGCTGTAGGGCTGTCTTGGTTGACAAGACTCTGCAACATCGCGTGGACATCGGGGGCGGTACCTCTGGATTGGCAGACCGGGGTGGTGGTTTCTGTCTTTAAGAAGGGGAACTGGAGGGTGTGTTCCAACTATCGCGGATCACACTCCTCAGCCTATTCTATTCATGTGTACTGGAGAGGAGGCTACGCCGGATAGTCGAACCTCGGATCCAGGACGAACAGTGTGGTTTTCGTCCTGGTCGTGGAACACTAGACCAGCTTTATACTCTCGGCGGGGTCCTTGAGTGTGCATGGGAGTTTGCCCAACCAGTCTACATGTGCTTTGTGGACTTGGAAAAGGCATTCGACCGTGTCCTGTGGGGAGTGCTCAGAGAGTATGGGGTATCGGACTGTCTGATTGTGGCGGATCGCTCCCTGTATGATCAGTGTCAGAGCTTGGTCCGCATTGCCGGCAGTAAGTCGGACCCTTTCCAGTGAGGGTTGGACTCCGCCAAGGCTGCCCTTTGTCACCGATTCTGTTCATAACTTTTATGGACAGAATTTCTAGGCGCAGTCATGGCGTTGAGGGGAACCGGTTTGGTGGATGCAGGATTAGGTCACTGCTTTTTGCAGATGATGCGGTCCTGATGGCTTCAACTGGCCAGGATCTTCAGCTCTCATTGGATCGGTTCACAGCCGAGTGTGATGCGACTGGGATGAGATGATTCTCATCCCAGTCGCTTCACACTATATGGACTCAAACTTGGAGGTGCATAAGAACCTCCAAGTCCGAGTCCATGGTTCTCGCCCGGGAAAGGGTGGAGTGCCATCTCCAAGTTGGGGAGGAGATCTTGCCCCAAGTGGAGGAGTTCAAGTACCTAGGAGTCTTGTTCACGAGTGAGGGAAGAGTGGATTGTGAGATCCACAGGCGGATCGATGCGGCGTCTTCAGTAATGAGGACGCTATATCGATCCGTTGTGGTGAAGAAGGAGCTGAGCCAGAAGGAAAAGCTCTCAATTTAACGGTCGATCTACGTTCCCATCCTCACCTATGGTCATGAGCTTTGGGTTATGACCGAAAAGACACGATCACGGGTACAAGCGGCCGAAATGAGTTTCCTCCGCCGGGTGGCGGGTCTCTCCCTTAGAGATAGGATGAGAAGCTCTGTCATCCGGGAGGAACTCGGAGTAAAGCCGCTGTCTTCCACATTGAGAGGAGCCGAATGAGGTGGTTCGGACATCTGCTCAGGATGCCACCCGAACGCCTCCCTAGGGAGGTGTTAGGGCAAGTCCAACCGGCAGGAGGCCACGGGGACGACCCAGGACACATTGGAAAGACTATGTCTCCCGGCTGGCCTGGGAACGCCTCGGGATCCCCCGAGAAGAGCTGGACGAAGAGGCTGGGCTTCTCTGCTTAGGCTGCTGCCCCCGCAACCCGACCTCGGCTAAGCAGAAGAAAATGGATGGATTTAGTATGACAGTATACTGTTATATTGAGTAAAAAAACTAACTTGTGTCTCTGCAAACCTTACAAAATGTATATTTGTATAGTAAAACTCACTAAGATACACACCTCCAGGCGTTATTAGCCATTTTGCATGTGTGGTTTAGGAGTTATGTTTAAATAACTGTCAGTTTGAGTGTGATAGTGTACTGTCATAGTGAGAAAAACCCATATTTTGTATTTGCAAACCTTACAAAAACAACTGATTCTAGTAAAACTCACATGGATACAATATTACAGGCATTTTTAGACATAATGCATGTTTTGTTTTGGAGTTATGTTTATATAACTTTCATATTTAGTATTACAGTTATAGACTTAGACTTAGACTTAGACTTAGACTTAGACTTCCTTTTTATTGTCATTCAAATTTGAACTTTACAGCACAGATAAGAACGAAATTTTGTTACATAAACTTTAATGGTAGGCAGGATAAAAAAGCAAAAAGGTGCATGTATAAATAAATAAATATATATAAATAATAAATAAATATATATATATAAAATAAATAAATATATATAAATAAATAGATTACTGTACGATAAGTATATTGCACTTTTTCACATGCATCCACGTTTATGGATGTATGTTATATTGTCTTTTTTATTCCAGCGAGTTAATCCATTTTGGGGGGAGTTGAGGGGATCATTTAATTATGATGCGTTCAAGAGTCTTACGGCCTGAGGGAAGAAGCTGTTACAGAACCTGGAGGTTCTGCTTCGGAGGCTGCGGAACCTCTTTCTAGAGTCCAGCAGTGAAAACAGTCCTTGGTGAGGGTGGGAGGAGTCTTTGCAGATTTTCTGAGCCCTGGTCAGGCAGCGGCTTTTTGCGATCTCCTGGATAGGAGGAAGAGGAGTCCTGATGATCTTTTCCGCCGTCCTCACCACTCTCTGCAGAGACTTCCAGTCTGAGGCACTGCAGGCTCCAGTCCAGACAGAGATGCTGTTGGTCAGCAGGCTCTCTATAGTGCCTCTGTAAAATGTGGTGAGAATGGGGGGAGGGAGCTGGGCTCTTTTCATCCGACGCAAAAAGTGCATGCGCTGCTGAGCTCTTTTTACAAGAGCTCCGGTGTGTAGGGACCAGGTTATATTGTCAGTTATCTGCACCCCCAGGAACTTGGTGCTGCTTACTATCTCCAACGCTGTGCCATTGATGAAGAGTGGAGCGTGGCTGGACTGGTGCTTCCTGAAGTCAACGATGATCTCCTTGGTCTTGTTGACATTCAGGACCAGGTTGTTGGTTCTGCACCAGTCAACCAGATGTTTCACCTCCTCCCTGTAGTCCATGTCGTTGTTGTCACGAATGAGGCCCACTACTGTCGTGTCGTCCGCATACTTCACAATGTGGTTAGTAGTGGACCTGGCGCAACAGTCATGGGTCATCAACGTGAACAGCAGCGGGCTCAGGATGCAGCCCTGGGGGGAGCTGATGCTAAGAAGAGGGCACTGGAGGTGTTGTTGCCCACTCTCACGGATTGGGGTCTGTCTGTGAGGAAGTCAAGCAGCCAGTTGCAAAGGGGGGTACTGAAACCAAGGGGGGCCAGTTTGCTCACCAAGTGCTGCGGGATGATGGTGTTGAATGCTGAGCTGAAGTCCAGGAACAACATCCGCACGTGTGTGTCCTTTCCTTCCAGATGTTCTAAGCTCAGGTGGAGTGCAGAGGAGATGGCGTCCTCTGTGGAGCGGTTAGGGCGATAAGCAAACTGGTATGGGTCGAATGTGGGGGGAAGTCTGGAGACAATATATTCCTTTACCAGCCTCTCAAAGCACTTCATTATGATGGGGGTGAGTGCAACGGGGCGGTAATCATTGAGGGAGGAGATTGTTGTTTTTTTTGGCACTGGAATGATTGTGGCCGTCTTAAAACATGATGGTACCACAGCCTGGGTCAGCGAGATGTTGAAGATGTCTGTGAGAACCCCAGCCAGCTGGTCTGCACATCCCTTAAGCACCTTGCCCGGAATGTCATCAGGTCCCGGTGCTTTCACTCTCCTCAGGGTTTTCCGGACATCCGCTATATCCAGGTTGAGCGGCTGCTCATCAGGGCGAGGGATGGATTTTCTCGCCGGAGTGGTGTTAAGTGCCTCAAACCTTGCAAAGTAGTTGTTAAGGTCATCTAGGAAGCTGATACTGTCAGGGATAAGGACAGGGGGCAGCTTTATAGTCCGTGATGACCTGTATGCCCTGCCACATTCGTCTAGTGTTTGTAGGGTTCTCAAAGAAGTCCTGCACTTTCTGACTGTGAGCACGCTTTACAACCTTAATGGCACGGTTCAGGTTAGCTCTGGCTGATTTTAATGCCACCATGTCGCCAGACTTGAAAGCCTTGTTCTGAGCCTTCAGCATTGCACGTACCTCACTGTTCATCCAGGGTTTCTCGTTGGCCCGTGTGGGGATGTTCTTGATCACATGACATCCTCCATGCACTTCTGAATGTATGCGGACACAGACTCTGCATACTCTTCCACACATGTGTGGTGATTTTCGGTGGCGGCGGCTTTGAACATGTCCCTGTCTGTGGTTTGGAAGCAGTTAGGTTAAAAGAACTGTTATATTGAGTGTGGCAGTAATATTGTCATTATGTGTAAAACCAAATGTTTGTATTTGCAAACCTAACAAAAACTATTGATTCCTGTAATTCGCACATGGATTTAATGTTACAGACATTTTTAGACATTTTGCATGTTTAAATTAAGAATTATGTTGGAATACATTTTTTTTTGCTTTTTTCGCTTTATCTCAGGATTTTAAGAACATTACTGTCTTTTGATTAGAAAAATACTTTTTGTGTGTGCAAGCCTTAAAAAAATGATGTTTCGAGTAAAACTCACAAGGATGCATTATTTCAGTCATTATTAGCCTTCTTTCACGTGTAGTTTAGGAGTTATGTTTAAATAACTGTCATCTTGAGTGTGACAATTTACTGCCATAGTGAGAAAACCTAATTTTCGCATTTGCAAACCTTACTAAAACAATTGATTCCTGTAATTTTCACTTTGATTCAATATTACAGACATTTTTAGACATTTTGCATGTTTGATTTAGGAATTATGTTGGAATACACTTTTATTGCTTTTTTCGCATTATCTCAGGATTTTAAGACCATTACTTTCATATTGAGTAAAAAACTACTTTTTGTGTCTGCAAGCCTTAAAAAATGACATGTTTCAAGTGAATCTGACAAGGATGCATTATTTCAGGCATTGTTAGCCATTTTTCATGTGTGGTTTAGGAGTTTTTTTTAAAATAACTGTCAAACTGTCATAGTGAGTAAAACCAAATGTTTGTATTGCAAACCTTACAAACACAACTGATTCTAGTAAAACTCACATGGATTCAATATTAAAAGCATTTTTACAAATGTTGCATGTTTGGTTTAAGAATTATGATGGAATACATTTGTATTGCTTTTTTCGCATTATCTCAGGATTGTAAGAACATTACTGTCATATTGAGTAAAAACTACATTTTGTGTTTGCAACCCTTAAAAAAAGCATATGTTTAGGATAAAACTTACAAGCATGCATTATTTCAGGCATTATTAGCCATTTTTCACGTGTGGTTTAGGAGTTATGTTTAAATAACTGTCAAATTGAGTGTGACTGTCATAGTGAGTAAAACCTAAATTTTGTATTTGCAAACCTTACAAACACAACTGATTCTATTAAAACTCACATGGATTCAATATTACAGACATTTTTAGACCTTTTGCATGTTTGATTTAGGAATTATGATGGAATACATTTGTATTGCTAATTTAGCATTATCTCAGGATTGTAAGAACATTACTGTCATATTGGGTAAAAAACTACTATTTGTGCTTGCAAGATTTAAAAAAGCATATGTTTTAAATAAAACTCACAAGGATGCATTATTTCAGGCATTATTAGCCTTTTTTCACGTGTAGTTTAGGAGTTATGTTTAAATAACTGTCATATTGAGTGTGACAATTTACTGCCATAGTGAGAAAACCTAATTTTTGCTTTGCAAACCTTACAAAAAAAAAATGATTCCAGTACTTCTCACATTGATTCAATATTACAGACATTTTTAGACATTTTGCATGTTTGATTTAGGAATTATGTTGGAATACATTTTTATTGCTTTTTTCGCATTATCTCAGGATTTTAAGAACATTACTGTCATATTGAGTAAAAAACTACTTTTTGTGTCTGCAAGCCTTAAAAAGATGACATGTTTCGAGTAAATCTCACAAGGATGCATTATTTCAGGCATTATTAGCCATTTTTCACGTGTGGTTTAGGAGTTAAAATTAAATAACTGTCAAATTGAGTGTGACTGTCATAGTGAGTAAAACCTAATTTTTGTATTTGGAAACCTTACCAACACAACTGATTCTAGTAAAACTCACACGGATTCAAAATTACTAGCATTTTTACACATTTTGCATGTTTGGTTTAGGAATTATGATGGAATACTTTTTATTGCTTTTTTTCGCATTATCTCAGGATTGTAAGAACATTACTGTCATTTTGAGGAAAAAACCACTTTTTGTGTTTGCAAGCTTTAAAAAAGCATATGTTTTAAATAAAACTCCCAAGGATGCATTATTTTAGGCATTATTAGCCATTTTGTCACGTGTGGTTTGGAGTTATGTTTCAAAGTATACTGTCATAGTGAGTATAACCTAAATTTTGTATTTGCAAACTTTACAAAAACAACAATTGTTTTTTTCGCATTATCTCAGGATTTTAAGAACATTACTGTCATATTGAGTAAATATCTACTTTTTGCTTTTGTAAGCCTTATGTTTCGAGTAAAACTCACAAGAATGCATTATTTCAGGCATTATTATCCATTTTTTTATGTGTACTTTAGAAGTTATGTTTAAATAACTGTCATATTGAGTTTAGCAGTATATTGTCATTATGTGTAAAACCTAAATTTGTATTTGCAAAACTTACAAAAACAATTGATTCCAGTAATTCTCACATGGATTCAACATTACAGGCATTTTTAGACATTTTGCATGTTTAATTAGGAATTATGTTGGAATACATGTTTATTGCTTTTTCTTATTATTTCAGGATTTTAAGAACATTACTGTCATATTGAGTAAAAAAATACTTTTTGTGTTTGCAAGTCTTTAAAAAAACATACGTTTCGAGTAAAACTCACAAGGATTAGCCTTTGTTCACTTGTAGTTTAGGAATTATAATTAAATGACTGTCATATCGAGTGTGACACTGTCATTGTGAGTATAACCTAATTTTTGTATTTGCAATTCTTACAAAACCAACCGATTCTAGTAAAACTCACACAGATACAATATTACAGGCATTTTTAGAAATATTGCATGTTTGGTTTTGGAGTTATGTTTATATAACCTCCTTTCTGAGCTGCCACTTTATCATGGTAAAGGAGTTTGCTTGTCCTACTGATCCTAGGAGCTATGTTGTCCGGGGGCTTCTATAACCCCTGGTAGGGTCTCCCAAGACAAACAAGTCCTAGGTGACAAAGAGCAGCTCAAGGACCTTTATGAAAAGTACAAATCGAGGACCTCGATTTTTCCTCGCCCGGACACGGGTCACCGTGGCTCCCCTGTGGAGCCAGGCCCAGAGGTGGGCCACGATGGCGAGCGCCTGGTGGCCGGGCCTGTCAGCTCGAAGAGGCAACGTGGGTCCCCTCCAATGTGCTCACCACTCATGGGTTGGGTCATAGAGGTCGGGTGCAGTGTGAGCTGGGAGGCAGCCGAAGGCAGGGCACTTGGTGGTCCCATAAGCTAGCTCATGGGACGTGGAACGTCTCCTCGCTGGGAGGAAAGGAGCCTGAGCTGGTGCGCGAGGTGGAGAAGTTCCGGCTAGATATAGTTGGACTCACTTCGACGCACAGCAAAGGCTCTGGAACCTGTTCTCTCGAGAGGGGCTGGACTCTTCCACTCTGGCGTTGCAAGCAATGAGAGGCTGGGGTGGCAATTCTTGTTGCACCCGGCTCAAAGCCTGCACGTTGGACTTTAACCCAGTAGACGAGATGGTAGCTTCCCTCCGCCTTCGGGTTGGGGGACGGGTCTTGACTGTTGGTTGTGTTTACGCACCAAGCAGCAGCTAGTTTTTTTTAATTCAATATGACAGTATAACTGTTAGGTTCAAACACTATTAAACAAGACAAAAGACAATGAATCAAACAGAGACAGAATTAAATTTGGACTCAATATTGAGGAGAGACATGGCCACTGTACTTTCTGCACAGTCCTGCACCACGCTCTGACGAAGAAGGTTTTCGTCCTCTCTTTTATTTAGATGTTCAATGTTTACACAACAACACCTGCCTCAACAGGAATGGGTAGTATGTAAACAGTCCTTGTTTTCGGTCACATTAGAAGACAAAAAAAGAAGATCCCTCGGGCTTGGGCTTGTCGTGGATTCAGCTTTGGCAGGTTTTGGAGGACAATGGATGACCCCTCCCGTCTGATTCCATCGTACACAGCGGAATCTTCCAAGCATTTGGCTTGGTGCCACAGAGACAGCTTCTTGTCTGTTCATTGGAAACTCACAAACGGAAAGTTTTTTGATAATTTAAATACAATTTTTCTGACAATAACAGTCATACTATATATGAAAGTTATAAAAAGATAACTCCAAAACCAAACTTGTGTTGTGTCCAAAAAGCCTGTAATAATGTATTTATGTGAGTTTGTAAGGTTTGCAAAAACAAAAAGTAGTTTTTTACTCAATATGAAAGTAATGTTCTTAGAATCCTGAGATATTGCGAAAAAAGCAATAAAAATGTATTAAAATACATTTTTTAAACCAAACATTGAAAATGTCTGTCATATTGAGTAAAAAAAACTTTTTGTGTTTGAAAGCCTTAAAAAAGCAATGTTTTGAGTTATTTCAGGCATTATTAGCCATTTTTATGTGTAGTTTAGGAGTTATGTTTAAATAACTGTCATATTGAGTGTGACACTGTCATAGTGAGTAAAACTTAACTTTTGTATTTGTAACCTTACAAAAAAAACGATTCTAGTAAAACTCACATTGATACATTGTTACAGGCATGTTTAGACATCTTGCATGTTTGGTTTTGGACTTATGTTTATATAACTTACTTTGTGAGCCGCCACCTTTGTGGTTTGCGTGTCCCACTGATCTTAGGAGCTATGTTGTCCGGGGGCTTCTATGCCCCCTGGTAGTTCCCCCAAGACAAACAGGTCCTAGGTGAGGAATCAGACAAAGAGCAGCTCAAAGACCTTTATGAAAAGTACATATTGAGGACCTAGATTTTTTCTCGCCCGGACGCGGGTCACCGTGGCTCCCCTGTGGAGCCAGGCCCAGAGGTGGGGCACGATGGCGAGCGACTGGTGCCCATGGGGCCCAGCTCAAAGAGGTAACGTGGGTCCCCCCTGCAATAGGCTCACCACTCATGGGCTGGGTCATAGAGGTCGGGTGCAGTGTGAGCTGGGCGGAAGCCGAAGGCAGGGCACTTGGCGGTCCGATTATCGGCTACATAAGCTCGCTCTTGGGACGTGGAACGTCACCTCGCAAAGAGGGAAGGAGCCTGAGCTGGTGCGCAAGGTGGAGAAGTTCCCGGCTAGATAAAGTTGGACTCACTTCGACGCACAGCAAGGGCTCTGGAACCTGTTCTCAAGAGGGGTTGGACTCTCTTCCACTCTGGCGTTGCAAGTAATGAGAGGCTGGGTTGACAATTCTTGTTGTCCCCCCGGCTCAAAGCCTGCACGTTGGACTTTAACCCAGTAGACGAGATGGTAGCTTCCCTCCGCTTTTGGGTTGGGTGACGGGTCCTGACTGTTGTTGGTGTTTATGCACCAAACAGCAGCTCAGAGTACCCACTCTTTTTGAATTCCCTTGAGGGAGTACTGGAGAGTGCTCCCTCGGGTGATTCCCTTGTTCTGCTGGGGGTCTTCAACGCTCATGTTGGCAACGACAGTGAAACCTGGAGAGTCGTGATTGGGAAAAATGGCCACCCGGATCTGAACCCAAGTGGTGCTTTGTTATTGGACTTTTGTACAATGTTCAAACATAAGGGTGTCCATATGTGGCACCAGTGATCACTTGGCACCAGGACACCCTCGGCCGCAGTTCCATGATTGAGTTTGTAGTTGTGTCATGGGATTTGCGGCCTCATGTTTTGGTTACTCGGGTGAAGAGAGGGGCGAGCCTTCACCACCTGGTGAGCTGGCTCCGATGGCGGGGAAGGATGCTGGACTGACCTGGCAGGCCCAAACGCATTGTGAGAGTCTTTTGGGAACGTCTAGCAGAGTCTCCTGTCAGAGAGAGTTTCTTTTTCCACCTCCGGAAGAACTTTGAACATGTCACAAAGGAGGTGCTGGACATTGAGTCTGAATGGATCATGTTCCGTGCCTCTCTTGTCGAGCCAGCTGATTGGAGCTGTGGCCGCAAGGTGTTTGGTGCCTGTCGTGGCGGTAATCCTAGAACAAGCTGGTGGCCACCAGCAGTGCGGGATGCCGTCAAGCTGAAGAAAGAGCTTATCGGGTCCTTTTGGCTCATGGGACTCCAGAGGCAGCGGGCATACCGACAGGCCAAGCAAAACCTCCTCAATCCCACCAACACGTCTTCCTATGAGTTAACATTGTCTGGGGAATCTGTGATGGGCTCTCCTATTTCTGGGGCTGAGGTTGCCAAAGTAGTTAAAAAGCTCCTCGGTGGATGAGCTCCTTCTCTGCATAGTGTGGTCACGCTGGTGCTTTCTGCCTTTACCCATTCAACATATCTTTACCTGCACATACCTACCTTGTCTGCATTGCCTCGACCACACCTGCGCTTCCTTCTTTCACCCATTCAACATACCTTCACCCGCACATTACCTACCTTCTCTGCATAGTGGGGTCACACTGGTGCTTCCTGCCTTTACCCATTCAACATAGCTTCACCCGCACATTACCTACTTGCTCTGCATTTTCGGGTCACGCTGGTGCTTCCTGCCATCACCCAGTCAACATATCTTTACCTGCGAATGATCTACTTTTTCTGCATCCTGGGGTCAAACAGGTGCTTCCTTCTTTGACCCAGTCAACATATCTTTACCTGCACATTACCTACCTTCTCTGTATCCTAGAGTCAAACTGGTGCTTCGGTCCCTAATAAGAAGGTCCACAAAGGAACAGAAGAGTCATTGATTTAAGGCACAAAATTGGGGAAATGACAAGTCAAATTCCTGAACAGAGGTGAGAAACGGGGCAAAATATCCCAACAGTATTTAACAGTTTCAAGAGGATTTACCTTTGAACAAATTCCAATGTCCGAGCACCTTCCTCTTGGTATTCCAAGTTGAACACATAGTAGGTGGCAAGAAGGGCAGCAAGCCCTGAGATGAAGCTAGGTTGGAAGCCTTCGCAGATGACATCACCTTCCATGCTGATCATCCAACGTTTTATTGTGACTTTGTCACCAGCAACTGGTGACAAAGTTCCTAAACAGTATCCAATATGGGTAGTATTTTAAAAGTATTTGGAATGGCCACCTCACTCGCTCTCTCTTTACTCTGTTTACATCTAGTCTCCTAAGGCAGTGGTTCTCAAATGGGGGTACGCGCACTCCTGGGGGTACGTGAAATTTTTAAAAAATATTCTAAAAATAGCAACAATTCAAAAATCCTTTATAAATATATTTATTGAATAATACTTCGACAAAATATGAATGTAAGTTCATAAACTGAACATCTAATCAAGTAGGCTATTCCATTCATTACCATAAAGCCAGAGTTTCCCCCATGCCATGATGGTTTGACCCTACCTGGCGGTGCCACGCGGCACCAACTGTCAATCAACTATCCATGTAGAAAACAATGGAGGCTTGGTTAAAGCGTAGCAGTAATGCAGCTGAGACATGTGGACATGTTCCATAAATATTGATGTTAAAGATTTCTGTTTTTGTGAAGAAATGTTGAGAATGAAGTTCATGAATCCAGATGGATCTCTATTACAATCCCCAAAGAGGGCACTTTAAGTTGATTACTTCTATGTGTAAAAATCTTTATTTATAATTGAATCACTTGTTTATTTTTCAACAAGTTTTTAATTATTTCTATATCTTTTTTTCCAAATAGTTCAAGAAAGACCTCAACAAATGAGCAATATTTTGCACTGTTATACATTTTAATAAATCAGAAACTGATGACATAGTGCTGTATTTTACTTCGTTATCTCTTTTTTTCAACCAAAAATGCTTTGCTCTGATTAGGGGGTACTTGAATTTAAAAAATCTTCACAGGGGTACATCACTGAAAAAAGGTTGAGAACCATTGTCCTAAGGCAGTGGTTCTCAACCTTTTTTCAGTGCTTTGAACATTTTTTTTAATGCAAGTAGACCTTCATGTCTTCATAACAGGAATATCCTGAATTCTCAAGTTGCATATCACAATAGCCATCATCAGTGTTAATAACACAAGAGCTGCTTGGATTTGCTGTTGAGCAAGTCAAACTTCGTTCAGTGTAGCCGTAGTGCTTCCTTGACACGTGCGATGTGAAAGTAGACTTGATTTGACTTCAGTCAATGTGATTTTTTCACATTGACTGAAGGGGCACGCAACTGTCCTACCTTCGGTAATATGACTTTTCAAATGCAGGAGAAGGGCCCGTATATCATAGCACTTCGCGCTACATGAGACAATATTACAAGGTAAACCTTCTGCGCTATACATATCAGTCCTACTCTTGCCATATTTATGACGACGGCTGTGAGTTTTGAAGGCTGAGAAGTTGGAAAAAACTCTTGTGCATTTAGGGAAAGCACACTTAAACGATGCATTACGCATACAACTATGACTTCGCATGTGTCTAACATACGCAAATACATTGCAAGTCGTAGCACATATGTTGCAAGTTATCATCTTTTTATGATGACTATGACAAAAAAGAAGAAAACTTAGCTAGCTAGCATGCGGCGGTACATGCACGTGGTCAACGATAGTGTCTGTGATGCTGACTGTGACGCTATGTCATTTCGGACTTTATAAATATATATATAAAGTAATTCAAACAGAAAATGACACATCAAGGTACAAGTGACTCTTACCTTGTTATCAAAAACACACGATGCAGTAGGATGGATTTAGCAGGGGCGGCCAGGTGCAATGAAGCTCGGTTGGACGAATTGTGGGCGGACCCAAGAAACAAGTCTGAAAAATACTGAATTACACTGTAGGTTTTACAGTAACTTACTGCTGGTTGATAGTTTTTGTAAAATGCAACAAAATTTACAGTACTTAACTGCATTTAAGAAGAACAGTATATAACTGTAATATTGTTTTGTATTATTACAGTAATTTTTAACAGTGTAAGGTGAAGCTCTGTCATCCTGGAGGAATTCACAGTAAAGCCGCTGCTCCTCCACATTGAGAGGACCCAGATGAGGTGGTTCGGGCATCTGCTCAGGATGCCACCCGAACGCCTCCCAAGGGAGGTGTTTAGGGCAAGTCCGACCGACAGGAGGCCACGGGGAAGACCCAGGACACATTGGGAACACTATGTCTCCCGGCTGGCCTGGGAACGCCTCGGGATCCCCCGAGAAGAGCTGGATGAAGTGGCTGGAGAGAGGGAAGTTTGGGCTTCTCTGCTTAGGCTGCGGCCCCCGCAACTGGACCATAACCCGACCATAAGCGGAAGAAAATGGATGGATTTAGTATGACAGGTATACTGTCATATTGAGTACAAAAACTAATAAACCTTACACAAAATATTGTTCCTAGTAAAACTCACAAAGATACATATCTCCAGGCATTATTAGCCATTTTGCATGTGTGGTTAAGGAGTTATGTTTAAATAACTGTCAGATTAGGGTAAACACAACCCTAACCATAAACACAACAGAACAAATACCCAGAACCCTTTGTAGCACTTAATCTTCCGGGACGCTACAAGGTGTGTGTGTGTGGGGGGGAGGTTCGATAATGAAAGTTGCCTCAGCTCAAAGCCTGAGCCCCGACATTAAAGAACTAGCATCCAAGAAAAGATGCCAGGTATCTGGCTTGGGCACATCAAATTAGATCAGTGTGTTGCAAACTTAGCAGTTTAAAGTCCTGAATGGTTGTTTTATTCATTGTTATTTTATTTTCAAATGTATTGGCCTGTGGAAAAAGTTAATGTTGATATTTACCTCAGAAGGCTGCAAATAGAAAAGAGGCATTCAATTGTTATTTAAATTATATTTGATATGCAATTGATATTTTTTAATTATTATTATTATTATTTGAAACTCGATTTTGCATGTCACTATAAAGGTATAAAAGCCTTGCTTGTTCAATATTCAATGCAAAACTTGTTTGGGTCCCTATTGTCCTTGGGCAGGACACTTCACCCTTGCCCCCGGTGCCACTCACACCGGTGAATGACTGTTGAATGAATGATAGGTGGTGGTCGGAGGGGCCGTAGGCGCAAATTGGCAGCCACGCTTTCGTCAGTCTACCCCAGGGCAGCTGTGGCTACGAAAGTAGCTTACCACCACCAGGTGTGAATGAATGATGGGTTTTTAACATGTAAAGCGACTTTGGGTACTTAGAAAAGCGCTATATAAATCCCAGGTATTATTATTAAAAGGTTAATTTGTTCAACCTTGGCCCGCGGCTTTGTTCAGTTTTAAACTTTGGCCCACTCTGTATTTGAGTTTGACACCCCTGATATATAGTATGACAGCTATACTGTTAAAATGAGTAAAAAAATTAACTTGTCAGGTTTGCAAAAACAAAAAGTAATTTTTTTACTCAATATGACAGAAATGTTCTTTGAATCCTGAGATAATGCGAAAAAAGCAATAAAAATGTATTCAAACACAACTCCTAAACAACACATGCACACTAGCTAATAATGCCTGGAGTAATGTATCTTTGTGAGTTTTACTGGAAAAAAATATTTTGTCAGGTTTGCAAAAACAAAAAGTAATTTTTTTACTCAATATGACAGTAATGTTCTTAAAATCCTGAGATAATGCGAAAAAAGCAATACAAATATATTCCATCATCATTCCTAAAACAAGCATTCAAAATGTATAAAAATGCATGTAATATTGAATCCATGTGAGTTTTACTAGAATCAGTGGTATTTGTAAGGTTTGCAAATACAAAAATTAGGTTTTACTCACTATGACAGTGTCACCTCAATATGACAGTTATTTAAACATAACTCCTAAACCACACATTAAACATGGCTGAAAATACCTGAAACAATGTATCTTGTGAGTTTTACTTAAAACATATGATTTTTTAAGGCTTGCAAACATGAAAATTAGTTTTTTACTCAATATGACTGTAATGTTCTTAGAATCTTGAGATAATGCGAAAAAAGCAATAAAAATGTATTCATCATAATTCCTAAAAAAAAACATGCAAAATGTCTAAAAGTGCCTGTAATACTGAATCCATGTGAGTTTTACTAGAATCAGTTTTTTTTTGTAAGGTTTGCAAATACAAAATTTAGGTTTTACTCACTATGACAGTGTCACACTCAATATGACAGTTATTCAAAAATAACTCCTAAACCACACATTAAAGATGGCTGAAAATACCTGAAACAATGCATCTTGTGAGTTTTACTTAAAACATATGTTTTTTAAAAAATTGCAAACATGAAAATTAGTTTTTACTCAATATGACAGTAATGTTCTTACAATCTTGAGATAATGCGAAAAAAGCAATAAAAATATATTCCATCATGATTCCTAAATCAAACATGCAAAATGTATAAAAATGCCTGTAATATTGAATCCATGTGAGTTTTACTAGAATCAGTTGTTTCTGTAAGGTTTGCAAATACAAACATTTGGTTTTACTCACTATGACAGTGTCACCTCAATATGACAGTTATTTAAACATAACTCCTAAACCACACATTAAAAATGGCTGAAAATACCTGAAACAATGCATCTTGTGAGTTTACTTAAAACATACGCTTTTTTAAATCTTGCAAACACAAAAAGTAGTTTTTTACTCAATACGACAGTAATGTTCTTAAAATCCTGAGATAATGCGAAAAAAGTAATACAAATATATTCCATCATGATTCCTAAATCAAACATGCAAAATGTATGAAAATGTCTGTAATATTGAATCCATGTGCGTTTTATTAGAATCAGTTGTTTTTGTAAGGTTTGCAAATACAAAAATCAGGTCTTACTCTTTATGACAGTGTCACACTCAATATGACAGTTATTTAAAAGTAACTCCTAAACCACACATGAAATATGGCTAATAATGCCTGAAATAATTTATTCTTGGGAGTTTTACTCGAAACATATGTTTTTTTAAATATTGCAAACATAAAAAGTAGTTTTTTACTCAATATGAAAGTAAGTTCTTAGAATCTTGAGATAATGCGAAAAAAGCAATAAAAATGTATTCCGTCATAATTCCTAAATCAAACATGCAAAATGTAGAAAAAGTCCTGTAATATTGAATCTATGTGAGTTTTACTAGAATCAGTTTTTTTTGTCAGGTTTGCAAATACAAAAATTAGGTTTTACTCACTATGACAGTGTCACACTCAATATGACAGTTATTTAAACATAACTCCTAACTCACACATTACAAATAGCTGAAAATACCTGAAACAATAGATCTTTGTGTGTTTTACTCAAAACATATGCTTTTTTTAATCTTGCAAACACAAAAACTAGTTTTTTACTCAATATGACAGTAATGTTCTTAGAATCTTGAGATAATGCGGAAAAAAAGCAATACAAATGTATTTAAACATAACTCATAAACAACACATGCACACTGGCTAATAATGCCTGGAGTAATGTATCTTTGTGTTTTACTGGAAAAAAATATTTTGTCAGGTTTGCAAAAACAAAAAGTAATTTTTTTACTCAATATGATTATAATAATGTTGTTAAAATCCTGAGATAATGCGAAAAAAGCAATACAATTATATTCCATCATGATTCCTAAAACAAGCATGCAAAATGTATAAAAATGCCTGTAATATTGAATACATGTGAGTTTTACTAGAATCAGTGGTTGTTGTCAGGTTTGCAAATACAAAAATTAGGTTTTACTCACTATGACAGTGTCACCTCAATATGACAGTTATTTAAACATAACTCCTAAACCACACATTAAAAATGGCTGAAAATACCTGAAACAATGCATCTTGTAAGTTTTACTTAAAACATATGATTTTTTAAAAATTGCAAAAATGAAAATTAGTTTTTTACTCAATATGACAGAAATGTTCTTAGAATCTTGAGATAATGCGAAAAAAGCAATAAAAATGTATTCAAACACAACTAATAATGCCTGGAGTAATGTATCTTTGTGTTTTACTGGAAAAAAATATTTTGTCAGGTTTGCAAAAACAAAAAGTATTTTTTTTACTCAATATGACAGTAATGTTCTTAAAATCCTGAGATAATGCGAAAAAAGCAATACAATTATATTCCATCATGATTCCTAAAACAAGCATGCAAAATGTATAAAAATGCCTGTAATATTGAATACATGTGAGTTTCACTAGAATCAGATGTTTTACTAAGGTTTGCAAATACAAAAATTAGGTTTTACTCAGTATGACAGTATACTTTCATACTCAATATGACAGTTACTTAAACATATTTCCTAAACAACACATGAATAAAGACTAATCATGCCTGAAATAATTCATCCTTGGGAGTTGTATTCGAAACATATGCTTTTTAAAAATAAGGTTTTTTACTCAATTTGACAGTAATGGTCTTAGAATCCTGAGATAATGTGAAATAAGCAATACAAATTTATTTAAACATAATTCTTAAACCCATCCATCCATCCATTTGATACCGCTTGTCCCTTTTTGGGGTCGCGGGGGGTCGCTGTAGCCTATCTCAGCTACAATCGGACGGAAGGCGGGGTACACCCTGGACAAGTCTCCATCTCATCGCAGTAACTCCTAAACCACACATGCAAAATGCCTAATAATGCCTTGAGATATGTATCTTTGTGAGTTTTACTAGAAAAACAATATTTTGTAAGGTTTGCAAAGACACAAGTTAGTTATTTTATTCAATATGACTGTCATACTAAATATGAAAGTTATATAAACATAACTCCCAAAACCAAACATGCATTATGTCTAAAAATGCCTGTAATATTGTATCCATGTGAGTTTAACTAGAATCAGAATCTGGGGTGAACATTTTCAAAGGACCCAGATTTCCCTCGCCCAGACGCGAGTCACCGGGGCCCCCCTCTTGAGCCAAGCCCGGTGGTGGGGCACGATGGCGAGCGCCTGGTGGCCGGGCCTGCCCCCATGCCCGAAGAGGCAACGTGGGTTCCTCCCTCCAATGGGCTCACCACTCATAGCAGGGGCCATAGAGGTCAGGTGCAATGTGAGCTGGGCGGCAGCCGAAGGCAGGGCACTTGGCGGTCCGATCCCCGGCTACAGAAGCTAGCTCTTGGGACGTGGAACGTCACCTCGCTGGGGGGAAGGAGCCTGAGCTAGTGCGCGAGGCGGAGAAGTTCCGTCTAGATATAGTTGGACTCACCTCGACGCACAGCAAGGGCTCTGGAACCAGTTCTCTTGAGAAGGGCTGGACTCTCTTTCACTCTGGCGTTGCCAGCAGTGAGAGGCGATGGGCTGGGTTGCAATTCTTGTTGCCCCCCCGGCTCGGAGTTGGAGTTCATGCCAGTGGACGAGAAGGTAGCTTCCCTCCGCCTTCGGGTGGGGGAACGGGTCCTGACTGTGGTTTGCACTTACGCGCCAAACGTCAGCTCACAGTACCCACCCTTTTTGGATTCACTCGTTCTACTGGGGGACTTCAACGCTCATGTTGGCAACGACAGTGAAACCTGCAGAGGCGTGATTAGGAAGAATGGCCGCCCGGATCTGAACCCGAGTGGTATTTTGTTATTGGACTTTTGTGCCCGTCACAGATTGTCCATAACGAACACCATATTCAAACATAAGGGTGTACATATGTGCACTTGGCACCAGGACACCTTAGGCCGCAGTTCCATGATCGACTTTGTAGTTGTGTCATCGGATTTGCGGCCTCATGTTTTGGACACTCGGTGGTGAGTTGGGTCTGATGGTGGGGGAGGATGCCGGACAGACCTGGCAGGCCCAAACGCATGGTGAGGGTTTGCTGGGAACGTCTGGCAGAGTCTCCTGTCAGAGAGAGTTTCAATTCCCACCTCCGGAAGAACTTTGAACATGTCACGAGGGAGGTGCTGGACATTGAGTCCGACTGGACCACGTTCCACACCTCTATTGTCGAGGCGGCTGATTGGAGCTTTGGCCGCAAGGTAGTTGGTGCCTGTCGTGGCGGTAATCCTAGAACCCGTTTGTGGACACACGGCGGTGAGGGATGCCATCAAGCTGAAGAAGGAGTCCTATGGGGTTCTTTTGGCACATAGGACTCCTGAGGCAGTGGACAGGTACCGACAGGCCAAGCGGTGAACGGCTTCAGCGGTCGCGAAGGCAAAAACTCGGACATGGCAGGAGTTCGGGAAGCCATGGAAAACGACTTCCGGACAGCTTCGAAGCGATTCTGGACCACCATCCGCCTTCTCAGGAAGGGGAAGCAGTGCACTATCCAAGGCTCTGAATGCTGTGGGGCTGTCTTGGTTGACAAGACTCTGCAGCATCGCGTAGACATCGGGGGTGGTACCTCTGGATTGGCAGACCGGGGTGGTGGTTCCTCTCTTTAAGAAGGGGAACCTGAGGGTGTGTTCTAACTATCGTGGGATCACACTCCTCAGCCTTCCCGGTAAGGTCTATTCAGGTGTACTGGAGAAGAGGCTACGCCGGATAGTCGAACCCCGGATTCAGGAGGAACAGTGTGGTTTTCGTCCTGGTCGTGGAACTGTGGACAGCTCTATACTCTCGGCAGGGTCCTTGAGGGTGCATGGGAGTTTGCCCAACCAGTCCACATGTGCTTTGTGGACTTGGAGAAGGCATTCGACCGTGTCCCTCGGGAAGTGCTTAGAGAGTATGGGGTATCGGACTGTCTGATTGTGGCGGTCCGCTCCCTGAATCATCAGCGTCAGAGCTTGGTCCGCATTGCCGGCAGTAAGTCGGACACGTTTCCAGTGAGGGTTGGACTCCGCCAAGGCTGCCCTTTGTCATCGATTCTATTCATAACCGTTATGGACAGAATTTCTAGGCGCAGTCAAGGCGTTGAGGGGATCCGGTTTGGTGGCTGCAGGATTAGGTCTCTGCTTTTTGCAGATGATGTGGTCCTGATGGCTTCATCTGGCCAGGCTCTTGAGCTCTCACTGGATCGGTTCGCAGCTGAGTGTGAAGCGACTGCGATGAGAATCAGCACCTCCAAGTCCGAGTCCATGGTTCTCGCCCGGAAAAGGGTGGAGTGCCATCCCCGGGTTGTTGAGGATTGTCTGCCCCAAGTTGAGGAGTTCAAGTACCTCGGAAGAGTGGATCGTGAGATCGACAGGCGGATCGGTGCGGTGTTTTCAGTAATGCGGACGCTGTATCGATCCTTTGTGGTGAAGAAAGAGCTGAGCCGGAAGGCAAAGCTATCAATTTACCGGTCGATCTACGTTCCCATCCTCACCTATGGTCATGATCTTTGGGTTATGACCGAAAGGACAAGATCACGGGTACAAGCGGCCGAAATGAGTTTCCTCCGCCGGGTGGCGGGGCTTTCCCTTAGAGATAGGGTGAGAAGCTCTGCCATCCGGGGGGAGCTCAAAGTAAAGCCGCTCCTCCACATTGAGAGGAGCCAGATTAGGTGGTTCGGGTATTTGGTCAGGATGCCACCCGAACGCCTCCCTAGGGAGGTGTTTAGGGCACGTCCGACCGGTAGGAGGCCACGGGGAAGACCCAGGACACGTTGGGAAGACTATGTCCCCGGCTGGCCTGGGAACGCCTCGGGATCCCCCAGGAAGAGCTGGACGAAATGGCTGGGGAGAGGGAAGTCTGGGCTTCCCTGCTTAGGCTGCTGACCCCGCGACCCGACCTCGGATAAGCGGAAGAAGATGGATGGATGGATGGATGGATGGACAGTTGTTTTTGTAAGGTTTGCAAATACAAAACATGGGTTTTTCTCACTATGACAGTATACTGTCACACTCAATCTCACAGTTATTTAAATATAACTCCTAAACCACACATGCAAAATGGCTAATAATGCCTGGAGAAATGTATCTTTGTGAGTTTTACTGGTAAAAAATATTTTGTAAGGTTTGTAAAGACACAAGTTAGTATTTTTTACTAAATATGACAGTATAACTGTCATACTAAATATGAAAGTTATATAAACATAACTCCAAAACCAAACATGCATTGTGTCTAAAATTTTGTATCCATGTGAGTTTAACTAGAATCAGTTGTTTTTGTAAGGTTTGCAAATACAAAATATGGGTTTTTCTCCCTATGACAGTATACTGTCACACTCAATCTGACAGTTATTTAAACATAACTCCTAAACCACACATGCAAAATGGCTAATAATGCCTGGAGAAATGTATCTTTGTGAGTTTTACTGGAAAAAATATTTTGTATGTTTTGCAAAGACACAAGTTAGTTTTTTTTACTCAATATGACAGTATAACTGTCATACTAAATCCATCCATCCATCCATTTTCTTCCGCTTATCCGAGGTCGGTTTGCGGGTCAGCAGCCTAAGCAGAGAAGCCCAGACTTCCCTCTCCCCAGCTACTTTGTCCAACTCTTTTCGGGGGATCCCGAGGCGTTCCCAGGCCAGCCAGGAGACATAGTCGTCCCAATGTGTCCTGGGTCTTCCCCGTGGCCTCCTGCCAGTCAGACTTGCCCTAAACACCTCCCTAGGGAGGCGTTCGGGTGGCATCCTTAGCAGATGCCCGAACCTCCTCATCTGGCTCCTCCCAATGTGGAGGAGCATTCCTCCCGGATGGCAGAGCTTCTCACCCTATCTCTAAGGGAAAGACACACCACCCGGCGGAGGAAACTCATTTCGGCCGCTTGTACCCGTGATTTTGTCCTTTCGGTCATAACCCAAAGCTCATGACCATAGGTGAGGATGGGAACGAAAATCGACCCTTTCCTTCTGGCTCAGCTCCTTCTTCACAACAACGGATCGATATAGCGCTGATCCGCCTGTGAAGCTCACGATCCACTCTTCCCTCACTCGTGAACAAGACTCCTAGGTACTTGAACTCCTCCACTTGGGGCAAGATCTCCTCCCCAACCTGGAGATGGCACTCCACCCTTTCCCGGGCGAGAACCATGGACTCGGACTTGGAGGTGCTTATTCTCATTCCAGACGCTTCACACTTGGCTGCGAACCGATCCAATGAGAGCTGAAGATCCTGGCCAGTTGAAGCCATCGGGACCACATCATCTGCAAAAAGCAGAGACCTAATCCTGCAGCCACCAAACCAGATCCCCTCAACGCCATGACTGCGCCTAGCAATTCTGGCCATAAAAGTTATGAACAGAATCGGTGACAAAGTGGAGTCCAACCCTCACTGGAAAGGGTCCGACTTACTGCCGGCAATGCGGACCAAGCTCTGACACTGATCATACAGGGAGCGACCCGCCACAATCAGACAGTCCGATTGTGGGCTAAACACACCCCACAGGACTTCCCGGGTCGAATGCCTTCTCCAAGTCCACAAAGTACATGTAGACTGGTTGGGCAAACTCCCATGCACACTCAAGGACTCTGCCGAGAGTATGGAGCTGGTCTACCGTTCCACGAACAGGACGAAAACCACACTGTTCTTGAGGTTGGTACACATGAATAGACCTTACCGGGAAGGCTGAGGAGTGTGATCCACGATAGTTGGAACACACCCTCCGGTTTACCGTCTTAAAGAGAGGAACCACCACCCCGGTCTGCCAATCCAGAGGTACCGCCCCCGATGTCCACGTGATGTTGCAGAGTCTTGTCAACCAAGACAGCCCCAGCATACAGAGCCTTAAGGAACTCTGGGAGGATCTCATCCACCACCGAGTAGCTTTTTAACTACCTCGGCAACCTCAGCCCCAGAAATAGGAGAGCCCACCACAGATTACCCAGGCACTGCTTCCTCATAGGAAGACGTGTTGGTGGGATTGAGGAAGTCTTCGAAGTACTCCCTCCACCGATCCACAACAGCCGCAGTAGAGGTCAGCAGCACACCATCCTCACCATACACGGTGTTGACAGTGCAGTGCTCCCCCCCCCCCGAGGCGGCGGATGGTGGTCCAGAATCGTTTCGAAGCCGTTCGGATGTCCTTTTCAATGGCTTCCCCAAACTCCTGCCACGTCCCAGTTTTTGCCTCCGCGACCGCTGAAGCCGCACTTCGCTTGGTCTGTCGGTACCTGTCCGCTGCCTCTGGAGTCCCATGAGCCAAAAGGACCCGATAGGCTATTTCTTCAGCTTGACGGCATCCCTCACTGCTGGTGTCCACCAGCGGGTTGTAGGATTACCGCCACGACAGGAACCAAACACTTAGCGGCCACAGCTCCAATCAGCCGGCTCGACAAGAGAGGCACTGAATATGGTCCACTCAGATTTAATGTCCTCCCTCGTGAAATGTTCAAAGTTCTTCCGGAGGTGGGAATTGAAACTCTCTCTGACAGGAGACTCTGCTAGGCGTTCCCAGCAGACCCTCACAATGCGTTTGGGCCTGCCAGGTCTGTTCGGCATCCTCCCCCACCATCGGAGCCAGCTCACCACCAGGTGGTGATCGGTAGAAAGCTCTGCCCCTCTCTTCACCCGTGTCCAAAACATGAGGCCGCAAATCCCATGACACAACTACAAATTCAATCATGGAACTGCGGCCGAGGGTGTCCTGGTGCCAAGTGCACATATGGACACCCTTATGTTTGAACATTGTGTTTGTTATGGCCAATCCGTGACGAGCACAAAAGTCCAATAACAAAGCACCACTTGGTTTCAGATCCGGGTGGACATTTTTCCCAATCTTGCCTTTCCAGGTTTCACTGTCGTTGCCAACATGAGCGTTGAAGTCCCCCAGCAGAACAAGGGAATCACCCGAGGGAGAACTCTCCAGTACTCCCTCAAGGGAATCCAAAAAGAGTGGGTTCTCTGAGCTGCTGTTTGGTGCGTAAACACTAGGGGTGTGGGAAAAAATCGATTCAAATTCGAATCGTGATTCTCACGTTGTGCGATTCAGAATCGATTCTCATTTTCAAGTGAAGTGAAGTGAAGTGAATTACATTTATATAGCGCTTTTTCTCAAATGACTCAAAGCGCTTTACATTGTGAAACCCAATATCTAAGTTACATTCAAACCAGTGTGGGTGGCACTGGGAGCAGGTGGGTAAAGTGTCTTGCCCAAGGACACAACGGCAGTGACTAGGATGGCGGAAGCGGGGATCGAACCTGCAACCCTCAAGTTGCTGGCACGGCCGCTCTACCAACCGAGCTATACCGTCCCAAAAAATATATATCTTTTTTTAAATTATTATTTATAATTTTTTTTTTTTTTTTTTTTTTAAATTAATCAATCCAACAAAACAATACACCGCAATACCATAACAATGCAATCCAATTCCAAAACCAAACCCAACCCAGCAACACTCAGAACTGCAATAAACAGAGCAATTGAGAGGAGACACAAACACGACACAGAACAAACCAAAAGTAGTGAAACAAAAATGAATATTATCAACAACAGTATCAATATTAGTTACAAATTCAACATAGCAGTGATTAAAAATCCCTCATTGACATTATCATTAGACATTTATAAAAAAAGAAAAAAAAGAACAATAGTGTCACAGTGGCTTACACTTGCATCGCATCTCTTAAGCCTTAGAAGCATTAAAAATAAGCTGACTCAATTTAAGATTTTGAATAGATTGTATTTTACATCTTCTCAGCTGTTTAAAATTGATGTAGTAGATAACAAGTTATGTATGAAGTGTCGGGCAGCCGAGGCAACTTTTGTTCATTTATTGTGGGAATGTCAGAGAATAAAAGAGTTATGGTTGAAAACAACAAAAGAAGCAATCACAGTCCTTAATATAAATATCCCAATGACACTGCAAACTTGTATTCTTGAGGATCTCCATCAATTTAGTAAAGTGTCATCAAAGAGTAAACATGCATTTCTTTCAATATGCATAATGACAAAAAGGGTAATATTAAAAAAATGGATAGATGTTGATAGTCCAACTCATACTGACTGATATACACAAGCTATGGAGATGATATCAGTACAAAAAACTGCATTTAGTTTAGATAATAATGAGTCATATATTGGAATATGGGATCCATTATTTAAATTTGTTTTAACTATTAAATGAACCTTAATTATGACTTATTATATCATTGTGGAAAATATTGGACACAATGTCAATCAATCAATCAATCAATGTTTATTTACCTGTATATAGCCCTAAATCACAAGTGTCTCAAAGGGCTGTGTGTTGTCAAGTTTATGAGATGTGATACAAGTAGGGCTGCAACAACTAATCGATTAAATCGATTAAAATCGATTATAAAAATAGTTGCCGATTAATTTAGTCATTGATTCGTTGGATCTATGCTATGCGCATGCGCAGAGGCTTTTAAAAAATAAAATAAATACAAAATAATTTTTTACATTTAAAAAAAAAAAAAAATCTTTATTTATAAACTGCAACATTTACAAACAGCTGAGAAACAATAATCAAAATAAGTATGGTGCCAGTATGCTGTTTTTTTTTCCAATAAAATACTGGAAAGGATAGAAATGTAGTTTGTCTCTTTTATCCGATTATTAATCGATTAATCAAAGTAATAATCGACTGATTAATCGATTGTCAAATTAATCGTTAGTTGCAACCCTAGATACAATTATAAGCCACTGTGACACTATTGTTCATTTTTTGTATTTTTTTTATTTTTTATTAATGTTTGTAATGATAATATCAATGAGGGATTTTTAATCACTGCTATGTTGAAATTGTTACTAATATTGATACTGTTGTTGATAATATTCATTTTTGTCTCACTACTTTTAGATTGTTCCGTGTCATGTTTGTGTGTCCTCAATTGATCACAATTGCTCTGTTTATTGCTATTCTGAATGTGGCTGGGTCGGGTTTGGTTTTGAAATTGTATTGTGTAGCGGTTGATTTAAGGACATAATTCACCATACCTGTTATTTGACTTTGTCATCATCATTCACCGTACTGTTCTATTGTGTACATGACAATGTTGTTCTTTGTGTGCAGTTAAGAGCGAGTAATTCGGTGCGGCCCCTTTAGGTGGCCGTCAGTAGATTCTCACAAAGGTGGGGGTTTGTTGTTCCCGCAATATTTGAGTGTTTGTGATGAAAGCGTTCATTCTTGCTTGTGCTTTGATTAATAAACGACACACACGTTTTTGTGTGTCAACTACACGTCAAGTTGTTTATCTTTCACGCTACGAGCACAACACTGGTGACCCCGACGCTTCACTGAACGGATTCAGTGATTCTTATCGACCATGACGGCGAATGCGGTTTCTCTAAAGCTGCCCGAGTTCTGGGAAACTTCCGCAACCGCATGGTTTGCCCAGGCGGAGGCACAGTTTGCCCTGCGCGGTATCACCGAGGACGACACTAAGTTTTATTATGTCGTGTCCTCCCTCGGCAGCGCGACGGCGACCAAAGTGGTTAACGCCATTACGCACCCACCGGAGAGGAACAAGTACCTCACGTTGAATGCCCACCTCTTACAGACAATTCCTCTTTCCGACGCGGAGCGAGCTAACCGCCTTTTTTTCGTTGCAGGGGCTTGGCGATTGCAACTAATAAACAACATGCTAGGACTCTTAGGTGAGGACAGACCTGGATTCTTCTTCGTGCAGTTTTTCCTGAGACTCCTGCCTTCTCAGGTGCGGGCTGCTTTAGCCAACACCACCATTTTGGACTGCCGCGAACTAGCTGCTGAAGCTGATAAGTTTTTTTTAGCTTCCCAACCGGCCTATGTGGCTGCATTCCTTCCGGCTGAGACAGAAAGACCCGTGGCAGGTTCTTCCACTCTCGCTGCTGCTGCTGCGCCCCCCAGGCGGCAACCGAATTCTGGACTATGTTTTTTCCACGCAAAGTTCGGGACCAAAGCTAGGCGGTGCCGTCCCCCGTGCAGTTTTCGTGGACCGCCGCCGGGAAACGCCGGGGCCGGCGCTCAGCAGTGGCCATGAGCGTCGGCAGTATTGGCAGGCTGCTCTTCATCCAGGACTCCCTCTCTGGACGACGGTTCTTGTGTGACGCAGAGGAGCGTCCTGCCAGCATCAAGGTTGGACATGCTGTCTGAGTCACATGGCCCCCCCATGGAAGCGGCCAATGGCAGCCCTATCCGCACTTATGGAATACGGTACGTGGAACTGTGTTTTGGTGGACAGCGTTTCAGTTGGAACCTTGTGACTGCTAAAGTGACGGTGCCGCTCATCGGTGCAGATTTTCTCTGTGCTTTCGGCCCCCTTGTGGATGTAAAAAATAGGTGTTTGGTGGATGCGATTACATTCTGCTCGTACAAGTGCAGTCTCAGCGCGACAAACTCCATCAGGCTTTCCAGCATGCTACCCACCGCAGACGTTTTTCTGCGCCTCCTCGCTGAGTTCCCCACTCTGGCGCAGCATGGTGTTTAACACCACATTGCCACCACGGGCCCCCCTGTGCACGCACGAGCCCGGCGCCTGGACCCTGCTAAGCTCTCCATCGCTAGAGCTGTATTCGAGACCATGGAACGCCTCGGGATCATTCGCCGCTCAGACAGCCCATGGGCGTCGCCCCTCCACATGGTGGAGAAGCCCGGAGGTGGTTGGCGACCATGCGGTGATTACCGCAGACTCAACGACGCGACTACCCCGGACCGTTATCCGGTCCCCCACATACAAGATTTTTCCGCCAACCTCGCTGGGAAAACTGTGTTTTCTAAGGTAGATCTCGTCCGGGGCTATCATCAGGTGCCGGTCCACCCCTCTGATATCCCGAAGACAGCGGTCATCACCCCATTTGGACTGTTTGAAGTTTTACGTATGCCTTTTGGCCTTAAGAGTGCCGCACAGACTTTCCAGCGGTTGATGGACTCTGTTTTACGTGATTTGCCGTTTCTGTTTGTCTATTTGGACGATATCCTGGTCGCGAGCACCTCTCAGGCCGAGCATGTGACCCACCTCAGGTCCCTTTTTCAGCGCCTTAGCCAACACGGGCTCATTGTCAACCCAGCTAAGTGCCAGTTCGGGTTGTCTGTTATCGACTTCCTCTGACATCGTGTCACGGAGTGCGGGGCAGTTCCCCTCCCAGCGAAGGTTGCTGCCGTCGCAATCTTCCCCCGCCCACTCACGGTTAAGGCTCTTCAGGAGTTCCTTGGCATGGTAAATTTTTACCATCGTTTCATTCCCCGGGCAGCTGACCTCATGCGGCCGCTGTATGATGCTCTTAAAGGAGCTGCTCCCAAGCACATGGTAGACTGGTCTGACGCGCGGCACAGTGCTTTTTTGGGGGTCAAGTCTGCTCTCGCTAACGCTACCCTGCTGGCACACCCATTACCCGATGCTCCTATTGCAATCACCACGGACGCGTCAGATTATGCTGTAGGTGCAGTGCATGAGCAGTGGGCGGGTGGCACTTGGCAACCTTTGGCTTTCTTTAGCAGGCAGTTGCGCCCCTGCGAGCAGAAATATAGCACATTTGACCGTGAGCTCCTTGGCCTCTATCTGGCCATACGCCATTTCTGTTCGTTGCTTGAAGGCCGGCCTTTCACAGCTTTTGTGGACCACAAACCCCTCACTTTCGCGATGGCCAAAACGGCTGAACCGTGGCCGACTCGGCAACAGAGGCACCTCTCCTACGTCTCAGAGTTCACGACGGACATCCAGCACCTTGCTGGTAAGAGCAATGTCGTTGCTGATTGCCTTTCCCGAGCCGTCGCGAGCGCTGTCCATGTGGGGTTCGATTTTGCACAAATGGCAGTTGGCCAGGCCGACGACCCGGACATCCAAGCTCTGAAGGCTGCAGCCACAGGGTTACGGTTGTCTGAGGTCCCATTTGAGGACACAGGGGTTACGCTCCTTTGTGACGTCGCTACCGGTCGGCCACGGCCCCTTGTGCTCGCCATTTGGAGGCGGAGCGTGTTTGACTCCATCCACGGCCTTTCCCACCCTGGGAGGAAACCTTCCCAGCGGCTGGTTGCTGCAAAATTTGTCTGGCGTGGCCTGAAGAAAGACGTTAGGGACTGGGCTTCCACATGTGTGGCATGCCAGCGCTCAAAAGTGCACTGCCACACGCAGGCCCCACTGGCACCGTTTACGGTTCCGGAGCGCCGTTTTGATCATGTCAATGTGGACCTGGTCGGGCCTCTTCCATCCTCACGCGGCTGCACATACCTCCTCGCGATAGTCGACAGAACCACCCGCTGGCAGGTGGTTCTGCCAGCGGGTGGACCACCTCCGCGCGTTCATTGGTACATGGTTTGCCCGTTTCTGTACCCCTTCGGACATATCATCCGACCGGGGCTCTCAGTTCACTTCTGAGCTCTGGGCCGCTGTGGTTGAGAGCTTGGGAGTGAAACTCCACCACATGACGGCGTATCACCCGCAGGCCAATGGTATGTGTGAGCGATTTCACAGGTCCATGAAGGCAGCGCTTAGGGCGTCCCTGAAGGACAGCGCTTGGGTAGACAAGCTCCCTTGGGTGATGCTGGGGCTTCGGACTTCCCCCAAGGAAGACTTGCAAACTTCCTCGGCAGAGTTGGTGTATGGCCAGCCCCTGCGGGTGCCAGGTGACTTTATTCCTAGCACGACGGCACCTTGGTCCGCCAGTAAGCAGCGAGCTGCTCTCCTCGATGCTGCCAAGAGTTTTTCCCCCATCCCCACTTCTCAACACGGCATTATGCCGTCTCATGTTCCCGCTTCCTTGAGGGGAGCAGCGTTTGTTTTTGTCCACCACGACGCCCACCGCGGTCCCCTGCAGCCTCCTTACGATGGGCCATTTTGCGTCCTAGAGAGCGGAGATAAGCATTTTCTGTTGGACATCGGGGGTCGGTCTGAAAAGATCACGGTGGACCGGCTGAAAGCGGCCCACTTGGATCTTAGTCAGCCGGTTACCACGGCCGTACCCCCGCGCCGGGGTCGTCCGCCCGCTCTACCTAGGCCCCATGATAATGTTATGCATCCTTCTACGCAGGCCCCCGGGACCTTAGACGGTACAGGTACCCTTCTGGTCCCCCCTACTGACTCCCCGGCGTTTGTACCAGTCCGGCGCACCCGGTCTGGTCGGCCCGTCCGTGCCCCTGTCCATTGACAGTTTGTTTTCCTTTGTAATGGCGAATTCTGGGGGGACCTGTGTAGCGGTTGATTTAAGGACATAATTCACCACACCTGTTATTTGACTTTGTCATCATCATTCACCGTACTGTTCTATTGTGTACATGACAATGTTGTTCTTTGTGTGCAGCTAAGAGCGAGTAATTCGGTGCGGCCCCTTTAAGTGGCCGTCAGTAGATTCTCACACAGGTGGGGGTTTGTTGTTCCCGCGATATTTGAATGTTTGTGATGAAAGCGTTCATTCTTGCTTGTGCTTTGATTAATAAACGACGCACACGTTTTTGTGTGTCAACTACACGTCAAGTTGTTTATCTTTCACGCTACGAGCACAACAATTGCATTATTATGGTATTATTGTGTACTGTTTTCCTTAAAAAAAAATTAAAAAAAATTAAAATAAAAAAAAATCGTTTTTGAATCGAGAAACGTGTTGAATTGAAAAAAAAAATCGATTTTGAATCGAATCGTGACCCCAAGAATCGATTTTGAATCGAATTGTGACCCCAAGAATCGATTTTGAATCGAATCGTGGGACACCCAAAGATTCACAGCCCTAGTAAACACAAACAACAGTCAGGACCTGTCCCCTAACCCGAAGGCGGAGGGAAGCTACCATCTTGTCTACTGGGTTGAAGTCCAACGTGCAGGCTTTGAGCCGGTGGGCAACAATAATTGCCACCCCAGCCTCTCATTGCTTGCAACGCCAGAGTGGAAGAGAGTCCAGCCCCTCTCGAGAGAACAGGTTCCAGGCCCTCGCTGTACATCGAAGTGAGTCCAACTATATCTAGCCGGAACTTCTCCACCTCACGCACCAGCTCAGGCTCCTTCCCTCCCAACGAGGTGACGTTCCAAGTCCCAAGAGCTAGCTTATTTGGCGATGATCGGACCACCGAGTGCCCTGCCTTCGGCTGCCGCCCAGCTCACACTGCACCCGACCTCTATGACCCAGCCCATGAGTGGTGAGCCCATTGGAGGGGGGACCCACGTTGCCTCTTCGAGCTGAGCCCGGCCGGGCCCCATGGGGACAGGCCGGCCGGCCATCGTACCCCACCTCTGGGCCTGGCTCCACAGGGGAGCCACGGTGACCCGCGTCCGGTCGAGGAAAAATCTAAGTCCTCGATTTGTACTTTTCATAAAGGTCTTTGAGCTGCTCTTTGTCTGAACCCTCACCTAGGACCTGTTTGTCTTGGGAGACCCTACCAGGGGGCATAGAAGCCCCCGGACAATATAGCTCCTAGGATCAGTGGGACACGCAAACTCCTCTACCACGGTAAGGTGGCGGCTCAGAAAGGAGGTTATATAAACATAACTCCAAAACCAAACATGCAATATGTCTACTAAACCTGCCTGTAATATTGTATCTATGTGAGTTTTACTAGAATCGGTTGTTTTTGTAAGGTTTGCAAATACAAAAATTAGGTTTTACTCACTCAATATGAAAGTTATTTAAACATAACTCCTAAACAACACATGCAAAATGGCTAGAAAATGCCTGGAGAAATGTAATTTGTGAGTTTTACAGGAAAAAAATATTTCGTAAGATTTGCAAAGACACAAGTATGTTTTTTTTACTTAATATGACAGTATAACTTTCATACTAAATATGAAAGTTATACAAACCCTGTTTCCATATGAGTTGGGAAATTGTGTTATATGTAAATATAAACGGAATACAATTAATTTGCAAATCATTTTCAACCCATATTCAATTGAATATGCTTTAAAGACAACATATTTGATGTTCAAACTGATAAACTTTTTTTTTTTTGCAAATAATCATTAACTTTAGAATTTGATGCCAGCAACACGTGACAAAAAAAGTTGGGAAAGGTGGCAATAAATACTGATAAAGTTGAGGAATGCTCATCAAACACTTATTTGGAACATCCCACAGGTGAACAGGCAAATTGGGACAGGTGGGTGCCATGATTGGGTATAAAAGTAGATTCCATGAAATGCTCAGTCATTGCTCGGGTCACACTTTGTCAACAAATGCGTGAGCAAATTGTTGAACAGTTTAAGAAAAACCTTTCTCAACCAGCTATTGCAAGGAATTTAGGGATTTCACCATCTATGGTCCGTAATATCATCAAAGGGTTCAGGGAATCTGGAGAAATCACTGCACGTAAGCAGCTAAGCCTGTGACCTTCAATCCCTCAGGCTGTACTGCATCAACAAGCAACATCAATGTGTAAAGGATATCACCACATGGGCTCAGGAACACTTCAGAAACCCACTGTCAGTAACTACAGTTAGTCGCTACATCTGTAAGTGCAAGTTAAAACTCTCCTATGCAATGCGTAAACCGTTTATCAACAACACCCACAAATGCCGTCGGCTTCGCTGGGCCTGAGCTCATCTAAGATGGACTGATACAGAGTGGAAAAGCCTTCTATGGTCTGACGAGTCCACATTTCAAATTGTTTTTGGAGACTGTGGACGCCGTGTCCTCCGGACCAAAGAGGAAAGGAACCATCCGGATTTTTATAGGCGCAAAGTTGAAAAGCCAGCATCTGTGATGGTATGGGGGTTTATTATTGCCCAAGACATGGGTAACTTACACATCTGTGAAGGCACCATTAATGTACATACAGATTTTGAAGCAACATATGTTGCCATCCAAGCAACGTTACCATGGACGCCCCTGCTTATTTCAGCAACACAATGCCAAGCCACGTGTTACATCAACGTGGCTTCGTAGTAAAAGAGTGGCCTGCCTGTAGTCCAGACCTGTCTCCCATTGAAAATATGTGGCGCATTATGAAGCCAAAAATACCACAGCGGAGACCCCCGGACTGTTGAACAATATAAGCTGTACATCAAGCAAGAATAGGAAAGAATTCCACCTGAAAAGCTTAAAAAATGTGTCTCCTCAGTTCCCAAACGTTTACTGAGGGTTGTTAAAAGGAAAGGCCATGTAACACAGTGGTGAACATGCCCTAACTACTTTGGCACGTGTTGCAACCATGAAATTCTAAGTTAATAATTATTATTTGCAAAAAACAAATAAAGTTTATGAGTTTGAACATAAACATCTTGTCTTTGTCAATTGAATATGGGTTGAAAAGGATTTGCAAATCATTGTATTCCTTTTATATTTACATCTAACACAATTTCCCAACTCATATGTAAACGGGGTTTGTATGAACTTAACTCCAAAACTAAACATGCGTTATGTCTAAAAATGCCTATAATATTGTATCTATTGAATAAAATAGAAAAATGAGGTATTACTCATAATGACAGTACAACTGCCACACGCAATATGACAGTTATTTAAACAAAACTCCTAAACCACACATGAAAAATGGCTAATAATGCCTGAAATAATGCATCCTTGTGAGTTTTACTTGGAACATATGCTTTGTTAAGGCTTGCAATCACGAAAAGTATTTTTTTTACTCAATATTACAGTAATGTTCTTAAAATCCTGGGATAATTTGAAAAAAGCAATAAAAATGTATTTCATAAAAATTCCTAAACCAAACATGCAAAATGTGTAAAAATGCCTGTAAAATTGAATCCATGCGAGTTTTACTAGAATCAATTGTATTTGTAAGTTTGCAAGTAAAAAAAAAGGTGTTACTCACTATGACAGTTATTTGAACATAACTCCTAAACCACACATTAAAAATGGCTAATAATACCTGAAATAACGCATCTTTGTGAGTTTTAGTCGAACATACGCTTTTTTAAATCAAGCAAACACAAAAAGTATTTTTTTTACTCAATATGACAGTAATGTTCTTAAAATCCTGAGATAATGCGAAAAAAGCAATACAAATATATTCCATCATGATTGCTAAATCAAACATGCAAAATGTATAAAAATGCCTGTAATATTGAATCCATGTGAGTTTTATTAAAATCAGTTGTTTTTGTAAGGTTTGCAAATACAAACATTAGGTTTTACTCTTTATGACAGTGTCACACTCAATATGACAGTTATTTAAAAGTAACTCCTAAACCACACATGAAATATGGCTAATAATGCCTGGAGTAATGTATCTTTGTGAGTTTTACTGGAAAGAAATATTTTGTCAGGTTTGCAAAAACAAAAAGTAATTTTTTTACTCAATATGACAGTAATGTTCTTAAAATCCTGACATAATGCGAAAGAAGCAATACAAATATATTCCATCATGATTCCTAAATCAAACACGCAAAATGAATAAAAATGCCTGTAATATTGAATCCATGTGAGTTTTATTAGAATCAGTTGTTTTTGTAAGGTTTGCAAATACAAAAATTAGGTTTTACTCACTACGACAGTGTCACACTCAATATGTCAGTTATTAAACATAACTCCTAAACCACAAATTAAAAATGGCTAATAATACCTAAAACAATGCAATCTTGTGAGTTTTACTTAAAACATATGCTTTTATAAGGCTTGCAATCTTAAAAATTAGTTTTTACTCATTATGACAGTAATGTTCTTGGAATCTTGAGATAATGCGAAAAAAGCAATAAAAATGTATTCATCATAATTCCTAAACAAAACATGCAAAATGTCTAAAAATGCCTGTAATAATGAATCCATGTGAGTTTTACTAGAATCAGTTGTTTTTGTAAGGTTTGCAAATTTAAAAAAAATTAGGTTTTACTCACTATGACCTCCTCTCTGAGCTGCCACCTTACCGTGGTAGAGGAGTTTGCGTGTCCCAATGATCCTAGGAGCTATGTTTTCCGGGGGCTTTATGCCCCCTGGTAGGGTCTCCCAAGACAAACTGGTCCTAGGTGAGGGATCAGACAAAGAGCAGCTCGAAGACCTCAATGAGAAATAAAAACTATGGACCCAGATTTCCCTCGCCCGGACGCGGGTCACCGGGGCCCCCCTCTGGAGCCAGGCCCGGAGATGGGGCACGATGGCGAGCGCCTGGTGGCCGGGCCTGTCCCCATGGGGCCCGGCCGGGCACAGCCCGAAGAGGCAACGTGGGTTCCCCCTCCAATGGACTCACCACCCATAGCAGGGGTCCTAGAGGTCGGGTGCGATGTGAGCTGGGCGGCAGCCGAAGGCAGGGCACTTGGCGGTCCGATCCTCGGCTACAGAAGCTAGCTCTTGGGACGTGGAACGTCACCTCGCTGGGGGGGAAGGAGCCTGAGCTAGTGCGCGAGGTGGAGAAGTTCCGACTAGACATAGTCGGACTCACTTCGACGCACAGCAAGGGCTCTGGAACCAGTTCTCTCGAGAGGGGCTGGACTCTCTTCTACTCTGGCGTTGCCGGCAGTGAGAGGCGACGGGCTGGGGTGGCAATTCTTGTTTCCCCCCGGCTCAGAGCCTGCATGTTGGAGTTCAACCCGGTGGACGAGAGGGTAGCTTCCCTCCGCCTTCGGTTGGGTGAACGGGTCCTGACTGTGGTTTGCGCTTACGCGCCAAACCGCAGCTCAGAGTACCCACCCTTTTTGGATTCACTCGAGGGAGTACTTGAGAGTGCTTCCCCGGGTGATTCCCTCGTTCTACTGGGGGACTTCAACGCTCATGTTGGCAGCGACAGTGAAACCTGGAGAGGCGTGATTGGGAAGAATGGCTGCCCGGATCTGAACCCGAGCGGTGTTTTGTTATTGGACTTTTGTGCCCGTCACAGATTGTCCATAACAAACACCATGTTCAAACATAAGGGTGTCCATATGTGCACTTGGCACCAGGACACCCTAGGCCGCAGTTCCATGATCCACTTTGTAGTTGTGTCGTCGGATTTGCGGCCTCATGTTTTGGACACTCGGGTGAAGAGAGGGGCGGAGCTTTCTACCGATCACCACCTGGTGGTGAGTTGGCTGCGATGGTGGGGGAGGATGCCGGACAGACCTGGCAGGCCCAAACGCATTGTGAGGGTTTGCTGGGAACGTCTGGCAGAGTCTCCTGTCAGAGAGAGTTTCAATTCCCACCTCCGGAAGAACTTTGAACATGTCACGAGGGAGGTGCTGGACATTGAGTCCGAATGGACCATGTTCCGCACCTCTATTGTCGAGGCGGCTGATTGGAGCTGTGGCCGCAAGGTAGTTGGTGCCTGTCGTGGCGGTAATCCTGGAACCCGTTGGTGGACACCGGCGGTGAGGGATGCCGTCAAGCTGAAGAAGGAGTCCTATTGGGTTCTTTTGGCTCATAGGACTCCTGAGGCAGTGGACAGGTACCGACAGGCCAAGCGGTGTTCGGCTTCGGCGGTCGCGGAGGCAAAAATTCGGACATGGGAGGAGTTCGGGGAAGCCATGGAAAACGACTTCCGGACGGCTTCGAAGCGATTCTGGACCACCATCCGCCGCCTCAGGAAGGGGAAGCAGTGCAATATCAACACCGTGTACGGTGAGGATGGTGTTCTGCTGACCTCGACTGCGGATGTTGTGGATCGGTGGAGGGAATACTTCGAAGACCTCCTCAATCCCACCAACACGTCTTCCTATGAGGAAGCAGTGCCTGGGGAATCTGTGGTGGGCTCTCCTATTTCTGGGGCTGAGGTTGCTGAGGTAGTTAAAAAGCTCCTCGGTGGCAAGGCCCCGGGGGTGGATGAGATCCGCCCGGAGTTCCTTAAGGCTCTGGATGCTGTGGGGCTGTCTTTGTTGACAAGACTCTGCAGCATCGCGTGGACATCGGGGGCGGTACCTCTGGATTGGCAGACCGGGGTGGTGGTTCCTCTCTTTAAGAAGGGGAACAGGAGGGTGTGTTCTAACTATCGTGGGATCACACTCCTCAGCCTTCCCGGTAAGGTCTATTCAGGTGTGCTGGAGAGGAGGCTACGCCGGATAGTCGAACCTCGGATTGAGGAGGAACAGTGTGGTTTTCGTCCTGGTCGTGGAACTGTGGACCAGCACTATACTCTCGGCAGGGTCCTTGAGGGTGCATGGGAGTTTGCCCAACCAGTCTACATGTGTTTTGTTGAAGAACCGTGTCCCTCGGGAAGTCCTGTGGGGAGTGCTCAGAGAGTATGGGGTATCGGACTGTCTGATTGTGGCGGTCCGCTCCCTGTATGATCAGTGCCAGAGTTTGGTCCGCATTGCCGGCAGTAAGTCGGACACGTTTCAAGTGAGGGTTGGACTCCGCCAAGGCTGCCCTTTGTCACCGATTCTGTTCATAACATTTATGGACAGAATTTCTAGGCGCAGTCAAGGCGTGGAGGGGATCTGGTTTGGTGGCTGCAGGATTAGGTCTCTGCTTTTTGCAGATGATGTGGTCCTGATGGCTTCATCTGGCCAGGATCTTCAGCTCTCGCTGGATCGGTTCGCAGCTGAGTGTGAAGCGACTGGGATGAGAATCAGCACCTCCAAGTCCGAATCCATGGTTCTCGCCCGAAAAAGGGTGGAGTGCCATCTCCGGGTTGCGGAGGAGACTCTGCCCCAAGTGGAGGAGTTCAAGTACCTCGGAGTCTTGTTCACGAGTGAGGGAAGAGTGGATCGTGAGATCGACAGGCGGATCGGTGCGGCGTCTTCAGTAATGCGGACGCTGTATCGATCCGTTGTGGTGAAGAAGGAGCTGAGCCGAAAGGCAAAGCTTTCAATTTACCGGTCGATCTACGTTCCCATCCTCACCTATGGTCATGAGCTTTGGGTTATGACCGAAAGGACAAGATCACGGGTACAAGCGGCCGAAATGAGTTTCCTCCGCCGGGTGGCGGGGCTCTCCCTTAGAGATAGGGTGAGAAGCTCTGCCATCCGGGGGGAGCTCAAAGTAAAGCCGCTGCTCCTCCACATCGAGAGGAGCCAGATGAGGTGGTTCGGGCATCTGGTCAGGATGCCACCCGAACGCCTCCCTAGGGAGGTGTTTAGGGCACGTCCGACCGGTAGGAGGCCACGGGGAAGACCCAGGACACGTTGGGAAGACTATGTCTCCCGGCTGGCCTGGGAACGCCTCGGGATCCCCCGGGAGGAGCTGGACGAAGTGGTTGGGGAGAGGGAAGTCTGGGCTTCCCTGCTTAAGCTGCTGCCCCCGCGACCCGACCTCGGATAAGCGGAAGAAGATGGATGGATGGACTCACTGTGACAGTGTACACTCAATATGACAGTTATTTGAACATACCTCCTAAACCACACATGAAAAATGGCTAAAAATACCTGAAATAATGCATCTTTGTGAGTTTTACTCAAACATACGCTTTTTTAAATCTTGCAAACACAAAAAGTAGTTTTTTACTCAATATGACAGTAATGTTCTTAAAATCCTGAGATAATGCAAAAAAAGCAATAAAAATATATTCCATCATGATTCCTAAATCAAACATGCAAAATGTATAAAAATTCCTGTAATATTGAATCCATGTGAGTTTTATTAGAATCAGTTGTTTTTGTAAGGTTTGCAAATACAAAAATGTGGTTTTACTCTTTATGACAGTGTCACACTCAATATGACAGTTACTTAAAAGTAACTCCTAAACCACACATGAAATATGGCTAATAATGCCTGAAATAATGCATCTGGGAGTTTTACTCGAAACATATGCTTTTTTAAAAATTGTAAACATAAAAAGTAGTTTTTTACTCAATATGACAGTAATGTTCTTAGAATCTTGAGACAATGCGAAAAAAGCAATAAAAATGTATTCCGTCATAATTCCTAAATCAAACATGCAAAATGTCTAAAAATGCCTGTAATATTAAATCCATGTGGGTTTTACTAGTATCAGTTGTGTTTGTAAGGTTTGCAAATACAAAAATTGGGTTTTACTCACTATGACAGTGTCACACTCAATAAGACAGTTATTAAACATAATCCTAAACCACAAATTAAAAATGGCTAATAATACCTGAAACAATGCATTCTTGTGAGTTTTACTTAAAACATATGCTTTTTTAAGGCTTGCAAACATAAAAATTAGTTTTTACTCAATATGACAGTAATGTTCTTAAAATCCTGAGATAATGCGAGAAAAGCAATACAAATATATTCCATCATGATTCCTAAATCAAACATGCAAAATGTATAAAAATGCCTGTAATATTGAATCTATGTGAGTTTTACTAGAATAAGTTGTTTTTGTAAGGTTTGCAAATACAAAAATTAGGTTTTACTCACTATGACAGTGACACACTCAATATGACAGTTATTTAAACATAACTCCTAAACCACACATTAAAGATGGCTGAAAATACCTGAAACATGCATCTTGTGAGTTTGACTTAAAACATTTACTTTTTTAAGGCTTGCAAACATGAAAATTAGTTTTTTACTCAATTTGACAGGAATGGTCTTAGAATCTTGAGATAATGCGAAAAAAGCAATACAAATGTATTCATCATAATTCCTAAACAAAACATGCAAAATGTCTAAAAATGCCTGTAATATTGAATCCATGTGAGTTTTCTAGAATCAGTTGTTTTTGTAAGGTTTTTAATTTAAAAAATTAGGTTTTACTCACTATGACAGTGTCACACTCAATATGACAGATATTTAAACATAACTCCTAAACCACACATTAAAAATAGCTGAATATACCTGAAACAATAGATCTTTGTGAGTTTTACTCGAAACATATGCTTTTTTTAATCTTGCAAACACAAACGCTATTTTTTTACTCAATATGACAGAAATGTTCATAGAATCCTGAGATAAAGCAAAAAAAGCAATAAAAATGTATTCAAACACAACTCCTTAACCAAACATGTAAAATGTCTAAAAATGCCTGTAATATTGAATCCATGTGAGTTTTACGAGAATCAGTTGTTTTTGAAAGGTTTTCAAATACAAAAATTAGGTTTTACTCAGTATGACAGTATACTTTCATACTCAATATGACAGTTACTTAACGTATTTCCTAAACAACACATGAAAAATGGCTAATCATGCCTGAAATAATTTATCCTTGGGAGTTGTATTCGAAACATATGCTTTTTAAAAATAAGATTTTTACTCAATTTGACAGTAATGTTCTTAGAATCCTGAGATAATGCGAAAAAAGCAATACAAATGTATTTGAACATAACTCCTAAACAACACATTTAAATTGTCTAATAATGCCTGGAGTAATGTATCTTTGTGAGTTTTACAGGAAAAAAATATTGTGTAAGGTTTGCAAAAAGAAAAAGTAATCTTTTTACTCAGTATGACAGAAATGTTCTTAGAATCCTGAGATAATGCAAAAAAAGCAATACAAATTTATTCAAACAACTCCTAAACCAAACATGTAAAATGTCTAGAAATGCCTGTAATATTGAATCCACGTGAGTTTTACGAGAATCAGTTGTTTTTGTAAGGTTTGCAACTACAAAATTTAGGTTTCACACATAATGACAGTATACCCTCACACTCAATATGACAGTTTTTTAAACATAACTCCTAAACTTTATATGAAAAATGGTTAATAATGTCTGAAGTAATGCATTCTTGTGAGTTTCACTTGAAATATATGCTTTTTTAATGCTTGCAAACATAAAAATTAGTTTTTTTACTCATATGACAGTAATGTTCTTAAAATCCTGACATAATGCGAAAAAAGCAATTAAAATGTATTCCATCATAATTCCTAAACAAAACATGCAAAATGTATAAAAATGCCTGTAATGATAAATACATGTGAGTTTTACTAGAATCAGTTGTTTTTCTAAGGTATGCAAATACGAAAATTAGGTTTTACTCACTATGACAGTATACTTTCATACTCAATATGACAGTTACTTAAACGTATTTCCTAAACAACACATGAAAAATGGCTAATCATGCCTGAAATAATTTATCCTTGGGAGTTGTATTCGAAACATATGCTTTTTAAAAATAAGGTTTTTTACTCCCAACATGGGAGTAAACTGCAATATGTTTAGACATATTGCATGTCTAAACATGCAATATGTTTAGACATATTGCATGTTTGGTTTTGGAGTTATGTTTATATAACCCCCTTTCTTTATATAACCCCCACCTTTGTGGTTTGCGTGTCCCACTGATCCAAGGAGCTATGTCGTCCGAGGACTTCTATGCCCCTTGGTAGGGTCCCTCAAGACAAACAGGTCCTAGGTGAGGGATCAGACAAAGAGCAGCTCAAAGACCTTTATGAAAAGTACAAATCGAGGACCTGGATTTTTTCTTGCCCAGGCGCGGGTCACCGTGGCTCCCCTGTGGAGCCAGGCGCAGAGGTGGGGCACAATGGCGAGCGACTGGTGGCCGGGCCTGTCTCCATGGGGCCCTGCCGCGGCTCAGCTCGAAGAGGCAACGTGGTTCAACCCTCCAATGGGCTCACCACTCATGGGCCCATTGAGGTCATAGAGGTAAGATGCAGTGTGAACTGGGCTGCAGCCGAAGGCAGGGCACTTGGCGGTTCGATTATCGGCTACATAAGCTCGCTCTTGGGACGTGGAACGTCACCTCGCTGGGAGGGAAGGAGCCTGAGCTGGTGCGCGAGTTGAAGAAGTTCGGGCTAGATATAGTTGGACTCACTTCGACGCACAGCAAGGGCTCTGGAACCTGTTCTCTCAAGAGGGGCTGGACTCTCTTCCACTCTGGCGTTGCAAGCAATGAGAGGCTGGGGTGGCAATTGTTGTTGCTCAAAGTCTGCACGTTGGAATTTAACCCAGTAGACGAGATGGTAGCTTCCCTCCGCCTTCGGGTTGGGTGACGGGTGAAGTGAAGTGAAGTGAATTACATTTATATAGCGCTTTTTCTCAAGTGACTCAAAGCGCTTTACATAGTGAAACCCAATATCTAAGTTACATTCAAACCAGTGTGGGTGGCACTGGGAGCAGGTGGGTAAAGTGTCTTGCCCAAGGACACAACGGCAGTGACTAGGATGGCGGAAGCGGGGATCGAACCTGCAACCCTCAAGTTGCTGGCACGGCCGCTCTACCAACCGAGCTATACCGCCCCGGGTCCTGACTGTTGTTTGTGTTTACGCACCAAACAGCAGCTCAGAGTACCCACTCTTTTTGGATTCCCTTGAGGGAGTACTGGAGAGTGCGCCCTCGGGTGATTCCCTTGTTCTGTTGGGGGACTTCAATGCTCATGTTGGCAAGGACAGTGAAACCTGGAGAGTCGTGATTGGGAAAAATGGCCACCCGGATCTGAACCCAAGTGGTGCTTTGTTATTGTACTTTTGTGCTCGTCACGGATTGTCCATAACAAACACAATGTTCAAACATAAGGGTGTCTATATGTGTACTTGGCACCAGGACACCCTCGGCCGCAGTTCCATGATTGACTTTGTAGTTGTGTCATGGGATTTGCGGCCTCATGTTTTCGACACTCGGGTGAAGAGAGGGGCAGAGCTTTCTACCGATCATCACCTGGTGGTGAGCTGGCTCCGATGGTGGGGGAGGATGCCGGACAGACCTGGCAGGCCCAAACATATTGTGAGGGTCTGCTGGGAACGCCTAGCAGAGTCTCCTGTCAGAGAGAGTTTCAATTTCCACCTCCGGAAGAACTTTGAACATGTCACGAGGGAGGTGCTGGACATTGAGTCTGAGTGGACCATGTTCCGTGCCTCTCTTGTCGAGCCGGCCGATTGGAGCTGTGGCCGCAAGGTGTTTGGTGCCTGTCGTGGCGGTAATCCTAGAACTCGCTGGTGGCCACCAGCAGTGAGGGATGCCGTCAAGCTGAAGAAAGAGCCTATCGGGTCCTTTTGGCTCATGGGACTCCAGAGGCAGCGGGCATACCGACAGGCCAAGCAGTGCCTGGGGATTTCTGTGGTGGGCTCTCCTATTTCTGGGGCTTAGGTTGCCTAGGTAGTTAAAAAGCTCCTCGGTGGATGAGTTCCTTAAGGCTCTGGATACTGTGGGGCTGTCTTGGTTGACAAGACTCTGCAACATCGCGTGAACATTGGGGGCAGTACCTCTGGATTGGCAGACCGGGGTGGTGGTTCCTCTCTTTAAGAAGGGGAACCGGAGGGTGTGTTCCAACTATCGTGAAACACACTCCTCAGCCTTCCCGGTAAGGTCTATTCATGTGTACTGGAGAGGAGGAAACTCGGATCCAGGACGAACAGTGTGGTTTTCGTCCTGGTCGTGGAACGGTAGACCAGGTCTATACTCTCGGCAGGGTCCTTGAGTGTGAAGCGACTGGGATGAGAATCAGCACCTCCAAGTCCAAGTCCATGGTTCTCGCGCAGGAAAGGGTCGAGTGCCATCTCCAGGTTGGGGAGGAGATCTTGCCCCAAGTGGAGGAGTTCAAGTACCTAGGAGTCTTGTTCACGAGTGAGGATAGAGTGGATCGAGAGATCCACAGGCGGATTGGTGCGGCGTCTTCAGTATTGAGGACGCTATATCGATCCGTTGTGGTGAAGAAGGAGCTGAGCCAGAAGGAAAAGCTCTCAATTTACCGTCGATCTACGTTCCCAGCTTTGGGTTATGACCGAAAGGACAAGCGGCCGAAATGCGTTTCCTCTGCCGGGTGGTGGGTCTCTCCCTTAGAGACAGGGTGAGAAGCTCTGTCATCCGGGAGGAACTCAAAGTAAAGCCGCTGCTCCTCCACATTGAGAGGAGGCATGAGGTGGTTCGGGCATCTGCTCAGGATGCCACCCGAACGCCTCTAGGGAGGTGTGGCAGGAGGCCACGGGGAAGACCTAGGACACATTGGAAAGACGATGTCCCCGGCTGGCCTGGGAACGCCTCGGAATACCCCGAGAAGAGCTGGACGAAGTGGCTGGGGAGAGGGAAGTCTGGGATTTTCTGCTCAGGCTGCTGCCCCCGCAACCCGACCTCGGATAAGCGGAAGAAAATGGATGGATTTAGAATGACAGTTATACTGTCAGATTGAGTACAAAAACTAACTAAACCTTACACAATATAATGTTTCTAGTAAAACTCACAAAGATACATATCTCCAGGCATTATTAGCCATTTTGCATGTGTGGTTTAGGAGTTATGTTTAAATAAATAACTGTCAGATTGAGTGTGACAGTAAACTGTCATAGTGAGTAAAACCCTTATTTTGTATTTGCAAACCTTACAAAAACAACTAAATCTAGTTAAACTCACACAGATACAATATTACAGACATTTTTAGACATAATGCATGTTTGGTTTTAGATTAATGTTTATATAACTTTCATATTTAGTATGACAGTTACACTGTCATATTGAATAAAAAAACAACTAACTTGTGTCTTTGCAAACCTTACAAAATACCATTTTTCTAGTAAAACTAACTAAGATACATGCTCCAGGCATTATTAGCCATTTTGCATGTGTTGTTTGAGTTATGTTTAAATAACTGTCATATTGAGTGTGACAGTATACTGTCATAAAACCCAATTTTTGTATTTGCAACCCTGATTCTAGTAAAACTCACATATGTACAATATTACAGGCAGTTTTGGACATAATGCATGTTTGGTTTTGGAGTTATGTTTATATAACTTTCATATATAGTATGACAGCTAAACTGTTATATTGAGTAAAATAACTAACTTGTGTTTGTCATAAAACCCAATTTTTGTATTAGCAAACCATACAACTGATTCAAATAAAACTCACATGGATTCAATATTACAGGCATTTTCAGACATTTTGCATGTTTGGTTTAGGAATTATGTTGTAATACATTTGTATTGCTTTTTTCACATTATCTCAGGATTTTTAGAACATTACTGTCATATTGAGTAAAAAAATAATTTTTGTGTTTGCAAGCCTTAAAAAAAGCATATGTTTCCAGTAAAACTCCCAAAGATGCATTATTTCAGGCATTATTAGCCATTTTTCAGGTATGGTTTAGGAGTTATGTTTAAATAACTGTCATATTGAGTGTGGCGTTATACTGTCATATTGAGTTAAAAAAAAATAACTTGTGTCTTTGCAAACCTTACAAAAGAAAATGTTTCTAGCAAGACTCACAAAGATAATTTTTTTCACGCTATTAGACATGTTTCATGTGTATTTGGGGGTTAAAATTAAATAACTTTCATATTGAGTGTTAAAGTTATAATGTCATTATGTGTAAAACCTAATTTTTGTATTTGCAAACCTTACAAAAACAATTGATTCTAGTAAAACTTACATAGATTCAATATTACAGGCATTTTTAGACAATTTACATGTTTGGTTTAAAAGTTGTGTTTGAATACATTTGTATTGCTTTTTTCGCATTATCTCAGGATTCTAAGATCATTACTTTCATATTGAGTAAAACACTACTTTTTGTTTTTGCAAACCTTACAAACTCACATAAATACATTATTACAGACATTTTTAGACATGACACATGTTTGGTTTTGGAGTTATGTTTATATAACTTTTATATTTAGTATGACTGTTATACTGTCATATTAAATTTAAAAAAAAACTAGCTTGTGTCTTTGCAAACTTTACAAAAGATAATTTTTCTAGTAAAACTAACAAAGATACATGTCTCCAGGCATTATTACCCATTTTGCATGGGTTGTTTAGGAATTATGTTTAAATACATTTTTATTGCTTTTTTCGCATTATCTCAGGATTCTTAGATCATTACTTTCATATTGAGTAAAAAACTACTTTTTGTTTTTGCAAACCTTACAAACTCACATAAATACATTATTATAGGCAATTTTAGACATGACACACGTTTGGTTCTGGTGTTATGTTTATATAACTTTTATATTTAGTATGACTGTTATACTGTCTTATTGAATAAAAACAACTAGCTTGTGTCTTTGCAAACTTTGCAAAATATACATTTCCTAGTAAAACTAACAAAGATACATGTCTACAGGCATTATTACCCATTTTGCAAGGGTTGTTTAGGAGTTACGTTTAAATACATTTTTATTGCTTTTTTCGCATTATCTCAGGATTCTAAGATCATTACTTTCATATTGAGTAAAAAACTACTTTTTGTTTTTGCAAACATTACAAACTCACGTTAATACATTATTACAGGCATTTTTAGACATGACACATGTTTGGTTTTGGAGTTATGTTTATATAACTTTCATATTTAGTATGACTGTTATACTGTCATATTGAATAAAAAAAACTAGCTTGTGTCTTTGCAAACTTTACAAAAGATCATTTTTCTAGTAAAACTAACAGAGATACATTTCTCCAGGCATTATTACCCATTTTGCATGGGTTGTTTAGGAATTATGTTTAAATACATTTTTATTGCTTTTTTCGCATTATCTCAGGATTTTAAGATCTTTACTTCCATATTGAGTAAAAAACTACTTTTTGTTTTTGCAAACCTTACAAACTCACATAAAAACCTTATTACAGGCATTTTTAGACATGACACATGTTTGGTTTTGGAGTTATGTTTATATAACTTTTATATTTAATATGACTGTTATACTGTCATATTGAATAAAAAAAACTAGCTTGTGTCTTTGCAATCTTTACAAAATATCATTTTTCTAGTAAAACTAACAAAGATACAAGTCTCCAGGCATTATTACCCATTTTGCATGGGTTGTTTAGGAATTATGTTGAAATACATTTTTATTGCTTTTTTCGCATTATCTCAGGATTCTAAAATCCTTACTTTCATATTGAGGAAAAAACTACTTTTTGTTTTTGCAAACCTTACAAACTCACATAAAAACATTATTACAGGCATTTTTAGACATGACACATGTTTGGTTTTGGAGTTATGTTTATATAACTTTTATATTTAATATGACTGTTATACTGTCATATTGAATAAAAAAAACTAGCTTGTGTCTTTGCAATCTTTACAAAATATCATTTTTCTAGTAAAACTAACAAAGATACAAGTCTCCAGGCATTATTACCCATTTTGCATGGGTTGTTTAGGAATTATGTTGAAATACATTTTTATTGCTTTTTTCGCATTATCTCAGGATTCTAAAATCCTTACTTTCATATTGAGGAAAAAACTACTTTTTGTTTTTGCAAACCTTACAAACTCACATAAATACATTATTATAGGCAATTTTAGACATGACACACGTTTGGTTCTGGAGTTATGTTTATATAACTTTCATATTTAGTATGACTGTTATACTGTCTTATTGAATAAAAACAACTAGCTTGTGTCTTTGCAAACTTTGCAAAATATACATTTCCTAGTAAAACTAACAAAGATACATGTCTACAGGCATTATTACCCATTTTGCCTGGGTTGTTTAGGAGTTACGTTTAAATACATTTTTATTGCTTTTTTCGCATTATCTCAGGATTCTAAGATCATTACTTTCATATTGAGTAAAAAACTACTTTTTGTTTTTGCAAACCTTAAAAATTCACGTAAATACATTATTACAGACATTTTTAGACATGACACATGTTTGGTTTTGGAGTTATGTTTATATAACTTTCATATTTAGTATGACTGTTATACTGTCATATTGAATAAAAAAAACTAGCTTGTGGTTTTGCAAACTTTACAAAAGATCATTTTTCTAGTAAAACTAACAAAGATACATGTCTCCAGGCATTATTACCCATTTTGCAAGGGTTGTTTAGGAAATATGTTTAAATACATTTTTATTGCTTTTTTCGCATTATCTCAGGATTCTAAAATCCTTACTTTCATATTGAGGAAAAAACTACTTTTTGTTTTTGCAAACCTTAAAAATTCACATAAATACATTATTACAGACATTTTTAGACATGACACATGTTTGGTTTTGGAGTTATGTTTATATAACTTTTATATTTAGTATGACTGTTATACTGTCTTATTGAATAAAAACAACTAGCTTGTGTCTTTGCAAACTTTGCAAAATATACATTTCCTAGTAAAACTAACAAAGATACATGTCTACAGGCATTATTACCCATTTTGCAAGGGTTGTTTAGGAGTTACGTTTAAATACATTTTTATTGCTTTTTTCGCATTATCTCAGGATTCTAAGATCATTACTTTCATATTGAGTAAAAAACTACTTTTTGTTTTTGCAAACATTACAAACTCACGTTAATACATTATTACAGGCATTTTTAGACATGACACATGTTTGGTTTTGGAGTTATGTTTATATAACTTTCATATTTAGTATGACTGTTATACTGTCATATTGAATAAAAAAAACTAGCTTGTGTCTTTGCAAACTTTACAAAAGATCATTTTTCTAGTAAAACTAACAGAGATACATTTCTCCAGGCATTATTACCCATTTTGCATGGGTTGTTTAGGAATTATGTTTAAATACATTTTTATTGCTTTTTTCGCATTATCTCAGGATTTTAAGATCTTTACTTCCATATTGAGTAAAAAACTACTTTTTGTTTTTGCAAACCTTACAAACTCACATAAAAACCTTATTACAGGCATTTTTAGACATGACACATGTTTGGTTTTGGAGTTATGTTTATATAACTTTTATATTTAATATGACTGTTATACTGTCATATTGAATAAAAAAAACTAGCTTGTGTCTTTGCAATCTTTACAAAATATCATTTTTCTAGTAAAACTAACAAAGATACAAGTCTCCAGGCATTATTACCCATTTTGCATGGGTTGTTTAGGAATTATGTTGAAATACATTTTTATTGCTTTTTTCGCATTATCTCAGGATTCTAAAATCCTTACTTTCATATTGAGGAAAAAACTACTTTTTGTTTTTGCAAACCTTACAAACTCACATAAAAACATTATTACAGGCATTTTTAGACATGACACATGTTTGGTTTTGGAGTTATGTTTATATAACTTTTATATTTAATATGACTGTTATACTGTCATATTGAATAAAAAAAACTAGCTTGTGTCTTTGCAATCTTTACAAAATATCATTTTTCTAGTAAAACTAACAAAGATACAAGTCTCCAGGCATTATTACCCATTTTGCATGGGTTGTTTAGGAATTATGTTGAAATACATTTGTATTGCTTTTTTCGCATTATCTCAGGATTCTAAAATCCTTACTTTCATATTGAGGAAAAAACTACTTTTTGTTTTTGCAAACCTTACAAACTCACATAAATACATTATTATAGGCAATTTTAGACATGACACACGTTTGGTTCTGGAGTTATGTTTATATAACTTTCATATTTAGTATGACTGTTATACTGTCTTATTGAATAAAAACAACTAGCTTGTGTCTTTGCAAACTTTGCAAAATATACATTTCCTAGTAAAACTAACAAAGATACATGTCTACAGGCATTATTACCCATTTTGCCTGGGTTGTTTAGGAGTAACGTTTAAATACATTTTTATTGCTTTTTTCGCATTATCTCAGGATTCTAAGATCATTACTTTCATATTGAGTAAAAAACTACTTTTTGTTTTTGCAAACCTTACAAACTCACATAAATACATTATTACAGACATTTTTAGACATGACACATGTTTGGTTTTGGAGTTATGTTTATTTAACTTTTATATTTAGTATGACTGTTATACTATCATATTGAATAAAAAAAAACTAGCTTGTGTCTTTGCAAACTTTACAAAAGATCATTTTTCTAGTAAAACTAACAGAGATACATGTCTCCAGGCATTATTACCCATTTTGCCTGGGTTGTTTAGGAGTTATGTTTAAATACATTTTTATTGATTTTTTCGCATTATCTCAGGATTCTAAGATCATCACTTTCATATTGAGTAAAAAACTACTTTTTGTTTTTGCAAACCTTACAAACTCACATGAATACATTATTACAGACATTTTTAGACATGACACATGTTTGGTTTTGGAGTTATGTTTATATAACTTTTATATTTAGTATGACTGTTATACTGTCATATTGAATAAAAACAACTAGCTTGTGTCTTTGCAAACTTTGCAAAATATAACTTTTATATTTAGTATGACTGTTATAGTGTCATTTTGAATAAAAAAAAACAGCTTGTGTCTTTGCAAACTTTACAAAAGATAATTTTTCTAGTAAAACTAACAAAGATACATGTCTCCAGGCATTATTACCCATTTTGCATGGGTTGTTTAGGAATTATGTTTAAATACATTTGTATTGCTTTTTTCGCATTATCTCAGGATTTTAAGATCTTTACTTCCATATTGAGTAAAAAACTACTTTTTGTTTTTGCAAACCTTACAAACTCACATAAATACATTATTACAGGCATTTTTAGACATGACACATGTTTGGTTTTGGAGTTATGTTTATATAACTTTTATATTTAATATGACTGTTATACTGTCATATTGAATAAAAAAAACTAGCTTGTGTCTTTGCAATCTTTACAAAATATCATTTTTCTAGTAAAACTAACAAAGATACAAGTCTCCAGGCATTATTACCCATTTTGCATGGGTTGTTTAGGAATTATGTTGAAATACATTTTTATTGCTTTTTTCGCATTATCTCAGGATTCTAAAATCCTTACTTTCATATTGAGGAAAAAACTACTTTTTGTTTTTGCAAACCTTACAAACTCACATAAAAACATTATTACAGGCATTTTTAGACATGACACATGTTTGGTTTTGGAGTTATGTTTATATAACTTTTATATTTAATATGACTGTTATACTGTCATATTGAATAAAAAAAAACTAGCTTGTGTCTTTGCAATCTTTACAAAATATCATTTTTCTAGTAAAACTAACAAAGATACAAGTCTCCAGGCATTATTACCCATTTTGCATGGGTTGTTTAGGAATTATGTTGAAATACATTTTTATTGCTTTTTTCGCATTATCTCAGGATTCTAAAATCCTTACTTTCATATTGAGGAAAAAACTACTTTTTGTTTTTGCAAACCTTACAAACTCACATAAAAACATTATTACAGGCATTTTTAGACATGACACATGTTTGGTTTTGGAGTTATGTTTATATAACTTTTATATTTAATATGACTGTTATACTGTCATATTGAATAAAAAAAACTAGCTTGTGTCTTTGCAATCTTTACAAAATATCATTTTTCTAGTAAAACTAACAAAGATACAAGTCTCCAGGCATTATTACCCATTTTGCATGGGTTGTTTAGGAATTATGTTGAAATACATTTTTATTGCTTTTTTCGCATTATCTCAGGATTCTAAAATCCTTACTTTCATATTGAGGAAAAAACTACTTTTTGTTTTTGCAAACCTTACAAACTCACATAAATACATTATTATAGGCAATTTTAGACATGACACACGTTTGGTTCTGGAGTTATGTTTATATAACTTTCATATTTAGTATGACTGTTATACTGTCTTATTGAATAAAAACAACTAGCTTGTGTCTTTGCAAACTTTGCAAAATATACATTTCCTAGTAAAACTAACAAAGATACATGTCTACAGGCATTATTACCCATTTTGCCTGGGTTGTTTAGGAGTTACGTTTAAATACATTTTTATTGCTTTTTTCGCATTATCTCAGGATTCTAAGATCATTACTTTCATATTGAGTAAAAAACTACTTTTTGTTTTTGCAAACCTTAAAAATTCACGTAAATACATTATTACAGACATTTTTAGACATGACACATGTTTGGTTTTGGAGTTATGTTTATATAACTTTCATATTTAGTATGACTGTTATACTGTCATATTGAATAAAAAAAACTAGCTTGTGGTTTTGCAAACTTTACAAAAGATCATTTTTCTAGTAAAACTAACAAAGATACATGTCTCCAGGCATTATTACCCATTTTGCAAGGGTTGTTTAGGAAATATGTTTAAATACATTTTTATTGCTTTTTTCGCATTATCTCAGGATTCTAAAATCCTTACTTTCATATTGAGGAAAAAACTACTTTTTGTTTTTGCAAACCTTAAAAATTCACATAAATACATTATTACAGACATTTTTAGACATGACACATGTTTGGTTTTGGAGTTATGTTTATATAACTTTTATATTTAGTATGACTGTTATACTGTCTTATTGAATAAAAACAACTAGCTTGTGTCTTTGCAAACTTTGCAAAATATACATTTCCTAGTAAAACTAACAAAGATACATGTCTACAGGCATTATTACCCATTTTGCAAGGGTTGTTTAGGAGTTACGTTTAAATACATTTTTATTGCTTTTTTCGCATTATCTCAGGATTCTAAGATCATTACTTTCATATTGAGTAAAAAACTACTTTTTGTTTTTGCAAACATTACAAACTCACGTTAATACATTATTACAGGCATTTTTAGACATGACACATGTTTGGTTTTGGAGTTATGTTTATATAACTTTCATATTTAGTATGACTGTTATACTGTCATATTGAATAAAAAAAACTAGCTTGTGTCTTTGCAAACTTTACAAAAGATCATTTTTCTAGTAAAACTAACAGAGATACATTTCTCCAGGCATTATTACCCATTTTGCATGGGTTGTTTAGGAATTATGTTTAAATACATTTTTATTGCTTTTTTCGCATTATCTCAGGATTTTAAGATCTTTACTTCCATATTGAGTAAAAAACTACTTTTTGTTTTTGCAAACCTTACAAACTCACATAAAAACCTTATTACAGGCATTTTTAGACATGACACATGTTTGGTTTTGGAGTTATGTTTATATAACTTTTATATTTAATATGACTGTTATACTGTCATATTGAATAAAAAAAACTAGCTTGTGTCTTTGCAATCTTTACAAAATATCATTTTTCTAGTAAAACTAACAAAGATACAAGTCTCCAGGCATTATTACCCATTTTGCATGGGTTGTTTAGGAATTATGTTGAAATACATTTTTATTGCTTTTTTCGCATTATCTCAGGATTCTAAAATCCTTACTTTCATATTGAGGAAAAAACTACTTTTTGTTTTTGCAAACCTTACAAACTCACATAAAAACATTATTACAGGCATTTTTAGACATGACACATGTTTGGTTTTGGAGTTATGTTTATATAACTTTTATATTTAATATGACTGTTATACTGTCATATTGAATAAAAAAAACTAGCTTGTGTCTTTGCAATCTTTACAAAATATCATTTTTCTAGTAAAACTAACAAAGATACAAGTCTCCAGGCATTATTACCCATTTTGCATGGGTTGTTTAGGAATTATGTTGAAATACATTTTTATTGCTTTTTTCGCATTATCTCAGGATTCTAAAATCCTTACTTTCATATTGAGGAAAAAACTACTTTTTGTTTTTGCAAACCTTACAAACTCACATAAATACATTATTATAGGCAATTTTAGACATGACACACGTTTGGTTCTGGAGTTATGTTTATATAACTTTCATATTTAGTATGACTGTTATACTGTCTTATTGAATAAAAACAACTAGCTTGTGTCTTTGCAAACTTTGCAAAATATACATTTCCTAGTAAAACTAACAAAGATACATGTCTACAGGCATTATTACCCATTTTGCCTGGGTTGTTTAGGAGTAACGTTTAAATACATTTTTATTGCTTTTTTCGCATTATCTCAGGATTCTAAGATCATTACTTTCATATTGAGTAAAAAACTACTTTTTGTTTTTGCAAACCTTACAAACTCACATAAATACATTATTACAGACATTTTTAGACATGACACATGTTTGGTTTTGGAGTTATGTTTATTTAACTTTTATATTTAGTATGACTGTTATACTATCATATTGAATAAAAAAAAACTAGCTTGTGTCTTTGCAAACTTTACAAAAGATCATTTTTCTAGTAAAACTAACAGAGATACATGTCTCCAGGCATTATTACCCATTTTGCCTGGGTTGTTTAGGAGTTATGTTTAAATACATTTTTATTGATTTTTTCGCATTATCTCAGGATTCTAAGATCATCACTTTCATATTGAGTAAAAAACTACTTTTTGTTTTTGCAAACCTTACAAACTCACATGAATACATTATTACAGACATTTTTAGACATGACACATGTTTGGTTTTGGAGTTATGTTTATATAACTTTTATATTTAGTATGACTGTTATACTGTCATATTGAATAAAAACAACTAGCTTGTGTCTTTGCAAACTTTGCAAAATATAACTTTTATATTTAGTATGACTGTTATAGTGTCATTTTGAATAAAAAAAAACAGCTTGTGTCTTTGCAAACTTTACAAAAGATAATTTTTCTAGTAAAACTAACAAAGATACATGTCTCCAGGCATTATTACCCATTTTGCATGGGTTGTTTAGGAATTATGTTTAAATACATTTGTATTGCTTTTTTCGCATTATCTCAGGATTTTAAGATCTTTACTTCCATATTGAGTAAAAAACTACTTTTTGTTTTTGCAAACCTTACAAACTCACATAAATACATTATTACAGGCATTTTTAGACATGACACATGTTTGGTTTTGGAGTTATGTTTATATAACTTTTATATTTAATATGACTGTTATACTGTCATATTGAATAAAAAAAACTAGCTTGTGTCTTTGCAATCTTTACAAAATATCATTTTTCTAGTAAAACTAACAAAGATACAAGTCTCCAGGCATTATTACCCATTTTGCATGGGTTGTTTAGGAATTATGTTGAAATACATTTTTATTGCTTTTTTCGCATTATCTCAGGATTCTAAAATCCTTACTTTCATATTGAGGAAAAAACTACTTTTTGTTTTTGCAAACCTTACAAACTCACATAAAAACATTATTACAGGCATTTTTAGACATGACACATGTTTGGTTTTGGAGTTATGTTTATATAACTTTTATATTTAATATGACTGTTATACTGTCATATTGAATAAAAAAAAACTAGCTTGTGTCTTTGCAATCTTTACAAAATATCATTTTTCTAGTAAAACTAACAAAGATACAAGTCTCCAGGCATTATTACCCATTTTGCATGGGTTGTTTAGGAATTATGTTGAAATACATTTTTATTGCTTTTTTCGCATTATCTCAGGATTCTAAAATCCTTACTTTCATATTGAGGAAAAAACTACTTTTTGTTTTTGCAAACCTTACAAACTCACATAAATACATTATTATAGGCAATTTTAGACATGACACACGTTTGGTTCTGGAGTTATGTTTATATAACTTTCATATTTAGTATGACTGTTATACTGTCTTATTGAATAAAAACAACTAGCTTGTGTCTTTGCAAACTTTGCAAAATATACATTTCCTAGTAAAACTAACAAAGATACATGTCTACAGGCATTATTACCCATTTTGCCTGGGTTGTTTAGGAGTAACGTTTAAATACATTTTTATTGCTTTTTTCGCATTATCTCAGGATTCTAAGATCATTACTTTCATATTGAGTAAAAAACTACTTTTTGTTTTTGCAAACCTTACAAACTCACATAAATACATTATTACAGACATTTTTAGACATGACACATGTTTGGTTTTGGAGTTATGTTTATTTAACTTTTATATTTAGTATGACTGTTATACTATCATATTGAATAAAAAAAAACTAGCTTGTGTCTTTGCAAACTTTACAAAAGATCATTTTTCTAGTAAAACTAACAGAGATACATGTCTCCAGGCATTATTACCCATTTTGCCTGGGTTGTTTAGGAGTTATGTTTAAATACATTTTTATTGCTTTTTTCGCATTATCTCAGGATTCTAAGATCATCACTTTCATATTGAGTAAAAAACTACTTTTTGTTTTTGCAAACCTTACAAACTCACATGAATACATTATTACAGACATTTTTAGACATGACACATGTTTGGTTTTGGAGTTATGTTTATATAACTTTTATATTTAGTATGACTGTTATACTGTCATATTGAATAAAAACAACTAGCTTGTGTCTTTGCAAACTTTGCAAAATATAACTTTTATATTTAGTATGACTGTTATAGTGTCATTTTGAATAAAAAAAAACAGCTTGTGTCTTTGCAAACTTTACAAAAGATAATTTTTCTAGTAAAACTAACAAAGATACATGTCTCCAGGCATTATTACCCATTTTGCATGGGTTGTTTAGGAATTATGTTTAAATACATTTGTATTGCTTTTTTCGCATTATCTCAGGATTTTAAGATCTTTACTTCCATATTGAGTAAAAAACTACTTTTTGTTTTTGCAAACCTTACAAACTCACATAAATACATTATTACAGGCATTTTTAGACATGACACATGTTTCGTTTTGGAGTTATGTTTATATAACTTTTATATTTAATATGACTGTTATACTGTCGTATTGAATTAAAAAAACTAGCTTGTGTCTTTGCAATCTTTACAAAATATCATTTTTCTAGTAAAACTAACAAAGATACATGTCTCCAGGCATTATTACCCATTTTGCATGGGTTGTTTAGGAATTATGTTTAAATACATTTTTATTGCTTTTTTCGCATTATCTCAGGATTCCAAAATCCTTACTTTCATATTGAGAAAAAAACTACTTTTTGTTTTTGCAAACCTTACAAACTCACATAAATACATTATTATAGGCAATTTCAGACATGACACACGTTTGGTTCTGGAGTTATGTTTATATAACTTTCATATTTAGTATGACTGTTATACTGTCTTATTGAATAAAAACAACTAGCTTGTGTCTTTGCAAACTTTGCAAAATATACATTTCCTAGTAAAACTAACAAAGATACATGTCTACAGGCATTATTACCCATTTTGCCTGGGTTGTTTAGGAGTTACGTTTAAATACATTTTTATTGCTTTTTTCGCATTATCTCAGGATTCTAAGATCATTACTTTCATATTGAGTAAAAAACTACTTTTTGTTTTTGCAAACCTTACAAACTCACATAAATACATTATTACAGACATTTTTAGACATGACATGTTTGGTTTTGGAATTATGTTTATATAACTTTTATATTTAGTATGACTGTTATACTGTCATATTGAATTAAAAAAACTAGCTTGTGTCTTTGCAAACTTTACAAAAGATAATTGTTCTAGTAAAACTAACAAAGATACAAGTGTCCAGGCATTATTACCCATTTTGCATGGGTTGTTTAGGAATTATGTTGAAATACATTTTTATTGCTTTTTTCGCATTATCTCAGGATTCTAAAATCCTTACTTTCATATTGAGGAAAAAACTACTTTTTGTTTTTGCAAACCTTACAAACTCACATAAATACATTATTACAGACATTTTTAGACATGACACATGTTTGGTTTTGGAGTTATGTTTATATAACTTTTATATTTAGTATGACTGTTATACTGTCATATTGAATTAAAAAAAACTAGCTTGTGTCTTTGCAAACTTTACAAAAGATCATTTTTCTAGTAAAACTAACAAAGATACATGTCTCCAGGCATTATTACCCATTTTGCAAGGGTTGTTTAGGAAATATGTTTAAATAAATTTGTATTGCTTTTTTCGCATTATCTCAGGATTCTAAGATCATTACTTTCATATTGAGTAAAAAACTACTTTTTGTTTTTGCAAACCTTACAAACTCACATTAATACATTATTACAGGCATTTTTAGACATGACACATGTTTGGTTTTGGAGTTATGTTTATATAACTTTCATATTTAATATGACTGTTATACTGTCATATTGAATAAAAAAAAACTGGCTTGTGTCTTTGCAAAATTTACAAAAGATCATTTTTCCAGTAAAACTAACAAAGATACATGTTTCCAGGCATTATTAGCCATTTTGCATATGTTGTTTAGGAGTAATGTTTAAATACATTTTTATTGCTTTTTTCGCATTATCTCAGGATTTTAAGAACATTACAGTCATATTGAGTAAAAAAACTACTTTTTGTGTTTGCAAGATTTAAAAAAGCATGTGTTTCGAGTAAAACGGCCAAGGATGCATTATTTCAGGCATTATTAGACATTTTTCATGTGTGGTTTGAGTCATGGTTAAATAACTGTCATATACTGTCAGTTATGACATAGTAAGTAAAACCTAATTTATGTATTTGCAAACCTTACAAAATCATTTAAATCTAGTAAAACTCACATGGATTCAATATTACAGACATTTTTAGACATTTTGCATGTTTGGTTTAGGAATTATGTTGGAATCATTTTGATTAATTTGTTCGTATTTTCTCAGAATTTTAGAACATTACTGTCATATTGAGTAAAGAAATAATTTTTGTGTTTGCAAGCCTTAAAAAAGCATATGTTTCGAGTAAAACTTACAAGAATGCATTATTTCAGGCATTGTTAATCATTTTTCATGTGTAGTTTAAGAGTTATGTTTAAATAACTGTCATATTGAGTGTGGCAGTTATACTGTCATATTGAGTAAAAAAAACTAACCTGTCTTTGCAAACCTTACAAAAGAAAATGTTTCTAGTAACACTCACAAAGATACATTTTTTCACGCATTATTAGACATGTTTCATGTGTGGTTAGGAGTTATAAATTAATAATTGTCATATTGAGTGTTACAGTTTTAATGTCATTATGTGTAAAACCTAATTTTTGTATTTGCAAACCTTACAAAAACAATTGATTCTAGTAAAACTTATATAGATTCAATATTACAGGCATTTTTAGACATTTTACATGTTTGGTTTAAAATTTGTGTTTGAATACATTTGTATTGCTTTTTTCGCATTATCTCAGGATTCTAAGAACATTACTTTCATATTGAGTAAAAAACTACTTTTTGTTTTTGCAAACCTTACAAACTCACATAAATACATTATTACAGGCATTTTTAGACATGACACATGTTTGGTTTTGGAGTTATGTTTATATAACTTTCATATTTAGTATGACTGTTATACTGTCATATTGAATAAAAAAAACTAGCTTGTGTCTTTGATATCTTTACAAAAGATCATTTTTTTAAACTAACAACGTTACATGTCTCCCTAGGCATTATTAGCCATTTTGCATGTGTTGTTTAGGAGTTAGGTTTAAATACATTTTTATTGCTTTTTTCCCATTATCTCAGGGTTCTAAGAACATTACAGTCAAGTAAAAAACTACTTTTTGTGTTTGCAAAATGTAAAACTCAGTAAAACTCCCAATGATTCATTATTTCAGGCATTATTAGCCATTTGTTTGTGTGGTTTATGAGTTATGTTTAAATAACTGTCATATTGAGTGTGATTTTGTCATTGTGAGTAAAACCTAATTTTTGTATTTGCAAACCTTACAAAAACAACCGATTCTAGGAAATCTCACATTGATACAATATTACAGGCGTGTTTAGACATATTGCATGTTTGGTTTTGGAGTTCATGGGACTCCAGAGGCAGTGGGCATACCGACAGGCCAAGCGAGACCTCCTCAGTCCCACCAACACGTCTTCCTATGAGGAAACAGTGCCTGGGAAGTCTGTGGTGGGCTCTCCTATTTCTGGGGCTGAGGTTGCCAAGGTAGTTAAAAAGCTCCTCGGTGGCAAGGCCCCGGGGTATGAGCTCCGTCCGGGGTTCCTTAAGGCTCTGGATGCTGTGGGGCAGTCTTGGTTGACAAGACTCTGCAACATTGCGTCTACATCGGGGGCGGTACCTCTGGATTGGCAGACCGGGGTGGTGGTTCCTCTCTTTAAGAAGGGGAACCGGAGGGTGTGTTCCAACTATCGTAGATCACACTCCTCAGCCTTCCCGGTAAGGTCTATTCATGTGTAATGGAGAGGAGGAACCTCGGATCCAGGACGAACAGTGTGGTTTTCGTCCTGGTCGTTGAACGGTAGACCAGCTCTATACTCTCGGCAGGGTCCTTGAGTGTGCATGGGAGTTTGCCCAACCAGTCTACATACGTTTTGTGGACTTGGAGAAGACATTCGACCTGTGGGGAGTGCTCAGAGAGTATGCAGTATCGGCATGTCTGATTGTGGCGGGTGTCTCCCTGTATGATCAGTGTCAGAGCTTGGTCCGCATTGCCGGCAGTAAGTCGGACCCCTTTCCAGTGAGGGTTGGACTCTGCCAAGGCTGCCCTTTGTCACCGATTCTGTTCATAACTTTAATGGACAGAATATCTAGGCGCAGTCATGGCTTTGAGGATCCCCTCAACGCCATGACTGCGCCTGGTTTGGTGGCTGCAGGATTAGGTCTCTGCTTTTTGCAGATGATGTGGTCCTGATGGCTTCAACTGGCCAAGATCTTCAGCTTTCATTGGATCGGTTCACAGTGAAGCGACTGGGATGAGAATCAGCACCTCCAAGTCCGAGTCCATGGTTCTCGCCCGGGAAAGGGTGGAGTGCCATCTCGAGGTTGGGAAAGAGATCTTGCCCCAAGTGAAGGAGTTCAAGTACCTAGGAGTCTTGTTCACGAGTGAGGATAGAGTGGATTGTGAGATCTACAGGCGGATCGGTGCGGCGTCTTCAGTAATGAGGACGCTATATCGATCCGTTGTGGTGAAGAAGGAGCTGAGCCAGAAGGAAAAGCTTTCAATTTACCGGTCGATCAACGTTCCCATCCTCACCTATGGTCATGAGCTTTGGGTTATGACCGAAAGGACAAGGTCGGGTACAAGCGGCCGAAATGAGTTTCCTCCGCCGGGTGGTGGGTCTCTCCCTTAGAGATAGGGTGAGAAGCTCTGTCATCTGGGAGGAACTCAGTGTAAAGCCGCTGCTCCTCCACATTGAGAGGAGCCAGATGAGGTGGTTCGGGCATCTGCTCAGGATGCCACCCGAACGCCTCCCTAGGTCCGAACGGCAGGAGGCCATGGGGAAGACCTAGGATACATTGGAAAGACTATGGCCTGGGAACGCCTCGGGATCCCCCGAGAAGAGCTGGACGAAGTGGCTGGGGAGAGGGAAGTCTGGGCTCTCTGCTTAGGCTAGTGCCCCCGCAACCCGACCTCGGATAAGCGGAAGAAAATGGATGGATTTAGTATGACAGTTATACTGTCATATTGAGTGTGACAGTATACTGTCATAAAACCCAATGTTTGTATTTGCAAACCTGATTCTAGTAAAACTCACATCTATACAATATTACAGGCTATTTTGGACATAATTCACGTTTGGTTTTGGAGTTATGTTCATATAACTTTAATATATAGTATGACATCTATACTGTTTTAATGAGTAAAAAAAACTAACTTGTGTCTGTCATAAAACTCAATTTTTGTATTTGCAAACCTTACAAAAACAAATGATTCTAGTAAAACTCACATGGATTCAATATTACAGGCATTTTTAGACATTTTGCATGTTTGGTTTAGGAATCATGTTGGAATACATTTGTATTGTTTTTTTCACATTATCTCAGCATTTTAAGAACTTACTGTCATATTGAGTAAAAAAAACGTTTTGTGTTTGCAAGCCTTAAAAAAACAACCGATTCTAGTAAAACTCACATTGATACAATATTACAGGCATGTTTAGACATCTTGCATGTTTGGTTTTGGAGTTATGTTTATATAACCTGCTTTCTGAGCCGCCACCTTTGTGATCCTAGGAGCTATGTTGTCCGGGGGCTTCTATGCCCCCTGGTAGGGTCCCCCAAGACAAACAGGTCCTAGGTGAGGAATCAGACAAAGAGCAGCTCAAAGACCTTTATGAAAAGTACAAATCGAGGACCTAGATATTTTCTCGCCCGGACACGGGTCACCGTGGCTCCCCTGTGGAGCCAGGCCCAGAGGTGGGGCACGATGGCGAGCGACTGGTGCCCATGGGGCCCAGCTCGAAGAGGCAACGTGGGTCCCCCCTGAAATAGGCTCACCACTCATGGGCTGGGTCATAGAGGTCGGGTGCAGTGTTAGCTGGGCGGAAGCCGAAGGCAGGGCACTTGGCGGTCCGATTATCGGCTACATAAGCTCGCTCTTGGGACGTGGAACGTCACCTGGCGAGGTGGAGAAGTACCCGGCTAGATAAAGCTGGACTCACTTCGACGCACAGCAAGGGCTCTGGAACCTGTTCTCTCAAGAGGGGTTGGACTCTCTTCCACTCTGGCGTTGCAAGTAATGAGAGGCTGGGTTGGCAATTCTTGTTGCCCCCCGGCTCAAAGCCTGCACGTTGGACTTAACCCAGAAGACGAGATGGTAGCTTCCCTCCGCTTTCGGGTTGGGTGACGGGTCCTGACTGTTGTTGGTGTTTACGCACCAAACAGCAGCTCAGAGTACCCACTCTTTTTGGATTCCCTTGAGAGTGCTCCCTCGGGTGATTCCCTTGTTCTGCTGGGGGTCTTCAACGCTCATGTTGGCAACGACTTTGAAACCTGGAGAGTCGTGATTGGGAAAAATGGCCACCCGGATCTGAACCCAAGCGGTGCTTTGTTATTGGACTTTTGTGCTCGTCACGGATTGTCCATAACAAACACAATGTTCAAACATAAGGGTGTCCATATGTGCTCTTGGCACCAAGACACCCTCGGCCGCAGTTCCATTATTGACTTTGTAGTTGTGTCATGGGATTTGCGGCCTCATGTTTTGGACACTCGGGTGAAGAGAGGGGCGAGCTTTCTACCGATCACCACCTGGTGAGCTGGCTCCGATGGTGGGAGAGTCTTTCGGGAATGCCTAGCAGAGTCTCCTGTCAAAGAGAGTTTCTTTTTCCACCTCCGGAGGAACTTTGAACATGTCACAAAGGAGGTGCTGGACATTGAGTCTGAATGGATCATGTTCCGTGCCTCTCTTGTCAAGCCAGCTGATTGGAGCTGTGGCCGCAAGGTGTTTGGTGCCTGTCGTGGCGGTAATCCTAGAACCCGCTGGTGGCCACCAGCAGTGCGGGATGCCGTCAAGCTGAAGAAAGAGCTTATCTGGTCCTTTTGGCTCATGGGACTCCAGAGGCAGCGGGCATACCGACAGGCCAAGCAGTGCTTGGGGAATCTGTGGTGGGCGCTCCTATTTCTGGGGCTGAGGTTGCCAAGGTAGTTAAAAAGCTCCTCGGTGGCAAGGCCCCGGGGGTGGATGAGCTCCGTCCGGAGTTCCTTAAGGCTCTGGATGCTGTGGGGCTGTTTTAGTTGACAAGACTCTGCAACATCGCGTGGACATCAGGGGCGGTACCTCTGGATTGGCAGACCGGGGTGGTGGTTCCTCTCTTTAAGAAGGGTTCCAACTATCGTAGATCACACTCCTCAGCCTTCCCGGTATGGTCTATTCATGTGTACTGGGAGGATGAACCTCGGATCCAGGACGAACAGTGTGGTTTTCGTCCTGGTCGTGGAACGGTAGACCAGCTCTATACTCTCGGCAGGGTCCTTGAGTGTGCATGGGAGTTTTTCCAACCAGTCTACATGTGCTTTGTGGACTTGGAGAAGACATTCGACCGTGGCCACCCCGGGAAGTCCAGTGGGGAGTGCTCAGAGAGTATGGGGTATCGGCATGTCTGATTGTGGCGGGTCGCTCCCTGTATGATCAGTGTCAGAGCTTGGTCCGCATTGCCAGCAGTAAGTCCCTTTCCAGTGAACACCCTCGTGTTGGCTGCCCTTTGTCACCAAATGTGTTCATACATTTTATGGACAGAATTTCTAGGCGCAGTCATGGCGTTGAGGGGATCCGGTTTGGTGGCTGCAGGATTAGGTCTCTCCTTTTTGCAGATGATGTGGTCCTTATGGCTTTAACTGGCCAGGATCTTCAGCTCTCATTGGATTGGTTCGCAGCCGAGTGTGAAGAGACTGGGATGAGAATCAGCACCTCCAAGTCCAAGGTTCTCGCCCGGGAAAGGGTGGAGTGCCATCTCGAGGTTGGGCAGGAGATCTTGCCCCAAGTGGATGAGTTCAAGTACCTGGAGTCTTGTTCATGAGTGAGGGAAGAGTGGATCGTGAGATGCACAGGCTGATCGGTGCGGCGTCTTCAGTAATGAGGACGCTATATCGATTCGTTGTGGTAAGAAGGAGCTGCGCCAGAAGGAAAAGCTCTCAATTTACCGGTCAATCTACGTTCCCATCCTCACCTATGGTCATGAGCTTTGGGTTATGACCGGAAGGACAAGATCCCGTGATCTTGTCCTTCCGCCACCCAGTTTTCTCCGCTGGGTGGCGGGTCTCTCCCTTACTGTAAGAATTTTCACCGTTTAATTACAGTAACCTACTGGCAGCTAATGGTTCCAGTATAAAACTGTTTTTCTACAGCATACATACTGTGATTTATCACTACAGTTTATTACTGTAAAAAGTATCACAGTACTGTGCTGTATCAAATATACGCTTCACAGCATAATACTGTCATCTGTTTAGCGGCATTACACTGTTATTTTAGTGTATCTACTGTAATATCCATTAACAGTTAATTACAGTAAAATAATTGTAAGCACTATAGACTGAGCTTTACAGTATAATGCCACTAGAAGTTAATGAGTTGAACTTTTAATTTTTCAAAATCAAAACCCCTGCAATCTGCTGGCATAAAAATGACTGGAGAAATGGCCTTGTAAGAGTCATTGATTTAAGACACAAAATTGGGGAAATGACAAGTCAAATTCCTGAACAGAGGTGAGAAATATAAAATAAAATATCCTAACAGTATTTTAACAGTATCAAGAGGATTTACCTTTGAACAAATTCCAATGTCCGAGGACCTTCCTCTTGGTATTCCAAGTTGAACACATAGTAGGTGGCAAGAAGGGCAGCAAGCCCTGAGATTAAGCTAGGTTGGACGCCTTTGCAGATGACATCACCTTCCATGCTGATCATCCAACGTTTTATTGTGACTTTGTCACCAGCAACTGGTACAGTCAAGAAATGCAGTTTATGTTCCTAAACAGTATCCAATATGGGTAGCATTTTAAAAGTATTTGGAATGGCCACCTCACTCGCTCTCTCTTTACTCTGTTTACATCTAGTCTCCTAAGGCAGTGGTTCTCAAATGGGGGTACGCGTACTCCTGGGGGTACTTGAAGGTATGCCAAGGGGTACGTGAGATTTTTTTTAAATATTCTAAAAATAGCAACAATTCAAAAATCCTTCATAAATATATTTATTGAATAATACTTCGACAAAATATGAATGTAAGTTCATAAACTGAACAACTAATCAAGTAGGCTATTCCATTCATTACCATAAAGCCAGAGTTTCCCCCATGCCATGATGGTTTGACCCTACCTGGCAGTGCCACACGGCACCAACTGTCAATCAACTATCCATGTAGAAAACAATGGATAAAGCGTAGTGGACATGTTCCATAAATATTGATGTTAAAGATTTCTTTTTTTGTGAAGAAATGTTGAGAATGAAGTTCATGAATCCAGATGGATCTCTATTGCAATCCCCAAAGAGGGCACTTTAAGTTGATTACTTCTATGTGTAAAAATCTTTATTTATAATTGAATCACTTGTTTATTTTTCAACAAGTTTTTAGTTATTTTTATATCTTTTTTTCCAAATAGTTCAAGAAAGACCACAAGAAATGAGCAATATTTTGCACTGTTATACAATTTAATAAATCAGAAACTGATGACATAGTGCTGTATTTTACTTCTTTATCTCTTTTTTTCAACCAAAAATGCTTTGTTCTGATTAGGGGGTACTTGAATTTAAAAAATGTTCACAGGGGTACATCACTGAAAAAAGGTTGAGAACCACTGTCCTAAGGCAGTGGTTCTCAACCTTTTTTCAGTGCTGTGAACATTTTTTTAATGCAAGTAGACCTCCATGTCTTCATAACAGGAATATCCTGAATTCTCAAGTTGCATATCACAATAGTCATCATCAGTGTTAATAACACAAGAGCTGCTTGGATTTGCTGTTGAGCAAGTCAAACTTTGTTCAGTGTAGCCGTAGTGCTTCCTTGACATGTGCGATGTGAAAGTAGACTTAACTGTAAATCTTTTTTCACATTGACTGAAGGGGCACGTAACTGTCCTATCTTCGGTAATATGACTTTTCAAATGCAGGAGAAGGGCCCGTATATCATCGCCCACCACCCTTTCCTCAGCTAGCTAGCTGCTAAGCTAGCGCGGAGAAAGGCAGCGCCGGTAAGAAGCTACTCCCGCAGACCGCGACCACTTCCCTGAGGACAGCAGGAACTTCACTTGGTGACAGAAAACACTGTGAGTAATGGCTTCCTGCGCGTCTTGCACCATACTCACGGAGAGGTTGGCTCTGCTAGAGGGCCGTGTCCGCCAGTTAGAGCAGAGTAATGTCGTAACTTTAGATGTTGCGGACACATCTGCTAGCGTTAGCTGTAGCGAGCTAACTAGCCCAGCTTGTAGCAGTCCTAAGCGGCCTACAAGCTACGGTGTACCGGTTGAGACGCATAATAGATTTAGCTCTTTAGCTAGTCCTACACCCCAGTCTACCGGGCACCACACCTTAGTCATAGGGGACTCCATCACCCGAAACATAAAGCTTAGCAAACCAGCCACAATAAAGTGTATCCCCGGGGCCAGAGCACCTGACATTGAAGCTAATCTTAGGGAGCTAACTCGCAACAGGCCTAGTAAACACGTACGACAGGCTAATCGCACCACTAATTATGCGAATATAGTTGTACACGTTGGCTCCAATGACACTAGAATGAGACAGTCAGAGATTACAAAGAGAAACATAGCCAGGACTTGTGATCTCGTCAGAAAGATGTCCAGGCATCGAGTAATTGTCTCTGGCCCCCTGCCTGCGAGAGGCAATGATGAGAGGTATAGCAGATTAGTCTCGCTTAACAAGTGGTTGGCTAGCTACTGTAGGGAGCAGGGAATAACGTTTATTGATAACTGGCCCTCTTTCTGGGGCAAACCAGGCTTGCTGATGAGAGACGGCCTTCACCCTAACCAGGAAGGCGCCATCATCCTGTCTAGAAACATAGACTACTATTTAAGTCTCACTTGACTGACTACACTAGAGCAAGCCTGGTCACAGGCAATTACAATATCTGTTAGTCCGGGTGAGGAGTCAGTTAAGCTAGAACTAGCCAGCGCCAGGCTGGATAATCCATGTACGCATAGCAATTCTCTTAGAATAATACACAATTCACATAATGTTTTTTCTGTTGTGTCTGTGTCAGAGGTGGACATGCATTCTACTGAGGTGGCAAATTATGATATGTCCAGTCTATTGCAGCACCAAGCAAACAATCGGAAAATTCCCGTCATATCAATTCCTAGATATGGTCGAAACTATTTAAAGTGCACTACGCATAATAAATGCAACATTGTTAATATTGCCACTACGGATAATCTTAACAAAAACTCGTCAAAACAGCCCAATACCTATAATATGGGCTTTTTAAACATAAGATCATTGTCTCCCAAGGCGTTATTGGTTAATGAGGTCATTAGAGACAACAATCTTAACGTCATTGGTCTTAGCAAAACCTGGCTCAAACCGGACGAATTTTTTGCGCTCAATGAAGCATCTCCTCCTAACTATACGAATGCGCATGTTGCCCGCCCTCTTAAAAGGGGAGGGGGTGTCGCACTAATATACAATGAAAATTTCAACCTTACCCCTAACCTAAATAATAAATATAAATCGTTTGAGGTGCTTACTATGAGGTCTGTCACACCGCTACCTCTCGACCTAGCTGTTATTTACCGCCCCCCTGGGCCCTATTCGGACTTTATCAGTGAATTCTCAGAGTTCGTTGCTGATCTAGTGATGCACGCCGACAATATAATCATAATGGGGGACTTTAATATCCATATGAATACCCCATCGGACCCTCAGTGCGTGGCGCTCCAAACCATAATTGATAGCTGTGGTCTTACACAAATAATACATGAACCCACGCATCGCAACGGTAATACAATAGATCTAGTGCTTGTCAGGGGTGTCACCACCTCCAAAGTTATGATACTTCCATATACTAAAGTAATGTCCGATCATTACCTTATAAAATTTGAAGTTTTGACTCTTTGTCAACAAGCTAATAATAATAATAACTGCTATAGCGGCCGCAACATTAATGCTGCCACAAGGATGACTCTTGCTGACCTACTGCCTTCGGTAATGGCACCATTCCCAAATTATGTCGGCTCTATTGATAACCTCACTAACAACTTTGACGATGCCTTGCGCGAAATTATTGATAGTATAGCACCGCTAAAGCAAAAAAGGGCCCCTAAAAGGCGCACCCCATGGTTTACAGAAGAAATTAGAGCTCATAAATTATCATGTAGAAAACTGGAACGCAAATGGCGCGCGACTAAACTTGAGGTTTTCCATCAAGCATGGAGTGATAGTTTAATAACTTATAAACGCATGCTTACCTTAGCTAAAGCTAAATACTACTCAAATCTCATCCGCCTCAACAAAAACGATCCTAAATTTCTGTTTAGTACAGTAGCATCGCTAACCCAACAAGGGACTCCTCCCAGTAGCTCCACCCACTCGGCAGATGATTTTATGAATTTCTTTAATAAGAAAATTGAACTCATTAGAAAGGAGATTAAAGACAACGCATCCCAGCTACAACTGGGTTCTATTAACACAAATACGACTGTATATACGACGGACACTGCCCTCCAAAATAGTCTCTCTATTTTTGATGAAATAACATTAGAGGAATTATTACAGCGTGTAAGTGGGATAAAACAAACAACATGTTTACTTGACCCACTTCCTGGGAAACTTATCAAGGAACTGTTTGTATTATTAGGTCCATCAGTGTTAAATATTATAAACTTATCACTTTCCTCCGGCACTGTTCCCCTAGCATTCAAAAAAGCGGTTATTCATCCTCTGCTCAAAAGACCTAACCTCGATCCTGACCTCATGGTAAACTAAAGACCGGTCTCCCACCTTCCGTTTATTTCTAAAATTCTCGAAAAAATTGTTGCACAGCAGCTAAATGAACACTTAGTGACTAACAATCTCTGTGAACCTTTTCAATCCGGTTTCAGGGCAAATCACTCTACGGAGACAGCCCTCGCAAAAATGACTAATGATCTATTGCTAACGATGGATTCTGATGCGTCATCTATGTTGCTGCTTCTTGATCTTAGCGCCGCTTTCGATACCGTCGATCATAATATTTTATTAGAGCGTATCAAAACACGTATTGGTATGTCAGACTTAGCCTTGTCTTGGTTTAACTCTTATCTTACTGACAGGATGCAGTGCGTCTCCCATAACAATGTGACCTCGGACTATGTCAAGGTAACGTGCGGAGTTCCCCAGGGTTCGGTTCTTGGCCCTGCACTCTTTAGTATTTACATGCTGCCGCTGGGTGACATCATACGCAAGTACGGTGTTAGCTTTCACTGTTATGCTGATGACACTCAACTCTACATGCCCCTAAAGCTGACCAACACGCCGGATTGTAGTCAGCTGGAGGCGTGTCTTAATGAAATTAAACAATGGATGTCCGCTAACTTTTTGCAACTCAACGCTAAGAAAACGGAAATGCTGATTATCGGTCCTGCTAGACACCAACATCTATTTAATAATACCACCTTAACATTTGACAACCAAACAATTAAACAAGGAGACTCGGTAAAGAATCTGGGTATTATCTTCGACCCAACTCTCTCGTTTGAGTCACACATTAAGAGTGTTACTAAAACGGCCTTCTTTCATCTCCGTAATATCGCTAAAATTCGTTCCATCTTGTCCACTAGCGACGCTGAGATCATTATTCATGCGTTCGTTACGTCTCGTCTCGATTACTGTAATGTTTTATTTTCGGGCCTCCCTATGTCTAGCATTAAAAGATTACAGTTGGTACAAAATGCGGCTGCAAGGCTTCTGACAAAAACAAGAAAGTTTGATCATATTACGCCTATACTGGCTCACTTGCACTGGCTTCCTGTGCACTTAAGATGCGACTTTAAGGTTTTACTACTTACGTATAAAATATTACACGGTTTAGCTCCAGCCTATCTCGCCGATTGTATTGTACCATATGTCCCGACAAGAAATCTGCGTTCAAAGAACTCCGGCTTATTAGTGATTCCCAGAGCCAAAAAAAAGTCTGCGGGCTATAGAGCGTTTTCTATTCGGGCTCCAGTACTCTGGAATGCCCTCCCGGTAACAGTTAGAGATGCTACCTCAGTAGAAGCATTTAAGTCCCATCTTAAAACTCATTTGTATAATCTAGCCTTTAAATAGACCCCCCCTTTTTTAGACCAGTTGATCTGCCGTTTCTTTTCTTCTCTCCTCTTCTCCCCTGTCCCTTGCGAGGGGGAGTTGCATAGGTCCGGTGGCCATGGATGAAGTGCTGGCTGTCCAGAGCCGGGACCCTGGGTGGACCACTAGCCTGTGCATCGGTTGGGGACATCTCTGCGCTGCTGACCCGTCTCCGCTCGGGATGGTTTCCTGTTGGCCCCGCTGTGGACTGGACTCCCGCTGATGTGTTGGATCCACTGTGGACTGGACTTTCACAATGTTATGTCAGACCCACTCGACATCCGTTGCTTTCGGTCTCCCCTAGAGGGGGGGGGGGTTACCCACATATGCGGTCCTCTCCAAGGTTTCTCATAGTCATTCACCGACGTCCCACTGGGGTGAGTTTTTCCTTGCCCGTATGTGGGCTCTGTACCGAGGATGTCGTTGTGGCTTGTACAGCCCTTTGAGACACTTGTGATTTAGGGCTATATAAATAAACATTGATTGATTGATTGATTGAACTGTAAATCTTTTTTCACATTGACTGAAGGGGCACGTAACTGTCCTACCTTCGGTAATATGACTTTTCAAATGCAGGAGAAGGGCCTGTATATCATCGCACTTCGCGCTACATGTGACAATATTACAAGGTAAACCTTCTGCGCTATACATATCAGTCCTACTCTTGCCATATTTATGACGACGGCTGAAGGCTGAGAAGTTGGAAAAAACTCTTGTGCATTTAGGGAAAGCACACTTAAACGATGCATTAGGCATACAACTATGACTTCGCATGTGTCTAACATACGCAAATACATTGCTGCAAGTCGTAGCACATATGTTGCAAGTTATCATCTTTTATGATGACTATGACAAAAAAGAAGAAAACTTAGCTAGCTAGCATGCGGCGGTACATGCGCGTGGTCAACGATAGTGTCTGTGATGCTGACTGTGACGCTATGTCATTTCGGACTTTATAAATATATATATAAAGTAATTCAAACAGAAAATGACACATCAAGGTACAAGTGACTCTTACCTTGTTATCAAAAACACACGATGCAGTAGGATGGATTTAGCAGGGTCGGCCAGGTGAAATGAAGCTCGGTTGGACGAATTGTGGGCGGACCCAAGAAACAAGTCTGAAAAATACTGAATTACACTGTAGGTTTTACAGTAACTTACTGCTGGTCGATATTTTTTGAAAAATGCAACAAAATTTACAGTACTTAACTGCATTTAAGAAGAACATGATAGGTTGATTGGCAACACTAAATTGGCCCTAGTGTGTGAATGTGAGTGTGAATGTTGTCTGTCTATCTGTGTTGGCCCTGCAATGAGGTGGCGACTTGTCCAGGGTGTACCCCGCCTTCCGCCCGATTGTAGCTGAGATAGGCTCCAGCGACCCCGAAGGGAATAAGCGGTAGAAAATGGATGGATGGATGGAGTATATAACTGTAATTTTATTTTTTATTTTTACAGTAATTTTTTACAGTGAAGGTCATGGGTGTCAAACTCTGGCCCGTGGGCCAAATTTGGCCCAACGTGTAATTTGACTTGGCCCTTGAGGCAATATCAAATTAACACTAAAGCTGGACCGGCGATTATACATTGCGGCAGTGCCGCGGTAACACCGCATTCACCGCTACTTCTAATACTTGCCAACCCTCCCGGGAGTGACTCCAGCACTCCTCCCAAATTTTTTTTTTTTTTTCAGCAAGTCAAACGAGTGCCGGCCCAGTTTCACGTCAGTGCAGCTTCTGCACCCACACACAATTGAATGCAACGCATACTTCATCAACAGCGATACAGGTTACACTGACGGTAGCCAAATAAAAAACTTTAACACTTTTAGAAATATACGCCACACTGTGAATCCACACCAAACAAGAATGACAAACACATTTCGGGAGAACATCCGCACCGTAACACAACATAAACACAACACAACAAATACCCAGAACCCTTTGTAGCACTAAATCTTCCGGGACGCTACAAGGTGTGTGTCTGTGGGTCCCGAAAGAGTTAGTGCTGCAAAAGATTCTGGGTATTTGTTCTTTTGTGTTTATGTTGTGTTACGGTGCGGATGTTCTCCCGAAAAGTGTTTTTTATTTTTGTTTGGTGTGGGTTCACAGTGTGGCGTATATTTCTAACAGTGTTAAAGTTTTTTATACTGGCACCCTCAGTGTAACCTGTATCGCTGTTGATGAAGTATGCGTTGCATTCATTTGTGTATGCGTGCTGAAGCTGCACATATCTTGTGACTGGGTCTGAATGATGTTAGAATTGGGTGTAAGAGATATGACTGTTGAACACCTTGTTCGATAATGAAAGTTGCCTCAGCTCAAAGCCTGAGCCCCGACATTAAAGAACTAGCATCTAAAAAAAGATGCCAGGTATCTGGCTTGGGCTCATCAAATTAGATCAGTGTGTTGCAAACTGAGCAGTTTAAAGTCCTGAATGGTTGTTTTATTCATTGTTATTTTATTTTCAAATTTATTAGCCTGTGGAAAAAGTTAATGTTGATATTTACCTCAGAAGGCTGCAAATAGAAAAGAGGCATTCAATGTTTATTTAAATTATATTTGATATGCAATTGGTATTTTTTAATTATTATTATTATTATTTGAAACTCCATTTTGCATGTCACTATAAAGTTATATAAGCCTTGCTTGTTCAATATTCAATGCAAAACTTGTTTGGGTCCCTATTAAAAGGTTAATTTGTTCAACCTTGGCCCGCGGCTTTGTTCAGTTTTAAACTTTGGCCCACTCTGTATTTGAGTTTGACACCCCTGATGAAGGTGAAGCTCTGTCATCCTGGAGGCCACGGGGAAGACCCAGGACACATTGGGAACACTATGTCTCCCGGCTGGCCTGGGAACGCCTCGGGATCCCCTGAGAAAAGGTCCTAGGTGAGGGATCAGACAAAGAGCAGCTCAAAGACCTTTATGAAAAGTACAAATCGAGGACCTAGATTTTTTCTCGCCCAGGCGCAGGTCACCGTGGCTCCCCTGTGGAGCCAGGCGCAGAGGTGGGGCACGATGGCGAGCGACTGGTGGCCGGGCCTGTCTCAATGGGGCCCTGCCGGGCTCAGCTCGAAGAGGCAACGTGGGTCAACCCTCCAATGGGCTCACCACTCATGGGCCCATTGAGGTCATAGAGGTCGGATGCAGTGTGAACTGGGCGGCAGCCGAAGGCAGGGCACTTGGCGGTCCGATTATCGGCTACATAAGCTCGCTCTTGGGACGTGGAACGTCACCTCGCTGGGAGGGAAAGAGCCTGAGCTGGTGTGCGAGGTGAAGAAGTTCCGGCTAGATATAGTTGGACTCACTTCGACGCACAGCAAGGGCTCTGGAACCTGTTCTCTCAAGAGGGGCTGGACTCTCTTCCACTCTGGCGTTGCAAGCAATGAGAGGCTGGGGTGGCAATTGTTGTTGCTCAAAGCCTGCACGTTGGACTTTAACCCAGTAGACGAGATGGTAGCTTCCCTCCGCCTTCGGGTTGGGTGACGGGTCCTGACTGTTGTTTGTGTTTACGCACCAAACAGCAGCTCAGAGTACCCACTCTTTTTGGATTCCCTTGAAGGAGTACTGGAGAGTGCTCCCTCGGGTGATTCCCTTGTTCTGTTGGGGGACTTCAATGCTCATGTTGGCAAGGACAGTGAAACCTGGAGAGTCGTGATTGGGAAAAATGGCCACCCGGATCTGAACCCAAGTGGTGCTTTGTTATTGGACTTTTGTGCTCGTCACGGATTGTCCATAACAAACACAATGTTCAAACATAAGGAAGAACTTTGAACATGTCACGAGGGAGGTGCTGGACATTGAGTCTGAGTGGACCATGTTCCGTGCCTCTCTTGTCGAGCCTGCTGATTGGAGCTGTGGCCGCAAGGTGTTTGGTGCCTGTCGTGGCGGTAATCCTAGAACTCGCTGGTGGCCACCAGCAGTGAGGGATGCCGTCAAGCTGAAGAAAGAGCCTATCGGGTCCTTTTGGCTCATGGGACTCCAGAGGCAGCGGGCATACCGACAGGCCAAGCAGTGCCTGGGGAATCTGTGGTGGACTCTCCTATTTCTGGGGCTTAGGTTGCCTAGGTAGTTAAAAAGCTCCTCTGTGGCAAGGCCCCGGTGGTGGATGAGTTCCTTAAGGCTCTGGATACTGTGGGGCTGTCTTGGTTGACAAGACTCTGCAACATCGCGTGAACATTGGGGGCGGTACCTCTGGATTGGCAGACCAGGGTGGTGGTTCCTCTCTTTAAGAAGGGGAACCGGAGGGTGTGTTCCAACTATCGTGAAACACACTCCTCAGCCTTCCCGGTAAGGTCTATTCATGTGTACTGGAGAGGAGGAAACTCGGATCCAGGACGAACAGTGTGGTTTTCGTCCTGGTCGTGGAACGGTAGACCAGGTCTATACTCTCGACAGGGTCCTTGAGTGTGAAGCGACTGGGATGAGAATCAGCACCTCCAAGTCCTAGTCCATGGTTCTCGCGCAGGAAAGGGTCGAGTGCCATCTCCAGGTTGGGGAGGAGATCTTGCCCCAAGTGGAGGAGTTCAAGTACCTAGGAGTCTTGTTCACGAGTGAGGATAGAGTGGATCGAGAGATCCACAGGCGGATTGGTGCGGCGTCTTCAGTATTGAGGACGCTATATCGATCCGTTGTGGTGAAGAAGGAGCTGAGACAGAAGGAAAAGCTCTCAATTTACCGTCGATCTACGTTCCCAGCTTTGGGTTATGACCGAAAGGACAAGCGGCCGAAATGTGTTTCCTCTGCCGGGTGGTGGGTCTCTCCCTTAGAGACAGGGTGAGAAGCTCTGTCATCCGGGAGGAACTCAAAGTAAAGCCGCTGCTCCTCCACATTGAGAGGAGCCATGAGGTGGTTCGGGCATCTGCTCAGGATGCCACCCGAACGCCTCTAGGGAGGTGTGGCAGGAGGCCACGGGGAAGACCTAGGACACATTGGAAAGATTATGTCCCCGGCTGGCCTGGGAACGCCTCGGAATACCCCGAGAAGAGCTGGACGAAGTGGCTGGGGAAAGGGAAGTCTGGGATTTTCAGCTCAGGCTGCTGCCCCCGCAACCCGACCTCGGATAAGCGGAAGAAAATGGATGGATTTAGAATGACAGTTATACTGTCAGATTGAGTACAAAAACTAACTAAACCTTACACAATATAATGTTTCTAGTAAAACTCACAAAGATACATATCTCCAGGCATTATTAGCCATTTTGCATGTGTGGTTTAGGAGTTATGTTTAAATAAATAACTGTCAGATTGAGTGTGACAGTAAACTGTCATAGTGAGTAAAACCCTTATTTTGTATTTGCAAACCTTACAAAAACAACTAAATCTAGTTAAACTCACACAGATACAATATTACAGGCATTTTTAGACACAATGCATGTTTGGTTTTAGAGTAATGTGTATATAACTTTCATATTTAGTATGACAGTTATACTGTCATATTGAATTAAAAAAAAAACTAACTTGTGTCTTTGCAAACCTTACAAAATACCATTTTTCTAGTAAAACTAACTAAGATACATGCTCCAGGTATTATTAGCTATTTTGCATGTGTTGTTTGAGTTATGTTTAAATAACTGTCATATTGAGTGTGACAGTATACTGTCATAAAACCCAATTTTTGTATTTGCAACCCTGATTCTGGTAAAACTCACATATATACAATATTACAGGCAGTTTTGGACATAATGCATGTTTGGTTTTGGTTTTGGTTTTGGAGTTATGTTTATATAACTTCCATATATAGTATGACAGCTAAACTGTTATATTGAGTAAAAAAACTAACTTGTGTTAGTCATAAAACCCAATTTTTGTATTAGCAAACCATACAACTGATTCAAATAAAACTCACATGGATTCAATATTACAGGCATTTTCAGACATTTTGCATGTTTGGTTTAGGAATTATGTTGTAATACATAATACAATTCAAATAATTTTTGTGTTTGCAAGCCTTAAAAAAGCATATGTTTCCAGTAAAACTCCCAAAGATGCATTATTTCAGGCATTATTAGCCATTTTTCAGGTGTGGTTTAGGAGTTATGTTAAAATAACTGTCATATTGAGTGTGGCGTTATACTGTCATATTGACTTAAAAAAAAACTAACTTGTGTCTTTGCAAACCTTACAAAAGAAAATGTTTCTAGCAACACTCACAAAGATATTTTTTTTCACGCTATTAGACATGTTTCATGTGTATTTAGGAGTTATAATTAAATAACTTTCATATTGAGTGTTAAAGTTATAATGTCATTATGTGTAAAACCTAATTTTTGTATTTGCAAACCTTACAAAAACAATTGATTCTAGTAAAACTTACATAGATTCAATATTACAGGCATTTTTAAACAATTTACATGTTTGGTTTAAAAGTTGTGTTTGAATACATTTGTATTGCTTTATTCGCATTATCTCAGGATTCTAAGATCATTACTTTCATATTGAGTAAAACACTACTTTAGTTTTTTGCAAACCTTACAAACTCACATGAATACATTATTATAAGCAATTTTAGACATGACACACGTTTGGTTCTGGAGTTATGTTTATATAACTTTTATATTTAGTATGACTGTTATACTGTCATATTGAATAAAAAAAAAACTAGCTTGTGTCTTTGCAAACTTTACAAAATATCATTTTTCTAGTAAAACTAACAAAGATACATGTCTCCAGGCATTATTACCCATTTTGCATGGGTTGTTTAGGAATTATGTTTAAATAAATTTTTATTGCTTTTTTCGCATTATCTCAGGATTCTTAGATCATTACTTTCATATTGAGTAAAAAACTACTTTTTGTTTTAGCAAACCTTACAAACTCACATAAATACATTATTACAGGCATTTTTAGACATAACACATGTTTGGTTTTGGAGTTATGTTTATATAACTTTTATATTTAATATGACTGTTATACTGTCATATTGAATTAAAAAAACTAGCTTGTGTCTTTGCAAACTTTACAAAAGTTCATTTTTCTAGTAAAACTAACAAAGATACATGTCTCCAGGCATTATTACCCATTTTGCATGGGTTGTTTAGGAATTATGTTTAAATACAATTTTATTGCTTTTTTCGCATTATCTCAGGATTCTTATATCATTACTTTCATATTGAGGAAAAAACTACTTTTTGTTTTTGCAAACCTTACAAACTCACATAAATACATTATTATAGGCAATTTTGGACATGACACACGTTTGGTTCTGGAGTTATGTTTATATAACTTTCATATTTAGTATGACTGTTATACTGTCTTATTTAATAAAAACAACTAGCTTGTGTCTTTGCAAACTTTACAAAAGTTCATTTTTCTAGTAAAACTAACAAAGATACATGTCTCCAGGCATTATTACTCATTTTGCATGGGTTGTTTAGGAATTATGTTTAAATACATTTTTATTGCTTTTTTCGCATTATCTCAGGATTTTAAGATCATTACTTTCATATTGAGTAAAAAACTACTTTTTGTTTTTGCAAACCTTACAAACTCACATTAATACATTATTACAGGCATTTTTAGACATGACACGTTTGGTTTTGGAGTTATGTTTATATAACTTTTATATTTAATATGACTGTTATACTGTCATATTGAATTAAAAAAAACTAGCTTGTGTCTTTGCAAACTTTACAAAAGATCATTTTTCTGGTAAAACTAACAAAGATACATGTCTCCAGGCATTATTACCCATTTTGCATGGGTTGTTTAGGAATTATGTTTAAATACATTTTTATTGCTTTTTTCGCATTATCTCAGGATTCTTAGATCATTACTTTCATATTGAGTAAAAAACTACTTTTTGTTTTAGCAAACCTTACAAACTCACATAAATACATTATTACAGGCATTTTTAGACATGACACATGTTTGGTTTTGGAGTTATGTTTATATAACTTTTATATTTAATATGACTGTTATACTATCATATTGAATTAAAAACAACTAGCTTGTGTCTTTGCAAACTTTACAAAAGATCATGTTTCTAGTAAAACTAACAAAGATACATGTTTCCAGGCATTATTAGCCATTTTGCATATGTTGTTTAGGAGTAATGTTTAAATACATTTGTATTGCTTTTTTCGCATTATCTCAGGATTCTTAGATCATTACTTTCATATTGAGTAAAAAACTACTTTTTGTGTTTGCAAGATTTAAAAAAGCATGTGTTTCGAGTAAAACGGCCAAGGATGCATTATTTCAGGCATTATTAGCCATTTTTCATGTGTGGTTTGAGTTATGGTTAAATAACTGTCATATACTGTCAGTTATGACATAGTAAGTAAAACCTAATTTATGTATTTGCAAACCTTACAAAATCATTTAAATCTAGTAAAACTCACATGGATTCAATATTACAGACATTTTTAGACTTTTGCATGTTTGGTTTAGGAATTATGTTGGAATCATTTTTATTAATTTGTTCGTATTTTCTCAGAATTTTAGAACATTACTGTCATATTGAGTAAAGAAACAATTTTTGTGTTTGCAAGCCTTAAAAAAGCATATGTTTCGAGTAAAACTTACAAGAATGCATTATTTCAGGCATTGTTAATCATTTTTCATGTGTAGTTTAAGAGTTATGTTTAAATAACTGTCATATTGAGTGTGGCAGTTATACTGTCATATTGAGTAAAAAAAAACTAACCTGTCTTTGCAAATGTAGTGGAAAGTCCAGGTTGTCAATGAGAACCAAAGTAGATTTAACACAAGAGTTTTATTTTACTCATAATCAAATGGTACAATGGTTGGGTTGAGTTGTCTAGCACACAGAAAGTTTCCCCCCCGGGCGCGCCCGTCACCATGAAAAAGATGGTGCCCAAAACACTCTCTTCGTTTGGCTTTATCCGTTTTTTATCTCTCTTGTTAGTGCGTCAATGTCTTGTTTTGTTTTCCCTATCTGTTCCATAACAACTCGAATCTTTTAGACAGTCAACACATTCAGTTAGACAGGTTGGCACGACTTAAAGTTCACTTTTGTCCCACAGAAGAGGAAGAGAAATCAAAATGAGCATACATTTTTGACAGACATGAACTATAGGTCAAAGGTCAGAAATTCTACTACATACCCGCCTTCCAGGGTCTTAAGACCCTGGACCAAAACAATTTCTGATATAGACCACTAAATGAAATCTCTACCGCAGATGGAGGCAAAAACCTCAATGTTTTTATACGAGGCAAAAATTCCGTCTATGACCCTCCTTCAGAGCGATCGCTGTTACCAGCCTGCAGTAAAACCATCTCACAGAACACAATTAGTGGCCTACCCTTTGAGTTAGTAACGTAATACCAAAATACTTTGATCATGAACATAATTAGATGAATATATATATGCTTATTCAAGATGCATTTTCACATTAATAATGAATCAAACAAGATCTGGTTTAGAATTAATATAGACTTATGACTGTAAGCTGTTGCATTATTATTTTTCCCGGCATTTGCAATGAATGTAGTTACCAATTGATTTTGTACACACAACTGAATTTCGTATGAGTCCATGTTCGATTAGTGCTCGTATGGATGGCTCGGTGGTGCCTCAGGCTGGTGGCCTGCCGACACCTCGTTGGGCTTTTGGCTGCCTTGGTGAAGAAAGAGATCCACTCAAACAGTCTGTCTCTGTCTGTTCTTGGGGTGTGGTTCAGTCCATTGGGCAGACTGTTCAGTGGCATGTGCGTGCTGGCCGAAATTGGGGAAAACTCAGGTAGAGTTGGAGCTGTGGGGGCTTTGGGGAAGGCTGGGGCAGAGTATGGGGCGTGGGGCTTTGGTCCAGGCCCTCGGCTTGCTTCAGGCCTCCTCGCTGCTTCGGCACTCCCGACACTTCTTTCCACAGCTGCTGGAGTCCCGGTGGACCCATTGGCTGGCAACCTTAGTTGTTCTCGTCATCGCTGGCAAGGTGTTGTCTCTCCTCTCGGTTCCTTCCAGTCAGGTATCGGGTGTTGGTCCTGGATCGGCTTTGACCGTGCCCCTCTTAGCGAGTGCAAGGGAATCTGGAGTGGCTGCTTTCATCCTCAAATCTGCACAGAGGAACTGGCACACAAATTCTACATTTTGCAAACTTACCATTTTGGTCTCATGGTCTTTCCACCTTCCTAGGAAGCTGCTGGTCCTGAGAAGTGCTGATCTTGTGACTGAAGAAGATTAACCTGTTTTCTTAAAATAGGTGCCGTTGTTTGACCTAATCTTTTTGGGGAAACCATGTCGGGATATTAGATCATTCACAAAACATTTAATTACTGAATTGGCACCCTCCTTTGAGGGTGGGGTTGCTTTCGCCAACCACTGCAATTGTCAATCTAAATCATTACGTTCCTTTATCCTTGTACCGGATTGATCATATTGATTAAATAAAACCTCAACACGCTCAAACTTGACCCAATCCAAACTCACCTCCCCCCTATGTCCCTCTCACAGGGACAGTGTTAGTCGTAGTAATAGTAATAGTAGTAGTAGTAGTAGTATTAGTAGTTTCAGAAACATCCAAGAAAAAGAAAAGACAGCTGATAGTCAAGTGCAGCAAGAACAGAGGCGGAGGACAGGTCATGTTTGAGGTCACTGTTCGCTTTTGCAATAGTACTTTGATATTTTACAACACCTAGTGAATTATTGTGGCCTCAATAATTCACTAAATAGTTGTATTTAATTTAGTTTATCTATGATGGGACAATGCACAGAAACATTAAGTTCAGAAAAAGATGTGTTCTGTACCAGATTATATCTAAATAGCTACTTTCCATCTGTAGTCCCTGGCTACCTAAATTAAAGGGATCCACAAATCAAGCACTAAAATTATGACACTAATTAATCATAATAAATATATACATTCATAATAATCAATAATTAATCAAAAATAATCATACTGTAGCATGTATTCAGTTATAAGAAAAGTCACCAAATGCCCCTTCATGGACACATACTTACCATACAATACAACCACACCTTATTTACATCATCACACAAAGACCATACATGCTCTTGTTCACATCTGTCATCATTCGTAAAAACAACCAAGATTTTAACAGCCATACCTCACAATTTACAACAAAAATGCTCTCATGGATAAATATAATACTCATTAAATTGATGTGTCAACATAATGCCCCTCTTAGTGACCGTGTGAGCAGCCTTGATTGCTCCAAAGCCACTTTTTAATTTCAAATTTTCTATTCCTTTTGTTTTAACGTGGAGAAGGCTAATTGGTCTGTACATGTTCTGGTCTTCTTTATTTCCTGCTTTATGGATTTAATCATAGTAGCAGTTTCTCGACGTGGTAGGGAAAGTGTTTTCCGTTATTGATTTATTTATCAATCGTTGTTATACGAGCAATAATACAATCCTTATATGTTTTTAGGAAGATAGTGTCCAACCCATATATATATATCTCTAGATCGTGAGTCTGATAATGCAGCGAAGATTTTGTTTAACTTTGTTTCATTTGTTAATTCTAAAATTAGTCCATCCTGAATAAATGACAATTATTTGCACTGATTTTGAGGGACTCTTTATTCAGGGTTTGTACAGACTGGATGAAATGTTCATTAAAATTACCACTTATGTCCAGACTGTCTGCGATAGTAGCGCCATTGATATTTAATGTTATAGTGTTGTTTCTTGTTTGCTCTCTTTCCGTAAGTTTGTATCTAGTTTTTTTTCTGTTTTTTTCTATAACTCTCTATTGTTCCTTTTTGCAGCTTTAATTAATTCTAAGTGAAAGTCAGCCTTAGACTTCCGCATAAACATTGTAACTTTTGTTCCTCCAAACTTTTAAATCATACGATCTGTATTTAGACCTGTTTTAATTGCTCTTATGAGAGCTGAGTCCTCATGTCTTTATTAGAATCCAAATTGTTTTATTAATCCAATGGTATTTTTATTTTACACTCTTCTTTCTGGTTTTGTTTTCGTGTATTTACAGATGTTCTCTTTGCTTTTTGTCATCCAATTGTAATTCTAGTAGAGCTGCTTATCATTTGTATCATGTAGAAGCCGTTTATAATATCCTTTAGTTTCTTTCTACGCGTCTTATTTAACCAGTCCAGATTAACGTCCTCCATGACGTTACTTCTGTCATACTATGCTGTTTGAGGATGTCTGAAAATGAATCAAGAAAAATGTCTTTAGCTGTGGTCGGTCGGTATACTACAATTACCTTGAAATACATTTCTGAGGAAAATGTGATTTTAATTTCAACATACTCAAATTGATCTACTTTTAATGTTTTCCCTTTCATAAATCATAATTCCTCCCCCCTTTGTCACTTGATCTGTCTTTTCTGTAATCTTGTCCCCCGGGACATTAATTAGAACGTAAAGGTGTTGTGGGTTTTAACCATGTCTCTGATAGACACGGTAATCCGGATTAGAGTCTGACAGTAACTGCTGTATTTGTTCAGTATGTTTCCTGTGGTAGAAAGTTTAATAATGCGGACACGTTTGTTACTGAATACTTTCTACAGACTTCTGTCTCTCTGCGACTTATAAACAATAAACAACTATAAATATTTGATATGCTTAAATTTTGTTTTAGCTCAGCTGTTGTGTAGCTGCTAGCTCTTTGTAGCCTACAGCAGAAATGTCCAAATTGCAACCAATAGCTTTGTTTTTAACAGACAACCGAAATAATTGAAAATGTGGTATTAGCTTATCGGTTCAATCAGCGGCAGCTACGCCCTGTTTTATCATTTGACCTACATTTTTTTGGTTTCGTAGGCAGGACAGAGGGAACAATGTGGGTCATTAGTTGTCCATCTTATACCATTCTAATTGTTTTAAGGATAGTTCACATGAGCGGCCATACCTTGAGTCCCACCATATATAAGAGTCAAAAGGCTCCTATTATGAGTCGTCTAATTGGTGATCATACACTTTGGCGGTTTGGGTGGCAGGACACACGGACGCACCTCAGTCAGCCAGTGCTAGGACAGTTGGAGCAGTCCCCGTCTTCCACTCATTCCTGGGAGGCGTCCCCAGTAGTTGTCAGCTGATGTCGTGCTGTCAGGCAACATCAGGAAGTTCCTTCTGTGCAGTATTGAATTGTCAGGGCACAGTTCGTAAGCAGGTCAATACAAGGTGTGTGCAGGTTGACCACAAAGGAATGCTTCAAAGATTGTGTTGAACATTGTCCGTTGACACTTATGTCCAGCAGGGGTCTGTTTGTATCCTGCTGTTCGTCCTGCTGTCACACCTGTATTTTTTGTGAGCATGTTCTGGCTACAACTTTGGAGCTTGTCTTGTTCAGAGAAGCTGGCAGTCCCCCGGCTGCACATCCTTTCCACCCTCGCTTGACCTAGCACAACCGTGGCTACCACCCAAGTCCGTCTGAATGGTTTTACGTTTTGTTGAGGTTTTTTCCTCCAGAATTTGGAACTCAAAACATGTACACCCATCATTTTCATATCCTCTCGGTTAGTTCAATTTTGCATATCACGTTGTTTTTTTTTAATTACAGTCTTAACTATCCCATTAATTGCTAATCAATAACCTTAATTCAAAGATTATACGTACTACTTCATGTGTATTTAAGTACCCTTTTAGTTCACTTAAAGATTATGTATAAGTTAATTTAAACTATCATTTGTCTATCAGTAGGCGCGAGCAAGCTGTCATGCTTGCACTCTGACCTCCTGCTGTGCGTGATACTCTCCAAAACAAAGGAATGTTTTTATTCACGTTTCTCCTTATCTTTCAGCTAAATCTTTTAATCTTTTAACTTTTAACGTCCGTACTGTGTTTATTTTTATTGTCTGCATTTTAAAATATTTAAAATCTCAGGTACCCCTTGGCATACCTTCAAGTACCTCCCTTTTTTGTCCGGGCGGAAACACCATACCCTCATTTGAGAACTACTGGTTTAGCCTATGAAAAATCCTTTGTCTCATACATCATTACACTGTACAACTCCTCTTTGGGGGGCTAGGATGACAGGGAATGCAAAACAATAACAGTGCAATACTTTTTTTTATATCATGGTCGTTAATGCCTAGTTTCTCTTTTAATAGAATCTATTTTGTTTCCATTTATACCCTTATTAGTTACTGTTTACTTTTCAGTTCTTCTCCCAAAGGGAACTCTCCTGAAGGAATCAATAACGTTTTATCTGTCTATCTATCTATCTATTACTAACCCGAGCACAATTCATGACGTCATGCTCATCTTGCAGACAGTTATTTCCATTTAGTTTTATTCTCTATTTGTAATTCTACATGCACCAATGTCACATAAAAATTTGCTTTCTTTGTTATTTATTTACATTATTATTTCTGGTTTACTTGCTGTCTGTTTACTTAAGTTCTCATATTTTGGTCTGTCTTCCTTCTGATTAGAATTTGTTTAATGCTTCTCTACGTTTTGTTTTGACAATGGCGCTGAGTGGCTCTTATCTGTACTTCTTCAGACTCTATGTTTCACAAAAGCCTTTAGATGTATTAGAATATAAATTTAACTTTTATTTTATTGTGTGTTTATTCCTAAAAAAATTAAAATGTCAATGTATGATCAATTTATCTTTATCAAATTTAAATTCAATATTATTAATTTATTTGTTGTTTAACTATTAATTCAAAGTTACAATGTGTCCTAATCTATGATGTTCGTGCGTGTGTGTTTGTCTCAACTTCCACACAGAAACTGGATGGATCAGATAAGCAACAAGGCTGTACCAAAAAAAAGTATACTAGACATATAAATTAATGATGAATCAAACAATGTTTCAATGTCCCACAATCCGTATTTATTGATTGATGTTTAAACGTGTAATTTTCCATATATCTATTATTTTACTGGACTTAGCAAGCACCTACTACTAGCACACTCTACAGACCGAGAATAACTGTTCAACCACACTTAGTAATGCCAAGCTAGATGCTAACTTAGCCTTACTATGCCTAAGTAAGCAAACTTTTGCTAACCTAGCCCAATGCTATGCTAACACAATGCTAACCTAGCTCAATGCTATGCTAACACAATGCTAACCCAGCTCAATGCTATCAGTGTCACTCCTCTTCGAACCAATGCCTCACGCAGCTGTCACTCACACAGCCTCGTCACACGCACACACTCTTATCTCAAAATGTCTCCCAGCTGAGACTATATGCGTCACACAGTCACTCACACACAGAGAATTTACCAGCACAGTTAAAAGTAAATGCAATAGACAACTACTTTTCTCATCCAGAAGCACAGCTGTATCATATCAGAACCTTAATAATAAGAACAACATTTATCATTCACTCTTAGATGGACAAATAGTCAAGTTTAAGGAGGGTCTTCTGGGCTTCCCTGCTTAGGCTGCTGCCCCCGCGATCCAACCTCCGAGAGCGGAATAAGATAATTAAATGGATAGATCATACACTCATATGTTTTCTGTACATAAACGTTGTCTACTTTCTCACACGCACACACATTTTGGACAATTTCGCAACTTTTGCAGATCAGCGTGGGTGCGAAAAAAGCGTGAGGGGAGAGGTTGATTTTTTTTTTTCAGAGGGGAATTAAAACAGATAAGAAACCATGTGCTACACAAAAGTTATTAAAATACGCAGATATATATATATATAAATTTAAAAACACACATTTTTACCCCACAAAACACTCCCCCCTGGTCCGGACCAATATAAACAACTAATGCACGCGTGCTTTTGTGGAATCGGCCGTCTCATAACACACACACGCAGGTCATTCTTACTCATATAATGGCGATTAACCCATTCAGCGGAGCAAATCCTGCTTTTCCTTCCTGACCAACACGGATAACAGCCTAAGGCGCTGTAGAATCACCAGGAATCACCCTTCAATTTCTACAGTACATCGTGTCTGGTCAGTCCATATAGTTTCACCAAGACTCTACCATATGGAGCCCTTACTCTATCCATCTATACTGCAGCAAATTTCCAAATTCGTGACAACTTGGCTCAGTTGATCTCCTTTACCGGAGTCACTGAACGATCACCTTATATCAGGCTTTTTACCCGGCTGCAGCTTCCACATAGACAGATACGTAGGACCTTCATAGACGTCATAAATTTGTGTGGGCCAAATGTCACATCAGTTTAGCCAACCTTGCCTTAAATTTCGCTGTGTCCAACTCCGGCTAACCATGTACTTGCAGAAAAAAGCATCCTCTGCCAACAACGACAGAGGATGAAGAGGTTAAAAGAAATTTTTCGTCTCACATCGTCTATGCTTCTACACTCCAAACCACCAAAATTCTATCAACAATCCCCATTTGTTAAAAACAAGAGATTACAAGTTTTCAACAAACACACAGACAAATGATCACATATAATACAACTCAAGCCAACCAACACATGCCTCAGTCTAGGTTGTTTTTGGAGAACTATCTTTTATGAAAAAAAAATTCAATTTTCATCTTACAGATCCCGTTTCTCTTCAGACAGACAACTTTTACACAATAAGCAAAATAGCTTACCTTTTATTAGATGCGCGCGTGCAAGCGTTGTCTGCCTGAGAGAGAAGCCGGGAGCGGATGTTGACTTGCAGAGTTCTGGACCATCCTAGTTCGTGACGCCAATTTTGTAGTGGAAAGTCCAGGTTGTCAATGAGAACCAAAGTAGATTTAACACAAGAGTTTTATTTTACTCATAATCAAATGGTACAATGGTTGGGTTGAGTTGTCTAGCACACAGAAAGTTTCCCCCCCGGGCGCGCCCGTCACCATGAAAAAGATGGTGCCCAAAACACTCTCTTTGTTTGGCTTTATCCCTTTCTTATCTCTCTTGTTAGTGCGTCAATGTCTTGTTTTGTTTTCCCTATCTGTTCCATAACAACTCGAATCTTTTAGACAGTCAACACATTCAGTTAGACAGGTTGGCACGACTTAAAGTTCACTTTTGTCCCACAGAAGAGGAAGAGAAATCAAAATGAGCATACATTTTTGACAGACATGAACTATAGGTCAAAGGTCAGAAATTCTACTACACAAACCTTACAAAAGAAAATGTTTCTAGTAACACTCACAAAGATACATTTTTTCACGCATTATTAGACATGTTTCATGTGTGGTTAGGAGTTATAAATAAATAATTGTCATATTGAGTGTTACAGTTTTAATGTCATTATGTGTAAAACCTAATTTTTGTATTTGCTAACCTTACAAAAACAATTGATTCTAGTAAAACTTATATAGATTCAATATTACAGGCATTTTTAGACATTTTACATGTTTGGTTTAAAATTTGTGTTTGAATACATTTGTATTGCTTTTTTCGCATTATCTCAGGATTCTAAGAACATTACTTTCATATTGAGTAAAAAACTACTTTTTGTTTTTGTAAACCTTACAAACTCACATAAATACATTATTACAGGCATTTTTAGACATGACACATGTTTGGTTTTGGAGTTATGTTTATATAACTTTCATATTATGTATGACTGTTATACTGTCATATTGAATAACAAAAACTAGCTTGTGTCTTTGATATCTTTACAAAAGATCCTTTTTTTAAACTAACAACGTTACATGTCTCCCTAGGCATTATTAGCCATTTTGCATGTGTTGTTTAGGAGTTAGGTTTAAATACATTTTTATTGCTTTTTTCCCATTATCTCAGGGTTCTAAGAACTTTAAAGTCAAGTAAAAGACTACTTTTTGTGTTTGCAAAATGTAAAACTCAGTAAAACTCCCAATGATTCATTATTTCAGGCATTATTAGCCATTTTTTTGTGTGGTTTATGAGTTATGTTTAAATAGCTGTCATATTGAGTGTGATTTTGTCATTGTGAGTAAAACCTAATTTTTGTATTTGCAAACCTTACAAAAACAACCGATTCTAGGAAAACTCACATTGATACAATATTACAGGCATGTTTAGACATATTGCATGTTTGGTTTTGGAGTTATATTTATATAACCTGCTTTCTGAGCCGCCACCTTTGTGGTTTGCGTGTCCCACTGATCCAGGAACTATGTTGTCCGGGGGCTTCTATGGTCTCCCAAGACAAACAGGTCCTAGGTGAGGGATCAGACAAAGAGCAGCTCAAAGACCTTTATTAAAAGTACAATTGAGGACCTAGATTTTTTCTCGCCCGGACGCAGGTCACCGTGGCTCCCCTGTGGAGCCAGGCCCAGAGGTGTGGCACGATGGCGATTGACGGGCCTGTCCCCATGGGGCCCAGCCGTGCTCAGCTCGAAGAGGCAACGTGGATCCCCCCTCCAGGGCTCACCACTCATGGGCTGGGTCATAGAGAGTGCAGTGTGAGCTGGGCGGCAGCCGAAGGCAGGGCACTTGGTGGTCCGATTATCGGCTACATAAGCTCGCTCTTGGGACATGGAACGTCACCTCGCTGGGAGGGAAGGAGCCTGAGCTGGTGCTTGAGGTGGAGACGTTCCCGGCTAGATATAGTTGGACTCACAGCAAGGGCTCTGGAACCTGTTCTCTCAGAGGGGCTGGACTGAGCTGAACTTTCATTACTTGCAACGCCAGAGTGGAAGAGATTCCACACTGGCGTTGCAACTAATGAGAGGCTGGGGTGGCAATTCTTGTTGCCCCCCGGCTCAAAGCCTGCACGTTGGACTTTAAACCCAATAGACGAGATGGTAGCTTCCTTCAGCCTTCGGGTTGGGTGACGGGTCCTGACTGTTGTTTGTGTTTACACACCAAACAGCAGCTCAGAGTACCAACTCTTTTTGGATTCCCTTGAGGGAGTACTGGAGAGTGCTCCCTCGGGTGATTCCCTTGTTCTGCTGGTGGACTTCAACGCTATGTTGGCAACGACAGTGAAACCTGGAGAGTCGTGATTGGGAAAAATGGCCACCCGGATCTGAACCCAAGTGGTGCTTTGTTATTGGACTTTTGTGCTTGTCACGGATTGTCCATAACAAACACAATGTTCAAACATAAGGGTGTCCATATGTGCACTTGGCACAAGGACACCCTCGGCCGCATGATTGACTTTGTAGTTGTGTCATGGGATTTGCGGCCTCATGTTTTGGACACTCGGTGAAGAGAGGGGCAGAGCTTTCTACCAACCACCACCTGGTGGTGAGCTGGCTCCGATGGTAGGGGGGGATGCCGGTCAGACCTGGCAGGCCCAAACGCATTGTAAGGGTCTGCTGGGAACACCTAGCAGAGTCTCCTGAAGAACTTTGAACATGTCCGGAAGAACTTTGAACATTGAGTCTGAGTGGACCATGTTCCGTTCCTCTCTTGTTGAGCCAGCTGATTGAAGCTGTGGCCGCAAGGTGTTTGGTGCCTGTCGTGGCGGTAATCCACCAGCAGTGAGGGATGCTGTCAAGCTGAAGAAAGAGCCACCGGGTCCTTTTGGCTCATGGGACTCCAGAGGCAGTGGGCATACCGACAGGCCAAGCGAGACCTCCTCAGTCCCACCAACACGTCTTCCTATGAGGAAACAGTGCCTGGGAAGTCTGTGGTGGGCTCTCCTATTTCTGGGGCTGAGGTTGCCAAGGTAGTTAAAAAGCTCCTTGGTGGCAAGGCCCCAGGGGTATGAGCTCCGTCCGGAGTTCCTTAAGGCTCTGGATGCTGTGGGGAAGTCTTGGTTGACAAGACTCTGCAACATTGCGTCTACATCGGGGGCGGTACCTCTGGATTGGCAGACCGGGGTGGTGGTTCCTCTCTTTAAGAAGGGGAACCGGAGGGTGTGTTCCAACTATCGTAGATCACACTCCTCAGCCTTCCCGGTAAGGTCTATTCATGTGTAATGGAGAGGAGGAACCTCGGATCCAGGACGAACAGTGTGGTTTTCGTCCTGGTCGTGGAACGGTAGACCAGCTCTATACTCTCGGCAGGGTCCTTGAGTGTGCATGGGAGTTTGCCCAACCAGTCTACATAAGTTTTGTGGACTTGGAGAAGACATTCGACCTTGGCCACCGGTAAATCCTGTGGGGAGTGCTCAGAGAGTATGGAGTATCGGCATGTCTGATTGTGGCGGGTGTCTCCCTGTATGATCAGTGTCAGAGTTTGGTCCGCATTGCCGGCAGTATGTCGGACCCCTTTCCAGTGAGGGTTGGACTCCGCCAAGGCTGCCCTTTGTCACCGATTCTGTTCATAACTTTAATGGACAGAATATCTAGGCGCAGTCATGGCTTTGAGGATCCCCTCAACGCCATGACTGCGCCTGGTTTGGTGGCTGCAGGATTAGGTCTCTGCTTTTTGCAGATGATGTGGTCCTGATGGCTTCAACTGGCCAAGATCTTCAGCTTTCATTGGATCGGTTCGCAGTGAAGCAACTGGGATGAGAATCAGCACCTCCAAGTCCGAGTCCATGGTTCTCGCCCGGGAAAGGGTGGAGTGCCATCTCGAGGTTGGGAAAGAGATCTTGCCCCAAGTGAAGGAGTTCAAGTACCTAGGAGTCTTGTTCACGAGTGAGGATAGAGTGGATTGTGAGATCTACAGGCGGATCGGTGCGGCGTCTTCAGTAATGAGGACGCTATATCGATCCGTTGTGGTGAAGAAGGAGCTGAGCCAGAAGGAAAAGCTTTCAATTTACCGGTCGATCAACGTTCCCATCCTCACCTATGGTCATGAGCTTTGGGTTATGACCGAAAGGACAAGGTCACGGGTACAAGCGGCCGAAATGAGTTTCCTCCGCCGGGTGGTGGGTCTCTCCCTTAGAGATAGGGTGAGAAGCTCTGTCATCTGGGAGGAACTCAGTGTATAGCCGCTGCTCCTCCACATTGAGAGGAGCCAGATGAGGTGGTTCGGGCATCTGCTCAGGATGCCACCCGAACGCCTCCCTAGGTCCGAACGGCAGGAGGCCATGGGGAAGACCTAGGATACATTGGAAAGACTATGGCCTGGGAACGCCTCGGGATCCCCCGAGAAGAGCTGGACGAAGTGGCTGGGGAGAGGGAAGTCTGGGCTCTCTGCTTAGGCTGCTGCCCCCGCAACCCGACCTCGGATAAGCGGAAGAAAATGGATGGATTTAGTATGACAGTTATACTGTCATATTGAGTGTGACAGTATACTGTCATAAAACCCAATTTTTGTATTTGCAAACCTGATTCTAGTAAAACTCACATCTATACAATATTACAGGCAATTTTGGACATAATGTACGTTTGGTTTTGGAGTTATGTTCATATAACTTTAATATATAGTATGACATCCATACTGTTATAATGAGTAAAAAAACTAACTTGTCATAAAACTCAATTTTTGTATTTGTAAACCTTACAAAAACAAATGATTCTAGTAAAACTCACATGGATTCAATATTACAGGCATTTTTAGACATTTTGCATGTTTGGTTTAGGAATCATGTTGGAATACATTTGTATTGTTTTTTTCACATTATCTCAGCATTTTAAGAACTTACTGTCATATTGAGTAAAAAAAAAACTTTTGTGTTTGCAAGCCTTAAAAAAACAACCGATTCTAGTAAAACTCACATTGATACAATATTACAGGCATGTTTAGACATCTTGCATGTTTGGTTTTGGAGTTATGTTTATATAACCTGCTTTCTGAGCCGCCACCTTTGTGGTTTGCGTGTCCCACTGATCCTAGGAGCTATGTTGTCCGGGGGCTTCTATGCCCCCTGATAGGGTCCCCCAAGACAAACAGGTCCTAGGTGAGGAATCAGACAAAGAGCAGCTCAAAGACCTTTATGAAAAGTACAAATCGAGGACCTAGATATTTTCTCGCCCGGACGCGGGTCACCGTGGCTCCCCTGTGGAGCCAGGCCCAGAGGTGGGGCACGATGGCGAGCGACTGGTGCCCATGGGGCCCAGCTCGAAGAGGCAACGTGGGTCCCCCCTGAAATAGGCTCACCACTCATGGGCTGGGTCATAGAGGTCGGGTGCAGTGTTAGCTGGGCGGAAGCCGAAGGCAGGGCACTTGGCGGTCCGATAATCAGCTACATAAGCTCGCTCTTGGGACGTGGAACGTCACCTCGCGAGGTGGAGAAGTTCCCGGCTAGATAAAGCTGGACTCACTTCGACGCACAGCAAGGGCTCTGGAACCTGTTCTCTCAAGAGGGGTTGGACTCTCTTCCACTCTGGCGTTGCAAGTAATGAGAGGCTGGGTTGGCAATTCTTGTTCCCCCCCGGCTCAAAGCCTGCACGTTGGACTTAACCCAGAAGACGAGATGGTAGCTTCCCTCCGCTTTCGGGTTGGGTGACGGGTCCTGACTGTTGTTGGTGTTTACGCACCAAACAGCAGCTCAGAGTACCCACTCTTTTTGGATTCCCTTGAGAGTGCTCCCTCGGGTGATTCCCTTGTTTTGCTGGGGGTCTTCAACGCTCATGTTGGCAACGACTTTGAAACCTGGAGAGTCGTGATTGGGAAAAATGGCCACCCGGATCCGAACCCAAGTGGTGCTTTGTTATTGAGCTTTTGTGCTCGTCACGGATTGTCCATAACAAACACAATGTTCAAACATAAGGGTGTCCATATGTGCACTTGGCACCAGGACACCCTCGGCCGCAGTTCCATTATTGACTTTGTAGTTGTGTCATGGGATTTGCGGCCTCATGTTTTGGACACTCGGGTGAAGAGAGGGGCGAGCTTTCTACCGATCACCACCTGGTGAGCTGGCTCCGATGGTGGGGTAGGATCCCGGACAGACCTGGCAGGCCCAAAAGCATTGTGAGAGTCTTTTGGGAATGCCTAGCAGAGTCTCCTGTCAGAGAGAGTTTCTTTTTCCACCTCCGGAGGAACTTTGAACATGTCACAAAGGAGGTGCTGGACATTGAGTCTGAATGGATCATGTTCCGTGCCTCTTTTGTCAAGCCAGCTGATTGGAGCTGTGGCCGCAAGGTGTTTGGTGCCTGTCGTGGCGGTAATCCTAGAACCCGCCGGTGGCCACCAGCAGTGCGGGATGCCGTCAAGCTGAAGAAAGAGCTTATCTGGTACTTTTGGCTCATGGGACTCCAGAGGCAGCGGGCATACCGACAGGCCAAGCAGTGCCTGGGGAATCTGTGGTGGGCTCTCTTATTTCTGGGGCTGAGGTTGCCAAGGTAGTTTTAAAAGCTCCTCGGTGGCAAGGCCCCGGGGGTGGATGAGCTCCGTCCGGAGTTCCTTAAGGCTCTGGATGCTGTGGGGCTGTTTTAGTTGACAAGACTCTGCAACATCGCGTGGACATCAGGGGCGGGACCTCTGGATTGGCAGACCGGGGTGGTGGTTCCTCTCTTTAAGAAGGGGAACCGGAGGGTGTGTTCCAACTATCGTAGATCACACTCCTCAGCCTTCCCGGTAAGGTCTATTCATGTGTACTGGAGAGGAGGAACCTCGGATCCAGGACGAACAGTGTGGTTTTCGTCCTGGTCGTGGAACGGTAGACCAGCTCTATACTCTCGGCAGGGTCCTTGAGTGTGCATGGGAGTTTGTCCAACCAGTCTACATGTGCTTTGTGGACTTGGAGAAGACATTGGACCGTGGCCACCCCGGGAAGTCCTGTGGGGAGTGCTCAGAGAGTATGGGGTATCGGCATGTCTGATTGTGGCGGGTCGCTCCCTGTATGATCGGTGTCAGAGCTTGGTCCGCATTGCCAGCAGTAAGTTGGCTGCCCTTTGTCACCAAATGTGTTCATAAATTTTATGGACAGAATTTCTAGGCGCAGTCATGGCGTTGAGGGGATCCGGTTTGGTGGCTGCAGGATTAGGTCTCTCCTTTTTGCAGATGATGTGGTCCTTATGGCTTTAACTGGCCAGGATCTTCAGCTCTCATTGGATTGGTTCGCAGCCGAGTGTGAAGCGACTGGGATGAGAATCAGCACCTCCAAGTCCGAGGTTCTCGCCCGGGAAAGGGTGGAGTGCCATCTCGAGGTTGGGCAGGAGATCTTGCCCCAAGTGGATGAGTTCAAGTACCTGGAGTCTTGTTCATGAGTGAGGGAAGAGTGGATCGTGAGATGCACAGGCTGATCGGTGCGGCGTCTTCAGTAATGAGGACGCTATATCGATTTGTTGTGGTAAGAAGGAGCTGCGCCAGAAGGAAAAGCTCTCAATTTACCGGTCAATCTACGTTCCCATCCTCACCTATGGTCATGAGCTTTGGGTTATGACCGAAAGGACAAGATCACGGGTACAAGCGGCCGAAATGAGTTTTCTCCGCTGGGTGGCGGGTCTCTCCCTTACTGAAATAATTTTCACCGTTTAATTACAGTAACCTACTGGCAGCTAATGGTTCCAGTATAAAACTGTTTTTCTACAGCACACATACTGTGATTTATCACTACAGTTTATTACTGTAAAAAGTATCACAGTACTGTGCTGTATCAAATATACGCTTCACAGCATAATACTGTCATCTGTTTAGCGGCATTACACTGTTATTTTAGTGTATCTACTGTAATATCCATTAACAGTTAATTACAGTAAAATAATTGTAAGCACTATAGACTGAGCTTTACAGTATAATGCCACTAGAAGTTAATGAGTTGAACTTTTAATTTTTCAAAATCAAAACCCCTGCAATCTGCTGGCATAAAAATGACTGGAGAAATGGCCTTGCAAGATTATGTTTTTATTAACCAATTATTTTAAAGTGCATCAAATACATTCAATGTACATTTAGTGCATTCTTCTTATTTTCAGTAAAGCATTTTAACATTTATAACATGTCCACTTAATTTCTAACTGGAGACAAAAGACTGAACACGAGTCCAGGGTTTAGTTGTCGGCTACATAAAGCCCCACTCAAAGTCTGTGAGATGTTTTATAAGGGTGGCTACGTGAGGATTTACAGTTGCTGCCTTTTTCTGGACCAGCTTCCCGGTCTTCTTGGACACCACCTTTCCCTGGCTAGCCTTTGTTCCCCTCTCAGGGTTAACGCCAATGAATCGCCTAAAAAAGAGAGAAAGCATATTAGATATTCTGTTGTGATTGAAGATTACTTGCAGTCGATACAGAACCCCACTCACATTGTTATTTAGGAATATGCACTGCACAAATATTAATATCAATTTTAGGATATATTTGAGCCTATACCATAACCACAGCTGTAGATGAGTGAATGCTCTAAAACCCATTAAGACAAATTCAGAGAGGAAGACAATGCTAAAGCCTCCCCAATCCCTCTCTCTATTTATGTTTTCTCTCCATCTACGGGACCGTGTATTTACGCTGATGTTTCCTGCTTTCACCCATTTAACATATCGTTACCTGCTCATTACCTATCTTCTCTGCATCCTGGGGTCACACTGGTGCTTCTTGCCTTTACCCATTCAACATATCTTTACCTGCACATTACCTACCTTCTCTGTATCCTGGAGTCAAGCTGGTGTTTCCTGCCTTTACTCATTCAACATATCTTTACCTGCACATTACCTACCTTCTCTGTATCCTGGCGTCTAGCTGGTGTTTCCTGCCTTCACCCATTCAACATATCTTTACCTGCACATTACCTACCTTCCCTGCATCCTTGGGTCACACTGGTGCTTCTTTCTTTCACCATACAACATATCTTCACCTGCACATACCTACCTTGTCTGCATGGCCTCGACCACACCTGCGCTTCCTTCTTTCACCCATTCAACATACCTTCACCCGCACATTACCTACCTTCCCTGCATAGTGGGGTCACACTGGTGCTTCCTGCCTTTACCCATTCAACATATCTTCACCCGCACATTACCTACCTGCTCTGCATTCTCGGGTCAAGCTGGTGCTTCCTGCCATCATCCAGTCAACATATCTTTACCTGCAAATTACCTACTTTTTCTGCATCCTGGGGTCAAACAGGTGCTTCCTTCTTTGACCCAGTCAACATATCTTTACCTGCACATTACCTACCTTCTCTGTATCCTAGAGTCAAACTGGTGCTTCGGTCCCTAATAAGAAAGTCCACAAAGGAACAGAAGAGTCATTGATTTAAGGCACAAAATTGGGGAAAGGACAAGTCAAATTCCTGAACAGAGGTGAGAAATATAAAATAAAATATCCTAACAGTATTTTAACAGTATCAAGAGGATTTACCTTTGAACAAATTCCAATGTCCGAGGACCTTCCTCTTGGTATTCCAAGTTGAACACATAGTAGGTGGCAAGAAGGGCAGCAAGCCCTGAGATTAAGCTAGGATGGACGCCTTTGCAGATGACATCACCTTCCATGCTGATCATCCAACGTTTTATTGTGACTTTGTCACCAGCAACTGGTACAGTCAAGAAATCAATCAATCAATCAATCAATGTTTATTTATATAGCCCTAAATCACAAGTGTCTCAAAGGGCAGTTTATGTTCCTAAACAGTATCCAATATGGGTAGCATTTTAAAAGTATTTGGAATGGCCACCTCACTCGCTCTCTCTTTACTCTGTTTACATCTAGTCTCCTAAGGCAGTGGTTCTCAAATGGGGGTACGCGTACTCCTGGGGGTACTTGAAGGTATGCCAAGGGGTACGTGAGATTTTTTTTTAATATTCTAAAAATAGCAACAATTCAAAAATCCTTTATAAATATATTTATTGAATAATACTTCGACAAAATATGAATGTAAGTTCATAAACTGAACAACTAATCAAGTAGGCTATTCCATTCATTACCATAAAGCCAGAGTTTCCCCCATGCCATGATGGTTTGACCCTACCTGGCGGTGCCACACGGCACCAACTGTCAATCAACTATCCATGTAGAAAACAATGGAGGCTTGGTTAAAGCGTAGTGGACATGTTCCATAAATATTGATGTTAAAGATTTCTTTTTTTGTGAAGAAATGTTGAGAATGAAGTTCATGAATCCAGATGGATCTCTATTGCAATCCCCAAAGAGGGCACTTTAAGTTGATTACTTCTATGTGTAAAAATCTTTATTTATAATTGAATCACTTGTTTATTTTTCAACAAGTTTTTAGTTATTTGTATATCTTTTTTTCCAAATAGTTCAAGAAAGACCACAACAAATGAGCAATATTTTGCACTGTTATACAATTTAATAAATCAGAAACTGATGACATAGTGCTGTATTTTACTTCTTTATCTCTTTTTTTCAACCAAAAATGCTTTGCTCTGATTAGGGGGTACTTGAATTTAAAAAATGTTCACAGGGGTACATCACTGAAAAAAGGTTGAGAACCACTGTCCTAAGGCAGTGGTTCTCAACCTTTTTTCAGTGCTGTGAACATTTTTTTAATGCAAGTAGACCTCCATGTCTTTATAACAGGAATATCCTGAATTCTCAAGTTGCATATCACAATAGTCATCATCAGTGTTAATAACACAAGAGCTGCTTGGATTTGCTGTTGAGCAAGTCAAACTTTGTTCAGTGTAGCCGTAGTGCTTCCTTGACACGTGCGATGTGAAAGTAGACTTAACTGTAAATCTTTTTTCACATTGACTGAAGGGGCACGTAACTGTCGGTAATATGACTTTTCAAATGCAGGAAAAGGGCCCGTATATCATCGCACTTCGCGCTACATGAGACAATATTACAAGGTAAACCTTCTGCGCTATACATATCAGTCCTACTCTTGCCATATTTATGACGACAGCTGTGAGTTTTGAAGGCTGAGAAGTTGGAAAAAACTCTTGTGAATTTAGGGAAAGCACACTTAAACGATGCATTAGGCATACAACTATGACTTCGCATGTGTCTAACATACGCAAATACATTGCTGCAAGTCGTAGCACATATGTTGCAAGTTATCATCTTTTATGATGACTATGACAAAAAAGAAGAAAACTTAGCTAGCTAGCATGCGGCGGTACATGCGCGTGGTCAACGATAGTGTCTGTGATGCTGACTGTGACGCTATGTCATTTCGGACTTTATAAATATATATATAAAGTAATTCAAACAGAAAATGACACATCAAGGTTCAAGTGACTCTTACCTTGTTATCAAAAACACACAATGCAGTAGGATGGATTTAGCAGGGTCGGCCAGGTGAAATGAAGCTCGGTTGGACGAATTGTGGGCGGACCCAAGAAACAAGTCTGAAAAATACTGAATTACACTGTAGGTTTTACAGTAACTTACTGCTGGTTGATATTTTTTGAAAAATGCAACAAAATTTACAGTACTTAACTGCATTTAAGAAGAACATGATAGGTTGATTGGCAACACTAAATTGGCCCTAGTGTGTGAATGTGAGTGTGAATGTTGTCTGTCTATCTGTGTTGGCCCTGCGATGAGGTGGCGACTTGTCCAGGGTGTACCCCGCCTTCCGCCCGATTGTAGCTGAGATAGGCTCCAGCGCCCCCCGCGACCCCGAAGGGAATAAGCGGTAGAAAATGGATGGATGGATGGAGTATATAACTGTAATTTTATTTTTTATTTTTACAGTAATTTTTTACAGTGAAGGTCATGGGTGTCAAACTCTGGCCCGTGGGCCAAATTTGGCCCAACGTGTAATTTGACTTGGCCCTTGAGGCAATATCAAATTAACACTAAAGCTGGACCGGCGATTATACATTGCAGCAGTGCCGCGGTAACACCGCATTCACCGCTACTTCTAATACTTGCCAAGACAAAAGTGACTCCAGCACTGCTCCCGAATTTTTTATTTTTTATTTTCAGCTAGTCAAACGAGTGCCGGCCCAGTTTCACGTCAGTGCAGCTTCTGCACCCACACACAATTGAATGCAACGCATACTTCATCAACAGCGATACAGGTTACACTGACGGTAGCCAAATAAAAAACTTTAACACTTTTAGAAATATACGCCAATCTGTGAATCCACACCAAACAAGAATGACAAACACATTTCGGGAGAACATCCGCACCGTAACACAACATAAACACAACACAACAAATACCCAGAACCCTTTGTAGCACTAAATCTTCCGGGACGCTACAAGGTGTGTGTGTGTGGGGGGGGGAGGTTTGGTGGTAGCGGGGGTGTATTTTGTAGCGTCCCGAAAGAGTTAGTGCTGCAAAAGATTCTGGGTATTTGTTCTTTTGTGTTTATGTTGTGTTACGGTACGGATGTTCTCCCGAAAAGTGTTTTTTATTTTTGTTTGGTGTGGGTTCACAGTGTGGCGTATATTTCTAACAGTGTTAAAGTTTTTTATACTGGCACCCTCAGTGTAACCTGTATCGCTGTTGATGAAGTATGCGTTGCATTCATTTGTGTATGCGTGCTGAAGCTGCACATATCTTGTGACTGGGTCTGAATGATGTTAGAATTGGGTGTACGAGATTTGACTGTTGAACACCTTGTTCGATAATGAAAGTTGCCTCAGCTCAAAGCCTGAGCCCCGACATTAAAGAACTAGCATCTAAAAAAAGATGCCAGGTATCTGGCTTGGGCACATCAAATTAGATCAGTGTGTTGCAAACTGAGCAGTTTAAAGTCCTGAATGGTTGTTTTATTCATTGTTATTTTATTTTCAAATTTATTAGCCTGTGGAAAAAGTTAATGTTGATATTTACCTCAGAAGGCTGCGAATAGAAAAGAGGCATTCCATTTTTATTTAAATTGTATTTGATATGCAATTGATATTTTTTAATTATTATTATTATTATTTGAAACTCCATTTTGCATGTCACTATAAAGTTATATAAGCCTTGCTTGTTCAATATTCAATGCAAAACTTGTTTGGGTCCCTATTAAAAGGTTAATTTGTTCAACCTTGGCCCGCGGCTTTGTTCAGTTTTAAACTTTGGCCCACTCTGTATTTGAGTTTGACACCCCTGGTGAAGGTGAAGCTCTGTCGTCCTGGAGGCCACGGGGAAGACCCAGGACACACTGGGAACACTATGTCTCCCGGCTGGCCTGGGAACGCCTCAGGATCCCCTGAGAAAAGGTCCTAGGTGAGGGATCAGACAAAGAGCAGCTCAAAGACCTTTATGAAAAGTACAAATCGAGGACCTAGATTTTTTCTCGCCCAGGCGCAGGTCACCGTGGCTCCCCTGTGGAGCCAGGCGCAGAGGTGGGGCACGATGGCGAGCGACTGGTGGCCGGGCCTGTCTCCATGGGGCCCTGCCGGGCTCAGCTCGAAGAGGCAACGTGGGTCAACCCTCCAATGGGCTCACCACTCATGGGCCCATTGAGGTCATAGAGGTCAGATGCAGTGTGAACTGGGCTAGAGCCGAAGGCAGGGCACTTGGCGGTCCGATTATCGGCTACATAAGCTCGCTCTTGGGACGTGGAACGTCAATTCGCTGGGAGGGAAAGAGCCTGAGCTGGTGCGCGAGGTGAAGAAGTTCCGGCTAGATATAGTTGGACTCACTTCGACGCACAGCAAGGGCTCTGGAACCTGTTCTCTCAACAGGGGCTGGACTCTCTTCCACTCTGGCGTTGCAAGCAATGAGAGGCTGGGGTGGCAATTGTTGTTGCTCAAAGCCTGCACGTTGGACTTTAACCCAGTAGACGAGATGGTAGCTTCCCTCCGCCTTCGGGTTGGGTGACGGGTCCTGACTGTTGTTTGTGTTTACGCACCAAACAGCAGCTCAGAGTACCCACTCTTTTTGGATTCCCTTGAGGGAGTACTGGAGAGTGCTCCCTCGGGTGATTCCCTTGTTCTGTTGGGGGACTTCAATGCTCATGTTGGCAAGGACAGTGAAACCTGGAGAGTCGTGATTGGGAAAAATGGCCACCCGGATCTGAACCCAAGTGGTGCTTTGTTATTGGACTTTTGTGCTCGTCACGGATTGTCCATAACAAACACAATGTTCAAACATAAGGAAGAACTTTGAACATGTCACGAGGGAGGTGCTGGACATTGAGTCTGAGTGGACCATGTTCCGTGCCTCTCTTGTCGAGCCTGCTGATTGGAGCTGTGGCCGCAAGGTGTTTGGTGCCTGTCGTGGCGGTAATCCTAGAACTCGCTGGTGGCCACCAGCAGTGAGGGATGCCGTCAAGCTGAAGAAAGAGCCTATCGGGTCCTTTTGGCTCATGGGACTCCAGAGGCAGCGGGCATACCGACAGGCCAAGCAGTACCTGGGGAATCTGTGGTGGATTCTCCTATTTCTGGGGCTTAGGTTGCCTAGGTAGTTAAAAAGCTCCTCTGTGGCAAGGCCCCGGTGGTGGATGAGTTCCTTAAGGCTCTGGATGCTGTGGGGCTGTCTTGGTTGACAAGACTCTGCAACATCGCGTGAACATTGGGGGCGGTACCTCTGGATTGGCAGACCGGGGTGGTGGTTCCTCTCTTTAAGAAGGGGAACCGGAGGGTGTGTTCCAACTATCGTGAAACACACTCCTCAGCCTTCCCGGTAAGGTCTATTCATGTCTACTGGAGAGGAGGAAACTCGGATCCAGGACGAACAGCGTGGTTTTCGTCCTGGTCGTGGAACGGTAGACCAGGTCTATACTCTCGGCAGGGTCCTTGACTGTGAAGCGACTGGGATGAGAATCAGCACCTCCAAGTCCAAGTCCATGGTTCTCGCGCAGGAAAGGGTCGAGTGCCATCTCCAGGTTGGGGAGGAGATCTTGCCCCAAGTGGAGGAGTTCAAGTACCTAGGAGTCTTGTTCACGAGTGAGGATAGAGTGGATCGAGAGATCCACAGGCGGATTGGTGCGGCGTCTTCAGTATTGAGGACGCTATGTCGATCCGTTGTGGTGAAGAAGGAGCTGAGCCAGAAGGAAAAGCTCTCAATTTACCGTCGATCTACGTTCCCAGCTTTGGGTTATGACCGAAAGGACAAGCGGCCGGAATGCGTTTCCTCTGCCGGGTGGTGGGTCTCTCCCTTAGAGACAAGGTGAGAAGCTCTGTCATCCGGGAGGAACTCAAAGTATAGCCGCTGCTCCTCCACATTGAGAGGAGCCATGAGGTGGTTCGGGCATCTGCTCAGGATGCCACCCGAACGCCTCTAGGGAGGTGTGGCAGGAGGCCACGGGGAAGACCTAGGACACATTGGAAAGACTATGTCCCCGGCTGGCCTGGGAACGCCTCGGAATACCCCGAGAAGAGCTGGACGAAGTGGCTGGGGAGAGGGAAGTCTGGGATTTTCTGCTCAGGCTGCTGCCCCCGCAACCCGACCTCGGATAAGCGGAAGAAAATGGATGGATTTAGAATGACAGTTATACTGTCAGATTGAGTACAAAAACTAACTAAACCTTACACAATATAATGTTTCTAGTAAAACTCACAAAGATACATATCACCAGGCATTATTAGCCATTTTGCATGTGTGGTTTAGGAGTTATGTTTAAATAAATAACTGTCAGATTGAGTGTGACTGTAAACCGTCATAGTGAGTAAAACCCTTATTTTGTATTTGCAAACCTTACAAAAACAACTAAATCCAGTTAAACTCACACAGATACAATATTACAGACATTTTTAGACATAATGCATGTTTGGTTTTAGAGTAATGTTTATATAAATTTCCAATTTAGTATGACAGCTGTACTGTCATATTGAATAAAAAAACAACTAACTTGTGTCTTTTCAAACCTTACAAAATATCAATTTTTCTAGTAAAACTAACTAGATACATGCTCCAGGCATTATTAGCCATTTTGCATGTGTTGTTTGAGTTATGTTTAAATAACTGTCATATTGAGTGTGACAGTATACTGTCATAAAACCCAATTTTTGTATTTGCAACCCTGATTCTAGTAAAACTCACATATATACAATATTACAGGCAGTTTTGGACATAATGCATGTTTGGTTTTGGAGTTATGTTTATATAACTTTCATATATAGTATGACAGCTAAACTGTTATATTGAGTAAAATAACTAACTTGTGTTTGTCATAAAACCCAATTTTTGTATTAGCAAACCATACAACTGATTCAAATAAAACTCACATGGATTCAATATTACAGGCATTCTCAGACATTTTGCATGTTTGGTTTAGGAATTATGTTGTAATACATTTGTATTGCTTTTTTCACATTATCTCAGGATTTTTAGAACATTACTGTCATATTGAGTAAAAAAATAATTTTTGTGTTTGCAAGCCTTAAAAAAAGCATATGTTTCCAGTAAAACTCCCAAAGATGCATTATTTCAGGCATTATTAGCCATTTTTCAGGTGTGGTTTAGGAGTTATGTTTAAATAACGGTCATATTGAGTGTGGCGTTATACTGTCATATTGAGTTAAAAAAAACTAACTTGTGTCTTTGCAAACCTTACAAAAGAAAATGTTTCTAGCAACACTCACAAAGATAATTTTTTTCACGCTATTAGACATGTTTCATGTGTATTTAGGAGTTATAATTAAATAACTTTCATATTGAGTGTTAAAGTTATAATGTCATTATGTGTAAAACCTAATTTTTGTATTTGCAAACCTTACAAAAACAATTGATTCTAGTAAAATTTACATAGATTCAATATTACAGGCATTTTTAGACAATTTACATGTTTGGTTTAAAAGTTGTGTTTGAATACATTTTTATTGCTTTTTTCGCATTATCTCAGGATTCTAAAATCCTTACTTTCATATTGAGGAAAAAACTACTTTTTGTTTTTGCAAACCTTACAAACTCACATAAATACATTATTATAGGCAATTTTAGACATGACACACGTTTGGTTCTGGAGTTATGTTTATATAACTTTCATATTTAGTATGACGGTTATACTGTCTTATTGAATAAAAACAACTAGCTTGTGTCTTTGCAAACTTTACAAAAGATACATTTTCTAGTAAACCTAACAAAGATACATGTCTCCAGGCATTATTACCCATTTTGCCTGGGTTGTTTAGGAGTTATGTTTAAATACATTTTTATTGCTTTTTTCGCATTATCTCAGGATTCTAAGATCATTACTTTCATATTGAGTAAAAAACTACTTTTTGTTTTTGCAAACCTTACAAACTCACATTAATACATTATTAAAGGCATTTTTAGACATGACACATGTTTGGTTTTGGAGTTATGTTTATATAACTTTCATATTTAGTATGACTGTTATACTGTCATATTGAATAAAAAAAAACTGGCTTGTGTCTTTGCAAACTTTACAAAAGATCATTTTTCCAGTAAAACTAACAAAGATACATGTTTCCAGGCATTATTAGCCATTTTGCATATGTTGTTTAGGAGTAATGTTTAAATACATTTTTATTGCTTTTTTCGCATTATCTCAGGATTTTAAGAACATTACAGTCATATTGAGTAAAAAACTACTTTTTGTGTTTGCAAGATTTAAAAAAACATGTGTTTCGAGTAAAACGGCCAAGGATGCATTATTTCAGGCATTATTAGCCATTTTTCATGTGTGGTTTGAGTTATGGTTAAATAACTGTCATACTGTCAGTTATGACATAGTAAGTAAAACCTAATTTATGTATTTGCAAACCTTACAAAATCATTTAAATCTAGTAAAACTCACATGGATTCAATATTACAGACATTTTTAGACATTTTGCATGTTTGGTTTAGGAATTATGTTGGAATCATTTTTATTAATTTGTTCGTATTTTCTCAGAATTTTAAAACATTACTGTCATATTGAGTAAAAAAATAATGTTTGTGTTTGCAAGCCTTAAAAAAAGCATATGTTTCGAGTTAAACTTAGAAGAATGCATCATTTCAGGCATTGTTAATCATTTTTCATGTGTAGTTTAAGAGTTATGTTTAAATAACTGTCATATTGAGTGTGGCAGTTATACTGTCAAATTGAGTAAAAAAAACTAACCTGTCTTTGCAAACCTTACAAAAGAAAATGTTTCTAGTAACACTCACAAAGATAATTTTTTTCACGCAGTATTAGACATGTTTCATGTGTGGTTAGGAGTTATAAATAAATAATTGTCATATTGAGTGTTACAGTTTTAATGTCATTATGTGTAAAACCTAATTTTTGTATTTGCAAACCTTACAAAAACAATTGATTCTAGTAAAACTTATATAGATTCAATATTACAGGCATTTTTAGACATTTTACACGTTTGGTTTAAAATTTGTGTTTGAATACATTTGTATTGCTTTTTTCGCATTATCTCAGGATTCTAAGAACATTACTTTCATATTGAGTAAAAAACTACTTTTTGTTTTTGCAAACCTTACAAACTCACATAAATACATTATTACAGGCATTTTTAGACATGACACATGTGTGGTTTTGGAGTTATGTTTATATAACTTTCAGATTTAGTTTGACTGTTATACTGTCATATTGAATAAAAAAAACTAGCTTGTGTCTTTGATATCATTACAAAAGATCATTTTTTTAAACTAACAACGTTACATGTCTCCCTAGGCATTATTAGCCATTTTGCATGTGTTGTTTAGGAGTTAGGTTTAAATACATTTTTATTGCTTTTTTCCCATTATCTCAGGGTTCTAAGAACATTAAAGTCAAGTAAAAAACTACTTTTTGTGTTTGCAAAATGTAAAACTCAGTAAAACTCCCAATGATTCATTATTTCAGGCATTATTAGCCATTTTTTTGTCATATTGAGTGTGATTTTGTCATTGTGAGTAAAACCTAATTTTTGTATTTGCAAACCTTACAAAAACAACCGATTCTAGGAAAACTCACATTGATACAATATTACAGGCATGTTTAGACATATTGCATGTTTGGTTTTGGAGTTATATTTATATAACCTGCTTTCTGAGCCGCCACCTTTGTGGTTTGCGTGTCCCACTGATCCAGGAACTATGTTGTCCGGTGGCTTCTATGGTCTCCCAAGACAAACAGGTCCTAGGTGAGGGATCAGACAAAGAGCAGCTCAAAGACCTTTATTAAAAGTACAATTGAGGACCTAGATTTTTTCTCGCCCGGACGCAGGTCACCGTGGCTCCCCTGTGGAGCCAGGCCCAGAGGTGTGGCACGATGGCGATTATCGGGCCTGTCCCCATGGGGCCCAGCCGTGCTCAGCTCGAAGAGGCAACGTGGATCCCCCCTCCAGGGCTCACCACTCATGGGCTGGGTCATAGAGGGTGCAGTGTGAGCTGGGCGGCAGCCGAAGGCAGGGCACTTGGTGGTCCGATTATCGGCTACATAAGCTCGCTCTTGGGACATGGAACGTCACCTCGCTGGGGGGGAAGGAGCCTGAGCTGGTGCTTGAGGTGGAGAAGTTCCCGGCTAGATAAAGCTGGACTCACTTCGACGCACAGCAAGGGCTCTGGAACCTGTTCTCTCAAGAGGGGTTGGACTCTCTTCCACTCTGGCGTTGCAAGTAATGAGAGGCTGGGTTGGCAATTCTTGTTGCCCCCCGGCTCAAAGCCTGCACGTTGGACTTAACCCAGAAGACGAGATGGTAGCTTCACTCCGCTTTCGGGTTGGGTGACGGGTCCTGACTGTTGTTGGTGTTTACGCACCAAACAGCAGCTCAGAGTACCCACTCTTTTTGGATTCCCTTGAGAGTGCTCCCTCGGGTGATTCCCTTGTTCTGCTGGGGGTCTTCAACGCTCATGTTGGCAACGACTTTGAAACCTGGAGAGTCGTGATTGGGAAAAATGGCCACCCGGATCTGAACCCAAGTGGTGCTTTGTTATTCGACTTTTGTGCTCGTCACGGATTGTCCATAACAAACACAATGTTCAAACATAAGGGTGTCCATATGTGCACTTGGCACCAGGACACCCTCGGCCGCAGTTCCATGATTGACTTTGTAGTTGTGTCATGGGATTTGCGGCCTCGTGTTTTGGACACTCGGGTGAAGAGAGGGGCGAGCTTTCTACCGATCACCACCTGGTGAGCCGGCTCCGATGGTGGGGTAGGATCCCGGACAGACCTGGCAGGCCCAAAAGCATTGTGAGAGTCTTTTGGGAATGCCTAGCAGAGTCTCCTGTCAGAGAGAGTTTCTTTTTCCACCTCCGGAGGAACTTTGAACATGTCACAAAGGAGGTGCTGGACATTGAGTCTGAATGGATCATGTTCCGTGCCTCTTTTGTCAAGCCAGCTGATTGGAGCTGTGGCCGCAAGGTGTTTGGTGCCTGTCGTGGCGGTAATCCTAGAACCCGCTGGTGGCCACCAGCAGTGCGGGATGCCGTCAAGCTGAAGAAAGAGCTTATCTGGTCCTTTTGGCTCATGGGACTCCAGAGGCAGCGGGCATACCGACAGGCCAAGCAGTGCCTGGGGAATCTGTGGTGGGCTCTCCTATTTCTGGGGCTGAGGTTGCCAAGGTAGTTAAAAAGCTCCTCGGTGGCAAGGCCCCGGGGGTGGATGAGCTCCGTCCGGAGTTCCTTAAGGCTCTGGATGCTGTGGGGCTGTTTTAGATGACAAGACTCTGCAACATCGCGTGGACATCAGGGGAGGTACCTCTGGATTGGCAGACCGGGGTGGTGGTTCCTCTCTTTAAGAAGGGGAACCGGAGGGTGTGTTCCAACTATCGTAGATCACACTCCTCAGCCTTCCCGGTAAGGTCTATTCATGTGTACTGGAGAGGAGGAACCTCGGATCCAGGACGAACAGTGTGGTTTTCGTCCTGGTCGTGGAACGGTAGACCAGATCTATACTCTCGGCAGGGTCCTTGAGTGTGCATGGGAGTTTGTCCAACCAGTCTACATGTGCGTTGTGGACTTGGAGAAGACATTCGACCGTGGCCACCCCGGGAAGTCCTGTGGGGAGTGCTCAGAGAGTATGGGGTAACGGCATGTCTGATTGTGGCGGGTCGCTCCCTGTATGATCAGTGTCAGAGCTTGGTCCGCATTGCCAGCAGTAAGTCGGACCCCTTTCCAGTGAGGGTTGGACCGGAGTCCAACCCTCGTGTTGGCTGCCCTTTGTCACCAAATGTGTTCATACATTTTATGGACAGAATTTCTAGGCGCAGTCATGGCGTTGAGGGGATCCGGTTTGGTGGCTGCAGGATTAGGTCTCTCCTTTTTGCAGATGATGTGGTCCTTATGGCTTTAACTGGCCAGGATCTTCAGCTCTCATTGGATTGGTTCGCAGCCGAGTGTGAAGCGACTGGGATGAGAATCAGCACCTCCAAGTCCAAGGTTCTCGCCCGGGAAAGGGTGGAGTGCCATCTCGAGGTTGGGCAGGAGACCTTTCCCCAAGTGGATGAGTTCAAGTACCTGGAGTCTTGTTCATGAGTGAGGGAAGAGTGGATCGTGAGATGCACAGGCTGATCGGTGCGGCGTCTTCAGTAATGAGGACGCTATATCGATTCGTTGTGGTAAGAAGGAGCTGCGCCAGAAGGAAAAGCTCTCAATTTACCGGTCAATCTACGTTCCCATCCTCACCTATGGTCATGAGCTTTGGGTTATGACCGAAAGGACAAGATCACGGGTACAAGTGGCCGAAATGAGTTTTCTCCGCTGGGTGGCGGGTCTTTCTCTTACTGTAAGAATTTTCACCGTTTAATTACAGTAACCTACTGGCAGCTAATGGTTCCAGTATAAAACTGTTTTTCTACAGCACACATACTGTGATTTATCACTACAGTTTATTACTTTAAAAAGTATCACAGTACTGTGCTGTATCAAATATACGCTTCACAGCATAATACTGTCATCTGTTTAGCGGCATTACACGGTTATTTTAGTGTATCTACTGTAATATCCATTAACAGTTAATTACAGTAAAATAATTGTAAGCACTATAGACTGAGCTTTACAGTATAATGCCACTAGAAGTTAATGAGTTGAACTTTTAATTTTTCAAAATCAAAACCCCTGCAATCTGCTGGCATACAAATGACTGGAGAAATGGCCTTGCAAGATTATGTTTTTATTAACCAATTATTTTAAAGTGCATCAAATACATTCAATGTACATTTAGTGCATTCTTCTTATTTTCAGTAAAGCATTTTAACATTTATAACATGTCCACTTAATTTCTAACTGGAGATAAAACACTGAACACAAGTCCAGTGTTTAGTTGTCGGCTACATAAAGCCCCACTCAAAGTCTGTGAGATGTTTTATAAGGGTGGCTACGTGAGGATTTACAGTTGCTGCCTTTTTCTGGACCAGCTTCCCGGTCTTCTTGGACACCACCTTTCCCTGGCTAGCCTTTGTTCCCCTCTCAGGGTGAACGCCAATGAATCGCCTAAAAAAGAGAGAAAGCATATTAGATATTCTGTTGTGATTGAAGATTACTTGCAGTCGATACAGAACCCCCCTCAAATTGTTATTTAGGAATATGCACTGCACAAATATTAATATCAATTTTAGGATATATGTGAGCCTATACCATAACCACAGCTGTAGATGAGTGAATGCTCTAAAACCCATTAAGACAAATTCAGAGAGGAAGACAATGCTAAAGCCTCCCCAATCCCTCTCTCTATTTATGTTTTCTCTCCATCTACGGGACCGTGTATTTACGCTAATGTTTCCTGCTTTCACCCATTTAACATATCGTTACCTGCTCATTACCTATCTTCTCTGCATCCTGGGGTCACACTGGTGCTTCTTGCTTTTACCCATTCAACATATCTTTACATGCACATTACCTACCTTCTCTGCATAGTGTGGTCACGCTGGTGCTTTCTACCTTTACCCATTCAACATATCTTTACCTGCACATTACCTACCTTCTCTGTATCCTGGAGTCAAGCTGGTGTTTCCTGCCTTTACTCATTCAACATATCTTTACCTGCACATTACCTACCTTCTCTGTATCCTGGCGTCTAGCTGGTGTTTCCTGCCTTCACCCATTCAACATATCTTTACCTGCACATTACCTACCTTCCCTGCATCCTTGGGTCACACTGGTGCTTCTTTCTTTCACCATAGAACATATCTTCACCTGCACATACCTACCTTGTCTGCATGGCCTCGACCACACCTGTGCTTCCTTCTTTCACCCATTCAACATACCTTCACCCGCACATTACCTACCTTCCCTGCATAGTGGGGTCACACTGGTGCTTCCTGCCTTTACCCATTCAACATATCTTCACCCGCACATTACCTACTTGCTCTGCATTCTCGGGTCAAGCTGGTGCTTCCTGCCATCATCCAGTCAACATATCTTTACCTGCAAATTACCTACTTTTTCTGCATCCTGGGGTCAAACAGGTGCTTCCTTCTTTGACCCAGTCAACACATCTTTACCTGCACATTACCTACCTTTATCCTAGAGTCAAACTGGTGCGTCGGTCCCTAATAAGAAGTTCCACAAAGGAACAGAAGAGTCATTGATTTAAGGCACCAAATTGGGGAAATGACAAGTCAAATTCCTGAACAGAGGTGAGAAATATAAAATAAAATATCCTAACAGTATTTTAACAGTATCAAGAGGATTTACCTTTGAAAAAATTCCAATGTCCGAGGACCTTCCTCTTGGTATTCCAAGTTGAACACATAGTAGGTGGCAAGAAGGGCAGCAAGCCCTGAGATTAAGCTAGGTTGGACGCCTTTGCAGATGACATCACCTTCCATGCTGATCATCCAACGTTTTATTGTGACTTTGTCACCAGCAACTGGTACAGTCAAGAAATGCAGTTTATGTTCCTAAACAGTATCCAATATGGGTAGCATTTTAAAAGTATTTGGAATGGCCACCTCACTCGCTCTCTCTTTCCTCTGTTTACATCTAGTCTCCTAAGGCAGTGGTTCTCAAATGGGGGTACGCGTACTCCTGGGGGTACTTGAAGATATGCCAAGGGGTATGTGAGATTTTTTTTTAATATTCTAAAAATAGCAACAATTCAAAAATCCTTTATAAATATATTTATTGAATAATACTTCGACAAAATATGAATGTAAGTTCATAAACTGAACAACTAATCAAGTAGGCTATTCCATTCATTACCATAAAGCCAGAGTTTCCCCCATGCCATGATGGTTTGACCCTACCTGGCGGTGCCACACGGCACCAACTGTCAATCAACTATCCATGTAGAAAACAATGGAGGCTTGGTTAAAGCGTAGTGGACATGTTCCATAAATATTGATGTTAAAGATTTCTTTTTTTGTGAAGAAATGTTGAGAATGAAGTTCACGAATCCAGATGGATCTCTATTACAATCCCCAAAGAGGGCACTTTAAGTTGATTACTTCTATGTGTAAAAATCTTTATTTATAATTGAATCACTTGGTTATTTTTCAACAAGTTTTTAGTTATTTTTATATCTTTTTTTCCAAATAGTTCAAGAAAGACCACAACAAATGAGCAATATTTTGCACTGTTATACAATTTAATAAATAAGAAACTGATGACATAGTGCTGTATTTTATTTCTTTATCTCTTTTTTTCAACCAAAAATGCTTTGCTCTGATTAGGGGGTACTTGAAGTTAAAAAATGTTCACAGGGGTACATCACTGAAAAAAGGTTGAGAACCACTGTCCTAAGGCAGTGGTTCTCAACCTTTTTTCAGTGCTGTGAACATTTTTTTAATGCAAGTAGACCTCCATGTCTTCATAACAGGAATATCCTGAATTCTCAAGTTGCATATCACAATAGTCATCATCAGTGTTAATAACACAAGAGCTGCTTGGATTTGCTGTTGAGCAAGTCAAACTTCGTTCAGTGTAGCCGTAGTGCTTCCTTGACACGTGCGATGTGAAAGTAGACTTAACTGTAAATCTTTTTTCACATTGACAGAAGGGGCAAGCAACTGTCCTACCTTCGGTAATATGACATTTCAAATGCAGGAGAAAGGCCCGTATATCATCGCACTTCGCGCTACATGAGACAATATTACAAGGTAAACCTTCTGCGCTATACATATCAGTCCTACTCTTGCCATATTTATGACGACGGCTGTGAGTTTTGAAGGCTGAGAAGTTGGAAAAAACTCTTGTGCATTTAGGGAAAGCACACTTAAACGATGCATTAGGCATACAACTATGACTTCGCATGTGTCTAACATACGCAAATACATTGCTGCAAGTCGTAGCACATATGTTGCAAGTTATCATCTTTTATGATGACTATGACAAAAAAGAAGAAAACTTAGCTAGCTAGCATGCGGCGGTACATGCGCGTGGTCAACGATAGTGTCTGTGATGCTGACTGTGACGCTATGTCATTTCGGACTTTATAAATATATATATAAAGTAATTCAAACAGAAAATGACACATCAAGGTACAAGTGACTCTTACCTTGTTATCAAAAACACACGATGCAGTAGGATGGATTTAGCAGGGTCGGCCAGGTGAAATGAAGCTCGGTTGGACGAATTGTGGGCGGACCCAAGAAACAAGTCTGAAAAATACTGAATTACACTGTAGGTTTTACAGTAACTTACTGCTGGTCGATATTTTTTGAAAAATGAAACAAAATTTACAGTACTTAACTGCATTTAAGAAGAACATGATAGGTTGATTGGCAACACTAAATTGGCCCTAGTGTGTGAATGTGAGTGTGAATGTTGTCTGTCTATCTGTGTTGGCCCTGCGATGAGGTGGCGACTTGTCCAGGGTGTACCCCGCCTTCCGCCTGATTGTAGCTGAGATAGGCTCCAGCGCCCCCCGCGACCCCGAAAGGAATAAGCGGTAGAAAATGGATGGATGGATGGAGTATATAACTGTAATTTTATTTTTTATTTTTACAGTAATTTTTTACAGTGAAGGTCATGGGTGTCAAACTCTGGCCCGTGGGCCAAATTTGGCCCAACGTGTAATTTGATTTGGCCTTTGAGGCAATATCAAATTAACACTAAAGCTGGACCGTCGATTATACATTGCGGCAGTGCCGCGGTAACACCGCATTCACCGCAACTTCTAATACTTGCCAACCCTCCCGGGAGTGAATCCAGCACTCCTCCCGAATTTTTTTTTCTTTTTTTCAGCTAGTCAAACGAGTGCCGGCCCAGTTTCATGTCAGTGCAGCTTCTGCACCCACACACAATTGAATGCAACGCATACTTCATCAACAGCGATACAGGTTACACTGACGGTAGCCAAATAAAAAACTTTAACACTTTTAGAAATATACGCCACACTGTGAATCCACATCAAACAAGAATCACAAACACATTTCGGGAGAACATCCGCACCGTAACACAACATAAACACAACAGAACAAATACCCGGAACCCTTTGTAGCACTAAATCTTCTGGGACGCTACAAGGTGTGTGTGTGTGGGGGGGGGAGGGTTTGGTGGTAGCGGGGGTGTATTTTGTAGCGTCCCGAAAGAGTTAGTGCTGCAAAAGATTCTGGGTATTTGTTCTTTTGTGTTTATGTTATGTTACGGTGCGGATGTTCTCCTGAAAAGTGTTTTTTATTTTTGTTTGGTGTGGGTTCACAGTGTGGCGTATATTTCTAACAGTGTTAAAGTTTTTATACTGGCACCCTCAGAGTAACCTGACTGTTGAACACCTTCGTTCGATAATGAAAGTTGCCTCAGCTCAAAGCCTGAGCCCCGACATTAAAGAACTAGCATCTAAAAAAAGATGCCAGGTATCTGGCTTGGGCACATCAAATTAGATCAGTGTGTTGCAAACTGAGCAGTTTAAAGTCCTGGGGCCGTACTTATCAAGCTTCTTAGAGTGCCATTTTACACTTAAGTCCTGAGAATTTGCGAAATTTAGTCCTACTCTCAAACTTAAGAATAAAAGCTTTTTATCAACGTTCTTAAGTCTAAGAATCACTCCTACTCTCCACGGTATTTAAGAGACCTTCAGAGGTGTCTTAAGTGGTTAGGAGTTGCCAGCAGGGGATGGCACTGAGGCGAGAGAGACGTGCGCGAACGTTCAGGGAACGGAACAATGTTTTGTTTTTTTTGATGACGAGCAGCTGATCAAACGGTATCGTTTAGACAGAGCGGATATTATTTTTGTCACAGATTTAATACTTTTCCATTCCTTGCTGATTTCTGCATGTGTCTGCAGTGGGCTAGTATATATAGAGCCACCCACACCAGTTTCAAATTAGTTGCCTAATTAATGAATTGGAAAGAAAATTTTATGACAGTAGCGTATGTGTGTGGCCGTGAGGTGAGTGACGTCAGTGAGTGTGTGGGCGATAGAAGAGAGGGAGCGGTAGCGTGAGTGCCGGCGGGGACTAGTTTGTTTTGTATTATTTTGCAGTTTATTGTCAAAATATACACTCCCATTGTCCACTTAAATATTTCCAAGATATTTCTTTATTCTTAGACAACGGATTCCCTTCCGTGATTGGTCATTTCTATGGACACAGAAATGACGTCACCTAAAATTCCGTTTACGGCACATAGTAATGTCGTAATTCAGCTCTGAGTGTGACACTTAAGATTCAGTCCTACACTTCGCTGAAAGTGTGAGTAAGAAGCTTGATAACTAACTTTTAAGTGCAGCTTTCAGCGAATAATTTATTTACTCTTAAGTCAACTCTTAGCAGACTTCTTAGGAGTAATTCTAAGAAGCTTGATAAGTACGGCCCCTGAATGGTTGTTTTATTCATTGTTATTTTATTTTCAAATTTATTAGCCTGTGGAAAAAGTTAATGTTGATATTTACCTCAGAAGGCTGCAAATAGAAAAGAGGCATTCAATTTTTATTTAGATTGTATTTGATATGCAATTGATATTTTTTAATTATTATTATTATTATTTGAAACTCCATTTTGCATGTCACTATAAAGTTATATAAGCCTTGCTTGTTCAATATTCAATGCAAAACTTGTTTGGGTCCCTATTAAAAGGTTAATTTGTTCAACCTTGGCCCGCGGCTTTGTTCAGTTTTAAACTTTGGCCCACTCAGTCTTTGAGTTTGACACCCCTGGTGAAGGTGAAGCTCTGTCATCCTGGAGGCCACGGGGAAAGCCCAGGACACATTGGGAACACTATGTCTCCCGGCTGGCCTGGGAACGCCTCGGGATCCCCTGAGAAAAGGTCCTAGGTGAGGGATCAGACAAAGAGCAGCTCAAAGACCTTTATGAAAAGTACAAATCGAGGACCTAGATTTTTTCTCGCCCAGGCGCAGGTCACCGTGGCTCCCCTGTGGAGCCAGGCGCAGAGGTGGGGCACGATGGCGAGCGACTGGTGGCCGGGCCTGTCTCCATGGGGCCCTGCCGGGCTCAGCTCGAAGAGGCAACGTGGGTCAACCCTCCAATGGGCTCACCACTCATGGGCCCATTGAGGTCATAGAGGTCGGATGCAGTGTGAACTGGGCGGCAGCCGAAGGCAGGGCACTTGGCGGTCCGATTATCGGCTACATAAGCTCGCTCTTGGGACGTGGAACGTCACCTCGCTGGGAGGGAAAGAGCCTGAGCTGGTGCGCGAGGTGAAGAAGTTCCGGCTAGATATAGTTGGACTCACTTCGACGCACAGCAAGGGCTCTGGAACCTGTTCTCTCAACAGGGGCTGGACTCTCTTCCACTCTGGCGTTGCAAGCAATGAGAGGCTGGGGTGGCAATTGTTGTTGCTCAAAGCCTGCACGTTGGACTTTAACCCAGTCGACGAGATGGTAGCTTCCCTCCGCCTTCGGGTTGGGTGACGGGTCCTGACTGTTGTTTGTGTTTACGCACCAAACAGCAGCTCAGAGTACCCACTCTTTTTGGATTCCCTTGAGGGAGTACTGGAGAGTGCTCCCTCGGGTGATTCCCTTGTTCTGTTGGGGGACTTCAATGCTCATGTTGGCAAGGACAGTGAAACCTGGAGAGTCGTGATTGGGAAAAATGGCCACCCGGATCTGAACCCAAGTGGTGCTTTGTTATTGGACTTTTGTGCTCGTCACGGATTGTCCATAACAAACACAATGTTCAAACATAAGGAAGAACTTTGAACATGTCACGAGGGAGGTGCTGGACATTGAGTCTGAGTGGACCATGTTCCGTGCCTCTCTTGTCGAGCCTGCTGATTGGAGCTGTGGCCGCAAGGTGTTTTTGGTTCCTGTCGTGGCGGTAATCCTAGAACTCGCTGGTGGCCACCAGCAGTGAGGGATGCCGTCAAGCTGAAGAAAGAGCCTATCGGGTCCTTTTGGCTCATGGGACTCCAGAGGCAGCGGGCATACCGACAGGCCAAGCAGTGCCTGGGGAATCTGTGGTGGACTCTCCTATTTCTGGGGCTTAGGTTGCCTAGGTAGTTAAAAAGCTCCTCTGTGGCAAGGCCCCGGTGGTGGATGAGTTCCTTAAGGCTCTGGATACTGTGGGGCTGTCTTGGTTGACAAGACTCTGCAACATCGCGTGAACATTGGGGGCGGTACCTCTGGATTGGCAGACCGGGGTGGTGGTTCCTCTCTTTAAGAAGGGGAACCGGAGGGTGTGTTCCAACTATCGTGAAACACACTCCTCAGCCTTCCCTGTAAGGTCTATTCATGTGTACTGGAGAGGAGGAAACTCGGATCCAGGACGAACAGTGTGGTTTTCGTCCTGGTCGTGGAACGGTAGACCAGGTCTATACTCTCGGCAGGGTCCTTGAGTGTGAAGCGACTGGGATGAGAATCAGCACCTCCAAGTCCAAGTCCATGGTTCTCGCGCAGGAAAGGGTCGAGTGCCATCTCCAGGTTGGGGAGGAGATCTTGCCCCAAGTGGAGGAGTTCAAGTACCTAGGAGTCTTGTTCACGAGTGAGGATAGAGTGGATCGAGAGATCCACAGGCGGATTGGTGCGGCGTCTTCAGTATTGAGGACGCTATATCGATCCGTTGTGGTGAAGAAGGAGCTGAGCCAGAAGGAAAAGCTGTCAATTTACAGTTGATCTACGTTCCCAGCTTTGGGTTATGACCGAAAGGACAAGCGGCCGAAATGTGTTTCCTCTGCCGGGTGGTGGGTCTCTCCCTTAGAGACAGGGTGAGAAGCTCTGTCATCCGGGAGGAACTCAAAGTAAAGCCGCTGCTCCTCCACATTGAGAGGAGCCATGAGGTGGTTCGGGCATCTGCTCAGAATGCCACCCGAACGCCTCTAGGGAGGTGTGGCAGGAGGCCACGGGGAAGACCTAGGACACATTGGAAAGACTATGTCCCCGGCTGGCCTGGGAACGCCTCGGAATACCCCGAGAAGAGCTGGACGAAGTGGCTGGGGAGAGGGAAGTTTGGGATTTTCTGCTCAGGCTGCTGCCCCCGCAACCCGACCTCGGATAAGCGGAAGAAAATGGATGGATTTAGAATGACAGTTATACTGTCAGATTGAGTACAAAAACTAACTAAACCTTACACAATATAATGTTTCTAGTAAAACTCACAAAGATACATATCTCCAGGCATTATTAGCCATTTTGCATGTGTGGTTTAGGAGTTATGTTTAAATAAATAACTGTCAGATTGAGTGTGACAGTAAACTGTCATAGTGAGTAAAACCCTTATTTTGTATTTGCAAACCTTACAAAAACAACTAAATCTAGTTAAACTCACACAGATACAATATTACAGGCATTTTTAGACATAATGCATGTTTGGTTTTAGAGTAATGTTTATATAACTTTCATATTTAGTATGACAGATGTACTGTCATATTGAATAAAAAAAAACAACTAACTTGTGTTTTTGCAAACCTTACAAAATACCATTTTTCTAGTAAAACTAACTAGATACATGCTCCAGGCATTATTAGCCATTTTGCATGTGTTGTTTGAGTTATGTTTAAATAACTGTCATATTGAGTGTGACAGTATACTGTCATAAAACCCAATTTTTGTATTTGCAACCCTGATTCTAGTAAAACTCACATATATACAATATTACAGGCAGTTTTGGACATAATGCATGTTTGGTTTTGGAGTTATGTTTATATAACTTTCATATATAGTATGACAGCTAAACTGTTATATTGAGTAAAATAACTAACTTGTGTTTGTCATAAAACCCAATTTTTGTATTAGCAAACCATACAACTGATTCAAATAAAACTCACATGGATTCAATATTACAGGCATTTTCAGACATTTTGCATGTTTGGTTTAAGAATTATGTTGTAATACATTTGTATTGCTTTTTTCACATTATCTCAGGATTTTTAGAACATTACTGTCATATTGAGTAAAAAAATAATTTTTGTGTTTGCAAGCCCTAAAAAAAGCATATGTTTCCAGTAAAACTCCCAAAGATGCATTATTTCAGGCATTATTAGCCATTTTTCAGGTGTGGTTTAGGAGTTATGTTTAAATAACTGTCATATTGAGTGTGGCGTTATACTGTCATATTGAGTTAAAAAAAACTAACTTGTGTCTTTGCAAACCTTACAAAAGAAAATGTTTGTAGCAACACTCACAAAGATATTTTTTTTCACGCTATTAGACATGTTTCATGTGTATTTAGGAGTTATAATTAAATAACTTTCATATTCAGTGTTAAAGTTATAATGTCATTATGTGTAAAACCTAATTTTTGTATTTGCAAACCTTACAAAAACAATTGATTGTAGTAAAACTTACATAGATTCAATATTACAGGCATTTTTAGACAATTTACATGTTTGGTTTAAAAGTTGTGTTTGAATACATTTGTATTGCTTTTTTCTCATTATCTCAGGATTCTAAGATCATTACTTTCATATTGAGTAAAACACTACTTTTTGTTTTTGCAAACCTTACAAACTCACATAAATACATTATTACAGCCATTTTTAGACATGGTACATGTTTGGTTTTGGAGTTATGTTTATATAACTTTTATATTTAGTATGACTGTTATACTGTCATATCGAATTAAAAAAACTAGCTTGTGTCTTTGCAAACTTTACAAAAGTTCATTTTTCTAGTAAAACTAACAAAGATACATGTCTCCAGGCATTATTACCCATTTTGCATGAGTTGTTTAGGAATTATGTTTAAAGACATTTTTATTGCTTTTTTCGCATTATCTCAGGATTCTTAGATTATTACTTTCATATTGAGTAAAAAACTACTTTTTGTTTTTGCAAACCTTACAAACTCACATAAATACATTATTAAAGGCATTTTTAGACATGACACATGTTTGGTTTTGGAGTTATGTTTATATAACTTTTATTATTAGTATGACTGTTATACTGTCATATTGAATTAAAAAAAAAACTAGCTTGTGTCTTTGCAAACTTTACAAAAGATCATTTTTCTAGTAAAACTAACAAAGATACATGTCTCCAGGCATTATTACCCATTTTGCATGGGTTGTTTAGGAATTATGTTTAAATACATTTTTATTGCTTTTTTCACATTATCTCAGGATTTTAAGATCATTACTTTCATATTGAGTAAAAAACTACTTTTTGTTTTTGCAAACCTTACAAACTCACAATAATACATTATTACAGGCATTTTTAGACATGACACATGTTTGGTGTTGGAGTTATGTTTATAACTTTCATATTTAGTATGACTGTTATACTGTCATATCGAATTAAAAAAACTAGCTTGTGTCTTTGCAAACTTTACAAAAGATCATTTTTCTAGTAAAACTAACAAAGATACATGTCTCCAGGCATTATTACCCATTTTGCATGAGTTGTTTAGGAATTATGTTTAAAGACATTTTTATTTCTTTTTTCGCATTATCTCAGGATTCTTAGATCATTACTTTCATATTGAGTAAAAAACTATTTTTCTTTTTTGCAAACCTTACAAACTCACATTAATCCATTATTACAGGCATTTTTAGACATGATACATGTTTGGTTTTGGAGTTATATTTATATAACTTTCATATTTAGTATGACTGTTATACTGTCATATTGAATTAAAAAAAACTAGCTTGTGTCTTTGCAAACTTTACAAAAGATAATTGTTCTAGTAAAACTAACAAAGATACATGTCTCCAGGCATTATTACCCATTTTGCATGGGTTGTTTAGGAATTATGTTTAAAGACATTTTTATTGCTTTTTTCGCATTATCTCAGGATTTTAAGATCATTACTTTCATATTGAGTAAAAAACTACTTTTTGTTTTTGCAAACCTTACAAACTCACAATAATACATTATTACAGGCATTTTTAGACATGACACATGTTTGGTGTTGGAGTAATGTTTATAACTTTCATATTTAGTATGACTGTTATACTGTCATATTGAATAAAAAAAACTGGCTTGTGTCTTTGCAAACTTTACAAAAGATCATTTTTCTAGTAAAACTAACAAAGATACATGTCACCAGGCATTATTACCCATTTTGCATGAGTTGTTTAGGAATTATGTTTAAAGACATTTTTATTGCTTTTTTCGCATTATCTCAGGATTCTTAGATCATTACTTTCATATTGAGTAAAAAACTATTTTTCTTTTTTGCAAACCTTACGAACTCACATTAATACATTATTACAGGCATTTTTAGACATGACACATGTTTGGTTTTGGAGTTATGTTTATATAACTTTCATATTTAGTATGACTGTTATACTGTCATATTGAATAAAAAAAACTAGCTTGTGTCTTTGCAAACTTTACAAAAGTTCATTTTTCTAGTAAAACTAACAAAGATACATGTCTCCAGGCATTATTACCCATTTTGCATGAGTTGTTTAGGAATTATGTTTAAAGACATTTTTATTGCTTTTTTCGCATTATCTCAGGATTCTTAGATCATTACTTTCATATTGAGTAAAAAACTACTTTTTGTTTTTGCAAACCTTACAAACTCACATAAATACATTATTAAAGGCATTTTTAGACATGACACATGTTTGGTTTTGGAGTTATGTTTATATAACTTTTATTATTAGTATGACTGTTATACTGTCATATTGAATAAAAAAAAAAACTAGCTTGTGTCTTTGCAAACTTTACAAAAGATCATTTTTCTAGTAAAACTAACAAAGATACATGTCTCCAGGCATTATTACCCATTTTGCATGGGTTGTTTAGGAATTATGTTTAAATACATTTTTATTGCTTTTTTCACATTATCTCAGGATTTTAAGATCATTACTTTCATATTGAGTAAAAAACTACTTTTTGTTTTTGCAAACCTTACAAACTCACAATAATACATTATTACAGGCATTTTTAGACATGACACATGTTTGGTGTTGGAGTTATGTTTATAACTTTCATATTTAGTATGACTGTTATACTGTCATATTGAATAAAAAAAACTGGCTTGTGTCTTTGCAAACTTTACAAAAGATCATTTTTCTAGTAAAACTAACAAAGATACATGTCACCAGGCATTATTACCCATTTTGCATGAGTTGTTTAGGAATTATGTTTAAAGACATTTTTATTGCTTTTTTCGCATTATCTCAGGATTCTTAGATCATTACTTTCATATTGAGTAAAAAACTATTTTTCTTTTTTGCAAACCTTACGAACTCACATTAATACATTATTACAGGCATTTTTAGACATGACACATGTTTGGTTTTGGAGTTATGTTTATATAACTTTCATATTTAGTATGACTGTTATACTGTCATATTGAATAAAAAAAACTAGCTTGTGTCTTTGCAAACTTTACAAAAGTTCATTTTTCTAGTAAAACTAACAAAGATACATGTCTCCAGGCATTATTACCCATTTTGCATGAGTTGTTTAGGAATTATGTTTAAAGACATTTTTATTGCTTTTTTCGCATTATCTCAGGATTCTTAGATCATTACTTTCATATTGAGTAAAAAACTACTTTTTGTTTTTGCAAACCTTACAAACTCACATAAATACATTATTAAAGGCATTTTTAGACATGACACATGTTTGGTTTTGGAGTTATGTTTATATAACTTTTATTATTAGTATGACTGTTATACTGTCATATTGAATAAAAAAAAAAACTAGCTTGTGTCTTTGCAAACTTTACAAAAGATCATTTTTCTAGTAAAACTAACAAAGATACATGTCTCCAGGCATTATTACCCATTTTGCATGGGTTGTTTAGGAATTATGTTTAAATACATTTTTATTGCTTTTTTCACATTATCTCAGGATTTTAAGATCATTACTTTCATATTGAGTAAAAAACTACTTTTTGTTTTTGCAAACCTTACAAACTCACAATAATACATTATTACAGGCATTTTTAGACATGACACATGTTTGGTGTTGGAGTTATGTTTATAACTTTCATATTTAGTATGACTGTTATACTGTCATATTGAATGAAAAAAACTGGCTTGTGTCTTTGCAAACTTTACAAAAGATCATTTTTCTAGTAAAACTAACAAAGATACATGTCACCAGGCATTATTACCCATTTTGCATGAGTTGTTTAGGAATTATGTTTAAAGACATTTTTATTGCTTTTTTCGCATTATCTCAGGATTCTTAGATCATTACTTTCATATTGAGTAAAAAACTATTTTTCTTTTTTGCAAACCTTACAAACTCACATTAATACATTATTACAGGCATTTTTAGACATGACACATGTTTGGTTTTGGAGTTATGTTTATATAACTTTCATATTTAGTATGACTGTTATACTGTCATATTGAATAAAAAAAACTAGCTTGTGTCTTTGCAAACTTTACAAAATATCATTTTTCTATTAAAACTAACAAAGATACATGTCTCCAGGCATTATTACCCATTTTGCATGGGTTGTTTAGGAATTATGTTTAAAGACATTTTTATTGCTTTTTTCGCATTATCTCAGGATTCTTAGATCATTACTTTCATATTGAGTAAAAAACTACTTTTTGTTTTTGCAAACCTTACAAACTCACATAAATACATTATTAAAGGCATTTTTAGACATGACACATGTTTGGTTTTGGAGTTATGTTTATATAACTTTTATTATTAGTATGACTGTTATACTGTCATATTGAATAAAAAAAAAAAACTAGCTTGTGTCTTTGCAAACTTTACAAAAGATCATTTTTCTAGTAAAACTAACAAAGATACATGTCTCCAGGCATTATTACCCATTTTGCATGGGTTGTTTAGGAATTATGTTTAAATACATTTTTATTGCTTTTTTCGCATTATCTCAGGATTTTAAGATCATTACTTTCATATTGAGTAAAAAACTACTTTTTGTTTTTGCAAACCTTACAAACTCACAATAATACATTATTACAGGCATTTTTAGACATGACACATGTTTGGTGTTGGAGTTATGTTTATAACTTTCATATTTAGTATGACTGTTATACTGTCATATTGAATAAAAAAAACTGGCTTGTGTCTTTGCAAACTTTACAAAAGATCATTTTTCTAGTAAAACTAACAAAGACACATGTCACCAGGCATTATTAACCATTTTGCATGAGTTGTTTAGGAATTATGTTTAAAGACATTTTTATTGCTTTTTTCGCATTATCTCAGGATTCTTAGATCATTACTTTCATATTGAGTAAAAAACTATTTTTCTTTTTTGCAAACCTTACAAACTCACATTAATCCATTACTACAGGCATTTTTAGACATGACACATGTTTGGTTTTGGAGTTATGTTTATATAACTTTTATATTTAGTATGACTGTTATACTGTCATATTGAATTAAAAAAAACTAGCTTGTGTCTTTGCAAACTTTACAAAAGATAATTTTTTCTAGTAAAACTAACAAAGATACATGTCTCCAGGCATTATTACCCATTTTGCATTGGTTGTTTAGGAATTATGTTTAAATACATTTTTATTGCTTTTTTCGCATTATCTCAGGATTTTAAGATCATTACTTTCATATTGAGTAAAAAACTACTTTTTGTTTTTGCAAACCTTAAAAACTCACAATAATACATTATTACAGGCATTTTTAGACATGACACAAGTTTTGGTTTTGGAGTTATGTTTATAACTTTCATATTTAGTATGACTGTTATACTGTCATATTGAATAAAAAAAAACTGGCTTGTGTCTTTGCAAACTTTACAAAAGATCATTTTTCTAGTAAAACTAACAAAGATACATGTCACCAGGCATTATTACCCATTTTGCATGGGTTGTTTAGGAATTATGTTTAAAGACATTTTTATTGCTTTTTTCGCATTATCTCAGGATTCTTAGATCATTACTTTCATATTGAGTAAACAACTACTTTTTGTTTTTGAAAACCTTAGAAACTCACATAAATACATTATTAAAGGCATTTTTAGACATGACACATGTTTGGTTTTGGAGTTATGTTTATATAACTTTCATATTTAGTATGACTGTTATACTGTCATATTGAATAAAAAAAACCAGCTTGTGTCTTTGCAAACTTTACAAAATATGATTTTTCTATTAAAACTAACAAAGATACATGTCTCCAGGCATTATTACCCATTTTGCATGGGTTGTTTAGGAATTATGTTTAAAGACATTTTTATTGCTTTTTTCGCATTATCTCAGGATTCTTAGATCATTACTTTCATATTGAGTAAAAAACTACTTTTTGTTTTTGCAAACCTTACAAACTCACACAAATACATTATTAAAGGCATTTTTAGACATGACACATGTTTGGTTTTGGAGTTATGTTTATATAACTTTCATTTTTAGTATGACTGTTATACTGTCATATTGAATAAAAAAAAACTAGCTTGTGTCTTTGCAAACTTTACAAAATATCATTTTTCTATTAAAACTAACAAAGATACATGTCTCCAGGCATTATTACCCATTTTGCATGGGTTGTTTAGGAATTATGTTTAAAGACATTTTTATAGCTTTTTTCGCATTATCTCAGGATTCTTAGATCATTACTTTCATATTGAGTAAAAAACTATTTTTCTTTTTTGCAAACCTTACAAACTGACATTAATACATTATTACAGGCATTTTTAGACATGACACATTTTTGGTTTTGGAGTTATGTTTATATAACTTTTATATTTAGTATGACTGTTATACTGTCATATTGAATTAAAAAAAACTAGCTTGTGTCTTTGCAAACTTTACAAAAGATAATTTTTCTAGTAAAACTAACAAAGATACATGTCTCCAGGCATTATTACCCATTTTGCATGGGTTGTTTAGGAATTATGTTTAAATACATTTTTATTGCTTTTTTCGCATTATCTCAGGATTTTAAGATCATTACTTTCATATTGAGTAAAAAACTACTTTTTGTTTTCGCAAACCTTACAAACTCACATTAATACATTAATACAGGCATTTTTAGACATGACACATGTTTGGTTTTGGAGTTATGTTTATATAACTTTTATTATTAGTATGACTGTTATACTGTCATATTGAATTAAAAAAAACTAGCTTGTGTCTTTGCAAACTTTACAAAAGATCATTTTTCTAGTAAAACTAACAAAGATACATGTCTCCAGGCATTATTACCCATTTTGCATGGGTTGTTTAGGAATTATGTTTAAATACATTTTTATTGCTTTTTTCGCATTATCTCAGGATTTTAAGATCATTACTTTCATATTGAGTAAAAAACTACTTTTTGTTTTTGCAAACCTTACAAACTCACAATAATACATTAGTACAGGCATTTTTAGACATGACACATGTTTGGTTTTGGAGTTATGTTTATAACTTTCATATTTAGTATGACTGTTATACTGTCATATTGAATAAAAAAAAAACTAGCTTGTGTCTTTGCAAACTTTACAAAAGATAATTTTTCTAGTAAAACTAACAAAGATACATGTCTCCAGGCATTATTACCCATTTTGCATGGGTTGTTTAGGAATTATGTTTAAATACATTTTTATTGCTTTTTTCGCATTATCTCAGGATTTTAAGATCATTACTTTCATATTGAGTAAAAAACTACTTTTTATTTTTGCAAACCTTACACACTCACATTAATACATTAATACAGGCATTTTTAAACATGACACATGTTTGGTTTTGGAGTTATGTTTATATAACTTTCATATTTAGTATGACTGTTATACTGTCATATTGAATAAAAAAAAACTAGCTTGTGTCTTTGCAAACTTTACAAAAGATAATTTTTCTATTAAAACTAACAAAGATACATGTCTCCAGGCATTATTACCCATTTTGCATGGGTTGTTTAGGAATTATGTTTAAAGACATTTTTATTGCTTTTTTCACATTATCTCAGGATTCTTAGATCATTACTTTCATATTGAGTAAAAAACTATTTTTCTTTTTTGCAAACCTTACAAACTCACATTAATACATTATTACAGGCATTTTTAGACATGACACATGTTTGGTTTTGGAGTTATGTTTATATAACTTTCATATTTAGTATGACTGTTATACTGTCATATTGAATAAAAAAAAACTAGCTTGTGTCTTTGCAAACTTTACAAAATATCATTTTTCTATTAAAACTAACAAAGATACATGTCTCCAGGCATTATTACCCATTTTGCATGGGTTGTTTAGGAATTATGTTTAAAGACATTTTTATTGTTTTTTTCGCATTATCTCAGGATTCTTAGATCATTACTTTCATATTGAGTAAAAAACTACTTTTTGTTTTTGCAAACCTTACAAACTCACATGAATACATTATTAAAGGCATTTTTAGACATGACACATGTTTGGTTTTGGAGTTATGTTTATATAACTTTTATTATTAGTATGACTGTTATACTGTCATATTGAATAAAAAAAAACTAGCTTGTGTCTTTGCAAACTTTACAAAAGATCATTTTTCTAGTAAAACTAACAAAGATACATGTCACCAGGCATTATTACCTATTTTGCATGAGTTGTTTAGGAATTATGTTTAAAGACATTTTTATTGCTTTTTTCGCATTATCTCAGGATTCTTAGATCATTACTTTCATATTGAGTAAAAAACTATTTTTCTTTTTTGCAAACCTTACAAACTCACATTAATCCTTTATTACAGGCATTTTTAGACATGACACATGTTTGGTTTTGGAGTTATGTTTATATAACTTTTATTATTAGTATGACTGTTATACTGTCATATTGAATAAAACTAACAAAGATACATGTCTCCAGGCATTATTACCCATTTTGCATGGGTTGTTTAGGAATTATGTTTAAATACATTTTTATTGCTTTTTTTGCATTATCTCAGGATTTTAAGATCATTACTTTCATATTGAATAAAAAACTACTTTTTGTTTTTGCAAACCTTACGAACTCACAATAATACATTATTACAGGCATTTTTAGACATGACACATGTTTGGTGTTGGAGTTATGTTTATAACTTTCATATTTAGTATGACTGTTATACTGTCATATTGAATTAAAAAAACTGGCTTGTGTCTTTGCAAACTTTACAAAAGATCATTTTTCTAGTAAAACTAACAAAGATAAATGTCTCCAGGCATTATTGCCCATTTTGCATGGGTTGTTTAGGAATTATGTTTAAAGACGTTTTTATTGCTTTTTTCGCATTATCTCAGGATTCTTAGATCATTACTTTCATATTGAGTAAAAAACTACTTTTTGTTTTTGCAAACCTTACAAACTCACATAAATACATTATTAAAGGCATTTTTAGACAAGACACATGTTTGGTTTTAGAGTTATGTTTATATAACTTTTATTATTAGTATGACTGTTATACTGTCATATTGAATAAAAAAAAACTAGCTTGTGTCTTTGCAAACTTTACAAAAGATCATTTTTCTAGTAAAACTAACAAAGATACATGTCTCCAGGCATTATTACCCATTTTGCATGGGTTGTTTAGGAATTATGTTTAAATACATTTTTATTGCTTTTTTCGCATTATCTCAGGATTTTAATTTCATTACTTTCATATTGAGTAAAAAACTACTTTTTGTTTTTGCAAACCTTACGAACTCACAATAATACATTATTACAGGCATTTTTAGACATGACACATGTTTGGTGTTGGAGTTATGTTTATAACTTTCATATTTAGTATGACTGTTATACTGTCATATTGAATTAAAAAAACTGGCTTGTGTCTTTGCAAACTTTACAAAAGATCATTTTTCTAGTAAAACTAACAAAGATACATGTCACCAGGCATTATTACCCATTTTGCATGAGTTGTTTAGGAATTATGTTTAAAGACATTTTTATTGCTTTTTTCGCATTATCTCAGGATTCTTAGATCATTACTTTCATATTGAGTAAAAAACTATTTTTCTTTTTTGCAAACCTTACAAACTCACATTAATACATTATTACAGGCATTTTTAGACATGACACATGTTTGGTTTTGGAGTTATGTTTATATAACTTTCATATTTAGTAGGACTGTTATACTGTCATATTGAATAAAAAAAAACTAGCTTGTGTCTTTGCAAACTTTACAAAATATCATTTTTCTATTAAAACTAACAAAGATACATGTCTCCAGGCATTATTACCCATTTTGCATGGGTTGTTTAGGAATTATGTTTAAAGACATTTTTATTGCTTTTTTCGCATTATCTCAGGATTCTTAGATCATTACTTTCATAATGAGTAAAAAACTATTTTTCTTTTTTGCAAACCTTACAAACTCACATTAATACATTATTACAGGCATTTTTAGACATGACACATGTTTGGTTTTGGAGTTATGTTTATATAACTTTCATATTTAGTATGACTGTTATACTGTCATATTGAATAAAAAAAAACTAGCTTGTGTCTTTGCAAACTTTACAAAATATCATTTTTCTATTAAAACTAACAAAGATACATGTCTCCAGGCATTATTACCCATTTTGCATGGGTTGTTTAGGAATTATGTTTAAAGACATTTTTATTGTTTTTTTCGCATTATCTCAGGATTCTTAGATCATTACTTTCATATTGAGTAAAAAACTACTTTTTGTTTTTGCAAACCTTACAAACTCACATGAATACATTATTAAAGGCATTTTTAGACATGACACATGTTTGGTTTTGGAGTTATGTTTATATAACTTTTATTATTAGTATGACTGTTATACTGTCATATTGAATAAAAAAAAACTAGCTTGTGTCTTTGCAAACTTTACAAAAGATCATTTTTCTAGTAAAACTAACAAAGATACATGTCACCAGGCATTATTACCTATTTTGCATGAGTTGTTTAGGAATTATGTTTAAAGACATTTTTATTGCTTTTTTCGCATTATCTCAGGATTCTTAGATCATTACTTTCATATTGAGTAAAAAACTATTTTTCTTTTTTGCAAACCTTACAAACTCACATTAATCCTTTATTACAGGCATTTTTAGACATGACACATGTTTGGTTTTGGAGTTATGTTTATATAACTTTTATTATTAGTATGACTGTTATACTGTCATATTGAATAAAAAAAAACTAGCTTGTGTCTTTGCAAACTTTACAAAAGATCATTTTTCTAGTAAAACTAACAAAGATACATGTCTCCAGGCATTATTACCCATTTTGCATGGGTTGTTTAGGAATTATGTTTAAATACATTTTTATTGCTTTTTTTGCATTATCTCAGGATTTTAAGATCATTACTTTCATATTGAGTAAAAAACTACTTTTTGTTTTTGCAAACCTTACGAACTCACAATAATACATTATTACAGGCATTTTTAGACATGACACATGTTTGGTGTTGGAGTTATGTTTATAACTTTCATATTTAGTATGACTGTTGTACTGTCATATTGAATTAAAAAAACTGGCTTGTGTCTTTGCAAACTTTACAAAAGATCATTTTTCTAGTAAAACTAACAAAGATACATGTCACCAGGCATTATTACCCATTTTGCATGAGTTGTTTAGGAATTATGTTTAAAGACATTTTTATTGCTTTTTTCGCATTATCTCAGGATTCTTAGATCATTACTTTCATATTGAGTAAAAAACTATTTTTCTTTTTTGCAAACCTTACAAACTCACATTAATACATTAATACAGGCATTTTTAGACATGACACATGTTTGGTTTTGGAGTTATGTTTATATAACTTTCATATTTAGTAGGACTGTTATACTGTCATATTGAATAAAAAAAAACTAGCTTGTGTCTTTGCAAACTTTACAAAATATCATTTTTCTATTAAAACTAACAAAGATACATGTCTCCAGGCATTATAACCCATTTTGCATGGGTTGTTTAGGAATTATGTTTAAAGACATTTTTATTGCTTTTTTTGCATTATCTCAGGATTCTTAGATCATTACTTTCATATTTAGTAAAAAACTACTTTTTGTTTTTGCAAACCTTACAAACTCACATAAATACATTATTAAAGGCATTTTTAGACATGACACATGTTTGGTTTTGGAGTTATGTTTATATAACTTTCATATTTAGTAGGACTGTTATACTGTCATATTGAATAAAAAAAAACTAGCTTGTGTCTTTGCAAACTTTACAAAATATCATTTTTCTATTAAAACTAACAAAGATACATGTCTCCAGGCATTATAACCCATTTTGCATGGGTTGTTTAGGAATTATGTTTAAAGACATTTTTATTGCTTTTTTCGCATTATCTCAGGATTCTTAGATCATTACTTTCATATTTAGTAAAAAACTACTTTTTGTTTTTGCAAACCTTACAAACTCACATAAATACATTATTAAAGGCATTTTTAGACATGACACATGTTTGGTTTTGGAGTTATGTTTATATAACTTTTATTATTAGTATGACTGTTATACTGTCATATTGAATTAAAAAAAACTAGCTTGTGTCTTTGCAAACTTTACAAAAGATAATTTTTCTAGTAAAACTAACAAAGATACATGTCTCCAGGCATTATTACCCATTTTGCATGGGTTGTTTAGGAATTATGTTTAAATACATTTTTATTGCTTTTTTCGCATTATCTCAGGATTTTAAGATCACTACTTTCATATTGAGTAAAAAACTACTTTTTGTTTTTGCAAACCTTACAAACTCACATAAATACATTATTAAAGGCATTTTTAGACTTGACACATGATTGGTTTAGGAGTTATGTTTATATAACTTTTATTATTAGTATGACTGTTATACTGTCATATTGAATAAAAAAAAACTAGCTTGTGTCTTTGCAAACTTTACAAAAGATCATTTTTCTAGTAAAACTAACAAAGATTCATGTCACCAGGCATTATTACCCATTTTGCATGAGTTGTTTAGGAATTATGTTTAAAGACATTTTTATTGCTTTTTTCGCATTATCTCAGGATTCTTAGATCATTACTTTCATATTGAGTAAAAAACTATTTTTCTTTTTTGCAAACCTTACAAACTCACATTAATCCTTTATTACAGGCATTTTTAGACATGACACATGTTTGGTTTTGGAGTTATGTTTATATAACTTTCATATTTAGTATGACTGTTATACTGTCATATTGAATTAAAAAAAACCAGCTTGTGTCTTTGCAAACTTTACAAAAGATAATTTTTCTAGTAAAACTAACAAAGATACATGTCTCCAGGCATTATTACCCATTTTGCATGGGTTGTTTAGGAATTATGTTTAAATACATTTTTATTGCTTTTTTTGCATTATCTCAGGATTTTAAGATCATTACTTTCATATTGAGTAAAAAACTACTTTTTGTTTTTGCAAACCTTACAAACTCACATTAATACATTAATACAGGCATTTTTAGACATGACACATGTTTGGTTTTGGAGTTATGTTTATATAACTTTTATTATTAGTATGACTGTTATACTGTCATATTGAATAAAAAAAAACTAGCTTGTGTCTTTGCAAACTTTACAAAATATCATTTTTCTATTAAAACTAACAAAGATACATGTCTCCAGGCATTATTACCCATTTTGCATGGGTTGTTTAGGAATTATGTTTAAAGACATTTTTATTGCTTTTTTCGCATTATCTCAGGATTCTTAGATCATTACTTTCATATTGAGTAAAAAACTACTTTTTGTTTTTGCAAACCTTACAAACTCACATAAATACATTATTAAAGGCATTTTTAGACATGACACATGTTTGGTTTTGGAGTTATGTTTATATAACTTTTATTATTAGTATGACTGTTATACTGTCATATTGAATAAAAAAAAACTAGCTTGTGTCTTTGCAAACTTTACAAAAGATCATTTTTCTAGTAAAACTAACAAAGATACATGTCTCCAGGCATTATTACCCATTTTGCATGGGTTGTTTAGGAATTATGTTTAAATACATTTTTATTGCTTTTTTCGCATTATCTCAGGATTTTAAGATCATTACTTTCATATTGAGTAAAAAACTACTTTTTGTTTTTGCAAACCTTACGAACTCACAATAATACATTATTACAGGCATTTTTAGACATGACACATGTTTGGTGTTGGAGTTATGTTTATAACTTTCATATTTAGTATGACTGTTATACTGTCATATTGAATTAAAAAAACTGGCTTGTGTCTTTGCAAACTTTACAAAAGATCATTTTTCTAGTAAAACTAACAAAGATACATGTCACCAGGCATTATTACCCATTTTGCATGAGTTGTTTAGGAATTATGTTTAAATACATTTTTATTGCTTTTTTTGCATTATCTCAGGATTCTTAGATCATTACTTTCATATTGAGTAAAAAACTATTTTTCTTTTTTGCAAACCTTACAAACTCACATTAATACATTATTACAGGCATTTTTAGACATGACACATGTTTGGTTTTGGAGTTATGTTTATATAACTTTCATATTTAGTAGGACTGTTATACTGTCATATTGAATAAAAAAAAACTAGCTTGTGTCTTTGCAAACTTTACAAAATATCATTTTTCTATTAAAACTAACAAAGATACATGTCTCCAGGCATTATAACCCATTTTGCATGGGTTGTTTAGGAATTATGTTTAAAGACATTTTTATTGCTTTTTTCGCATTATCTCAGGATTCTTAGATCATTACTTTCATATTGAATAAAAAACTACTTTTTGTTTTTGCAAACCTTACAAACTCACATAAATGCATTATTACAGGCATTTTTAGACATGACACATGTTTGGTTTTGGAGTTATGTTTATATAACTGTCATATTTAGTATGACTGTTATACTGTCATATTGAATAAAAAAAAAACTAGCTTGTGTCTTTGCAAACTTTACAAAATATCATTTTTCTATTAAAACTAACAAAGATACATGTCTCCAGGCATTATAACCCATTTTGCATGGGTTGTTTAGGAATTATGTTTAAAGACATTTTTATTGCTTTTTTCGCATTATCTCAGGATTCTTAGATCATTACTTTCATATTTAGTAAAAAACTACTTTTTGTTTTTGCAAACCTTACAAACTCACATAAATACATTATTAAAGGCATTTTTAGACATGACACATGTTTGGTTTTGGAGTTATGTTTATATAACTTTTATTATTAGTATGACTGTTATACTGTCATATTGAATTAAAAAAAACTAGCTTGTCTCTTTGCAAACTTTACAAAAGATAATTTTTCTAGTAAAAATAACAAAGATACATGTCTCCAGGCATTATTACCCATTTTGCATGGGTTGTTTAGGAATTATGTTTAAATACATTTTTATTGCTTTTTTCGCATTATCTCAGGATTTTAAGATCATTACTTTCATATTGAGTAAAAAACTACTTTTTGTTTATGCAAACCTTACAAACTCACATTAATACATTAATACAGGCATTTTTAGACATGACACATGTTTGGTTTTGGAGTTATGTTTATCTAACTTTCATATTTAGTATGACTGTTATACTGTCATATTGAATAAAAAAAAAACTAGCTTGTGTCTTTGCAAACTTTACAAAATATCATTTTTCTATTAAAACTAACAAAGATACATGTCTCCAGGCATTATTACCCATTTTGCATGGGTTGTTTAGGAATTATGTTTAAAGACATTTTTATTGCTTTTTTCGCATTATCTCAGGATTCTTAGATCATTACTTTCATATTGAATAAAAAACTACTTTTTGTTTTTGCAAACCTTACAAACTCACATAAATGCATTATTACAGGCATTTTTAGACATGACACATGTTTGGTTTTGGAGTTATGTTTATATAACTGTCATATTTAGTATGACTGTTATACTGTCATATTGAATAAAAAAAAAACTGGCTTGTGTCTTTGCAAACTTTACAAAAGATCATTTTTCCAGTAAAACTAAAAAAGATACATGTTTCCAGGCATTATTAGCCATTTTGCATATGTTGTTTAGGAGTAATGTTTAAATACATTTTTATTGCTTTTTTCGCATTATCTCAGGATTTTAAGAACATTACAGTCATATTTAATAAAAAAACTACTTTCTGTGTTTGCAAGATTTAAAAAAGCATGTGTTTCGAGTAAAACGGCCAAGGATGCATTATTTCAGGCATTATTAGCCATTTTTCATGTGTGGTTTGAGTTATGGTTAAATAACTGTCATATACTGTCAGTTATGACATAATAAGTAAAACCTAATTTATGTATTTTCAAACCTTACAAAATCATTTAAATCTAGTAAAACTCACATGGATTCAATATTACAGACATTTTTAGACATTTTGCATGTTTGGTTTAGGAATTATGTTGGAATCATTTTTATTAATTTGTTCGTATTATCTCAGAATTTTAGAACATTACTGTCATATTGAGTAAAGAAATAATTTTTGTGTTTGCAAGCCTTAAAAAAGCATATGTTTCGAGTAAAACTTACAAGAATGCATTATTTCAGGCATTGTTAATCATTTTTCATGTGTAGTTTAAGAGTTATGTTTAAATAACTGTCATATTGAGTGTGGCAGTTATACTGTCATATTGAGTAAAAAAAACTAACCTGTCTTTGCAAACCTTACAAAAGAAAATGTTTCTAGTAACACTCACAAAGATACATTTTTTCACGCATTATTAGACATGTTTCATGTGTGGTTAGGAGTTATAAATAAATAATTGTCATATTGAGTGTTACAGTTTTAATGTGTAAAACCTAATTTTTGTATTTGCAAACCTTACAAAAACAATTGATTCTAGTAAAACTTATATAGATTCAATATTACAGGCATTTTTAGACATTTTACATGTTTGGTTTAAAATTTGTGTTTGAATACATTTGTATTGCTTTTTTCGCATTACCTCAGGATTCTAAGAACATTATTTTCATATTGAGTAAAAAACTACTTTTTGTTTTTGCAAACCTTACAAACTCACATAAATACATTATTACAGGCATTTTTAGACATGACACATGTTTGGTTTTGGAGTTATGTTTATATAACTTTCATATTTAGTATGACTGTTATACTGTCATATTGAATAAAAAAACTAGCTTGTGTCTTTGATATCTTTACAAAAGATCATTTTTTAAAACTAACAACGTTACTTGTCTCCCTAGGCATTATTAGCCATTTTGCATGTGTTGTTTATGAGTTAGGTTTAAATACATTTGTATTGCTTTTTTCCCATTATCTCAGGGTTCTAAGAACTTTAAAGTCAAGTAAAAAACTACTTTTTGTGTTTGCAAAATGTAAAACTCAGTAAAACTCCCAATGATTCATTATTTCAGGCATTATTAGCCAGTTTTTTGTGTGGTTTATGAGTTATGTTTAAATAACTGTCATATTGAGTGTGATTTTGTCATTGTGAGTAAAACCTAATTTTTGTATTTGCAAACCTTACAAAAACAACCGATTCTAGGAAAACTCACATTGATACAATATTACAGGCATGTTTAGACATATTGCATGTTTGGTTTTGGAGTTATATTTATATAACCTGCTTTCTGAGCCGCCACCTTTGTGGTTTGCGTGTCCCACTGATCCAGGAACTATGTTGTCCGGGGGCTTCTATGGTCTCCCAAGACAAACAGGTCCTAGGTGAGGGAACAGACAAAGAGCAGCTCAAAGACCTTTATTAAAAGTACAATTGAGGACCTAGATTTTTTCTCGCCCGGACGCAGGTCACCGTGGCTCCCCTGTGGAGCCAGGCCCAGAGGTGTGGCACGATGGCGATTGGCGGGCCTGTCCCCATGGGGCCCAGCCGTGCTCAGCTCGAAGAGGCAACGTGGAGCCCCCCTCCAGGGCTCACCACTCATGGGCTGGGTCATAGAGGGTGCAGTGTGAGCTTGGTGGTCCCATTATCGGCTACATAAGCTCGCTCTTGGGACATGGAACGTCACCTCGCTGGGAGGGAAGGAGCCTGAGCTGGTGCTTGAGGTGGAGACGTTCCCGGCTAGATATAGTTGGACTAACAGCAAGGGCTCTGGAACCTGTTCTCTCAGAGGGGCTGGACTGAGCTGAACTTTCATTACTTGCAACGCCAGAGTGGAAGAGATTCCACACTGGCGTTGCAACTAATGAGAGGCTGGGGTGGCAATTCTTGTTGCCCCCCGGCTCAAAGCCTGCACGTTGGACTTTAAACCCAATAGACGAGATGGTAGCTTCCTTCAGCCTTCGGGTTGGGTGACGGGTCCTGACTGTTGTTTGTGTTTACACACCAAACAGCAGCTCAGAGTACCAACTCTTTTTGGATTCCCTTGAGGGAGTACTGGAGAGTGCTCCCTCGGGTGATTCCCTTGTTCTGCTGGTGGACTTCAACGCTATGTTGGCAACGACAGTGAAACCTGGAGAGTCGTGATTGGGAAAAATGGCCACCCGGATCTGAACCCAAGTGGTGCTTTGTTATTGGACTTTTGTGCTTGTCACGGATTGTCCATAACAAACACAATGTTCAAACATAAGGGTGTCCATATGTGCACTTGGCACAAGGACACCCTCGGCCGCGTGATTGACTTTGTAGTTGTGTCATGGGATTTGCGGCCTCATGTTTTGGACACTCGGTGAAGAGAGGGGCAGAGCTTTCTACCAACCACCACCTGGTGGTGACCTGGCAGGCCCAAACGCATTGTAAGGGTCTGCTGGGAACACCTAGCAGAGTCTCCTGAAGAACTTTGAACATGTCCGGAAGAACTTTGAACATGTCACGAGGGAGGTGCTGGACATTGAGTCTGAGTGGACCATGTTCCGTTCCTCTCTTGTTGAGCCAGCTGATTGAAGCTGTGGCCGCAAGGTGTTTGGTGCCTGTCGTGGCGGTAATCCACCAGCAGTGAGGGATGCTGTCAAGCTGAAGAAAGAGCCACTGGGTCCTTTTGGCTCATGGGACTCCAGAGGCAGTGGGCATACCGACAGGCCAAGCGAGACCTCCTCAGTCCCACCAACACGTCTTCCTATGAGGAAACAGTGCCTGGGAAGTCTGTGGTGGGCTCTCCTATTTCTGGGGCTGAGGTTGCCAAGGTAGTTAAAAAGCTCCTCAGTGGCAAGGCCCCGGGGGTATGAGCTCCGTCCGGAGTTCCTTAAGGCTCTGGATGCTGTGGGGCAGTCTTGGTTGACAAGACTCTGCAACATTGCGTCTACATCGGGGGCGGTACCTCTGGATTGGCAGACCGGGGTGGTGGTTCCTCTCTTTAAGAAGGGGAACCGGAGGGTGTGTTCCAACTATCGTAGATCACACTCCTCAGCCTTCCCGGTAAGGTCTATTCATGTGTAATGGAGAGGAGGAACCTCGGATCCAGGACGAACAGTGTGGTTTTCGTCCTGGTCGTGGAACGGTAGACCAGCTCTATACTCTCGGCAGGGTCCTTGAGTGTGCATGGGAGTTTGCCCAACCAGTCTACATAAGTTTTGTGGACTTGGAGAAGACATTCGACCTTGGCCCCCGGTAAATCCTGTGGGGAGTGCTCAGAGAGTATGCAGTATCGGCATGTCTGATTGTGGCGGGTGTCTCCCTGTATGATCAGTGTCAGAGCTTGGTCCGCATTGCCGGCAGTATGTCGGACCCCTTTCCAATGAGGGTTGGACTCCGCCAAGGCTGCCCTTTGTCACCGATTCTGTTCATAACTTTAATGGACAGAATATCTAGGCGCAGTCATGGCTTTGAGGATCCCCTCAACGCCATGACTGCGCCTGGTTTGGTGGCTGCAGGATTAGGTCTCTGCTTTTTGCAGATGATGTGGTCCTGATGGCTTCAACTGGCCAAGATCTTCAGCTTTCATTGGATCGGTTCGCAGTGAAGCGACTGGGATGAGAATCAGCACCTCCAAGTCCGAGTCCATGGTTCTCGCCCGGGAAAGGGTGGAGTGCCATCTCGAGGTTGGGAAAGAGATCTTGCCCCAAGTGAAGGAGTTCAAGTACCTAGGAGTCTTGTTCACGAGTGAGGATAGAGTGGATTGTGAGATCTACAGGCGGATCGGTGCGGCGTCTTCAGTAATGAGGACGCTATATCGATCCGTTGTGGTGAAGAAGGAGCTGAGCCAGAAGGAAAAGCTTTCAATTTACCGGTCGATCAACGTTCCCATCCTCACCTATGGTCATGAGCTTTGGGTTATGACCAAAAGGACAAGGTCACGGGTACAAGCGGCCGAAATGAGTTTCCTCCGCCGGGTGGTGGGTCTCTCCCTTAGAGATAGGGTGAGAAGCTCTGTCATCTGGGAGGAACTCAGTGTAAAGCCGCTGCTCCTCCACATTGAGAGGAGCCAGATGAGGTGGTTCGGGCATCTGCTCAGGATGCCACCCGAACGCCTCCCTAGGTCCGAACGGCAGGAGGCCATGGGGAAGACCTAGGATACATTGGAAAGACTATGGCCTGGGAACGCCACGGGATCCCCCGAGAAGAGCTGGACGAAGTGGCTGGGGAGAGGGAAGTCTGGGCTCTCTGCTTAGGCTGCTGCCCCCGCAACCCGACCTCGGATAAGCGGAAGAAAATGGATGGATTTAGTATGACAGTTATACTGTCATATAGAGTGTGACAGTATACTGTCATAAAACCCAATTTTTGTATTTGCAAACCTGATTCTAGTAAAACTCACATCTATACAATATTACAGGCAATTTTGGACATAATTCACGTTTGGTTTTGGAGTTATGTTCATATAACTTTAATATATAGTATGACATCTATACTGTTATAATGAGTAAAAAAACTAACTTGTGTCCGTCATAAAACTCAATTTTTGTATTTGCAAACCTTACAAAAACAAATGATTCTAGTAAAACTCACATGGATTCAATATTACAGGCATTTTTAGACATTTTGCATGTTTGGTTTAAGAATCATGTTGGAATACATTTGTATTGTTTTTTTCACATTATCTCAGCATTTTAAGAACTTACTGTCATATTGAGTAAAAAAAACGTTTTGTGTTTGCAAGCCTTAAAAAAACAACCGATTCTAGTAAAACTCACATTGATACAATATTACAGGCATGTTTAGACATCTTGCATGTTTGGTTTTGGAGTTATGTTTATATAACCTGCTTTCTGAGCCGCCACCTTTGTGGTTTGCGTGTCCCACTGATCCTAGGAGCTATGTTGTCCGGGGGCTTCTATGCCCCCTGGTAGGGTCCCCCAAGACAAACAGGTCCTAGGTGAGGAATCAGACAAAGAGCAGCTCAAAGACCTTTAGAAAAGTACAAATCGAGGACCTAGATATTTTCTCGCCCGGACGCGGGTCACCGTGGCTCCCCTGTGGAGCCAGGCCCAGAGGTGGGGCACGATGGCGAGCGACTGGTGCCCATGGGGCCCAGCTCGAAGAGGCAACGTGGGTCCCCCCTGCAATAGGCTCACCACTCATGGGCTGGGTCATAGAGGTCGGGTGCAGTGTTAGCTGGGCGGAAGCCGAAGGCAGGGCACTTGGCGGTCCGATTATCGGCTACATAAGCTCGCTCTTGGGACGTGGAACGTCACCTCGCGAGGTGGAGAAGTTCCCGGCTAGATAAAGCTGGACTCACTTCGACGCACAGCAAGGGCTCTGGAACCTGTTCTCTCAAGAGGGGTTGGACTCTCTTCCACTCTGGCGTTGCAAGTAATGAGAGGCTGGGTTGGCAATTCTTGTTGCCCCCCCGGCTCAAAGCCTGCACGTTGGACTTAACCCAGAAGACGAGATGGTAGCTTCCCTCCGCTTTCGGGTTGGGTGACGGGTCCTGACTGTTGTTGGTGTTTACGCACCAAACAGCAGCTCAGAGTACCCACTCTTTTTGGATTCCCTTGAGAGTGCTCCCTCGGGTGATTCCCTTGTTCTGCTGGGGGTCTTCAACGCTCATGTTGGCAACGACTTTGAAACCTGGAGAGTCGTGATTGGGAAAAATGGCCAACCGGATCTGAACCCAAGTGGTGCTTTGTTATTGGACTTTTGTGCTCGTCACGGATTGTCCATAACAAACACAATGTTCAAACATAAGGGTGTCCATATGTGCACTTGGCACCAGGACACCCTCGGCCGCAGTTCCATGATTGACTTTGTAGTTGTGTCATAGGATTTGCGGCCTCATGTTTTGGACACTCGGGTGAAGAGAGGGGCGAGCTTTCTACCGATCACCACCTGGTGAGCTGGCTCCGATGGTGGGGTAGGATCCCGGACAGACCTGGCAGGCCCAAAAGCATTGTGAGAGTCTTTTGGGAATGCCTAGCAGAGTCTCCTGTCAGAGAGAGTTTCTTTTTCCACCTCCGGAGGAACTTTGAACATGTCACAAAGGAGGTGCTGGACATTGAGTCTGAATGGATCATGTTCCGTGCCTCTCTTGTCAAGCCAGCTGATTGGAGCTGTGGCCGCAAGGTGTTTGGTGCCTGTCGTGGCGGTAATCCTAGAACCCGCTGGTGGCCACCAGCAGTGCGGGATGCCGTCAAGCTGAAGAAAGAGCTTATCTGGTCCTTTTGGCTCATGGGACTCCAGAGGCAGCGGGCATACCGACAGGCCAAGCAGTGCCTGGGGAATCTGTGGTGGGCTCTCCTATTTCTGGGACTGAGGTTGCCAAGGTAGTTAAAAAGCTCCTCGGTGGCAAGGCCCCGGGGGTGGATGAGCCTTAAGGCTCTGGATGCTGTGGGGCTGTTTTAGTTGACAAGACTCTGCAACATCGCGTGGACATCAGGGGCGGTACCTCTGGATTGGCAGACCGGGGTGGTGGTTCCTCTCTTTAAGAAGGGGAACCGGAGGGTGTGTTCCAACTATCGTAGATCACACTCCTCAGCCTTCCCGGTAAGGTCTATTCATGTGTACTGGAGAGGAGGAACCTCGGATCCAGGACGAACAGTGTGGTTTTCGTCCTGGTCGTGGAACGGTAGACCAGATCTATACTCTCGGCAGGGTCCTTGAGTGTGCATGGGAGTTTGTCCAACCAGTCTACATGTGCGTTGTGGACTTGGAGAAGACATTCGACCGTGGCCACCCCGGGAAGTCCTGTGGGGAGTGCTCAGAGAGTATGGGGTATCGGCATGTCTGATTGTGGCGGGTCGCTCCCTGTATGATCAGTGTCAGAGCTTGGTCCGCATTGCCAGCAGTAAGTCGGACCCCTTTCCAGTGAGGGTTGGACCGGAGTCCAACCCTCGTGTTGGCTGCCCTTTGTCACCAAATGTGTTCATACATTTTATGGACAGAATTTCTAGGCGCAGTCATGGCGTTGAGGGGATCCGGTTTGGTGGCTGCAGGATTAGGTCTCTCCTTTTTGCAGATGATGTGGTCCTTATGGCTTTAACTGGCCAGGATCTTCAGCTCTCATTGGATTGGTTCGCAGCCGAGTGTGAAGCGACTGGGATGAGAATCAGCACCTCCAAGTCCGAGGTTTTCGCCCGGGAAAGGGTGGAGTGCCATTTCGAGGTTGGGCAGGAGATCTTGCCCCAAGTGGATGAGTTCAAGTACCTGGAGTCTTGTTCATGAGTGAGGGAAGAGTGGATCGTGAGATGCACAGGCTGGCGGCCGAAATGAGTTTTCTCCGCTGGGTGGCGGGTCTCTCCCTTACTGTAAGAATTTTCACCGTTTAATTACAGTAACCTACTGGCAGCTAATGGTTCCAGTATAAAACTGTTTTTCTACAGCACACATACTGTGATTTATCACTACAGTTTATTACTGTAAAAAGTATCACAGTACTGTGCTGTATCAAATATACGCTTCACAGCATAATACTGTCATCTGTTTAGCGGCATTACACTGTTATTTTAGTGTATCTACTGTAATATCTATTAACAGTTAATTACAGTAAAATAATTGTAAGCACTATAGACTGAGCTTTACAGTATAATGCCACTAGAAGTTAATGAGTTGAACTTTTAATTTTTCAAAATCAAAACCCCTGCAATCTGCTGGCATAAAAATGACTGGAGAAATGGCCTTGCAAGATTATGTTTTTATTAACCAATTATTTTAAAGTGCATCAAATACATTCAATGTACATTTAGTGCATTCTTCTTATTTTCAGTAAAGCATTTTAACATTTATAACATGTCCACTTAATTTTTAACTGGAGACAAAACACTGAACACGAGTCCAGTGTTTAGTTGTCGGCTACATAAAGCCCCACTCAAAGTCTGTGAGATGTTTTATAAGGGTGGCTACGTGAGGATTTACAGTTGCTGCCTTTTTCTGGACCAGCTTCCCGGTCTTCTTGGACACCACCTTTCCCTGGCTAGCCTTTGTTCCCCTCTCAGGGTGAACGCCAATGAATCGCCTAAAAAAGAGAGAAAGCATATTAGATATTCTGTTGTGATTGAAGATTACTTGCAGTCGATACAGAACCCCCCTCACATTGTTATTTAGGAATATGCACTGCACAAATATTAATATCAATTTTAGGATATATGTGAGCCTATACCATAACCACAGCTGTAGATGAGTGAATGCTCTAAAACCCATTAAGACAAATTCAGAGAGGAAGACAATGCTAAAGCCTCCCCAATCCCTCTCTCTATTTATGTTTTCTCTCCATCTACGGGACCGTGTATTTACGCTGATGTTTCCTGCTTTCACCCATTTAACATATCGTTACCTGCTCATTACCTATCTTCTCTGCATCCTGGGGTCACACTGGTGCTTCTTGCCTTTACCCATTCAACATATCTTTACCTGCACATTACCTATCTTCTCTGCATAGTGTGGTCACACTGGTGCTTTCTACCTTTACCCATTCAAAATATCTTTACCTGCACATTACCTACCTTCTCTGTATCCTGGAGTCAAGCTGGTGTTTCCTGCCTTTACTCATTCAACATATCTTTACCTGCACATTACCTACCTTCTCTGTATCCTGGCGTCTAGCTGGTGTTTCCTGCCTTCACCCATTCAACATATCTTTACCTGCACATTACCTACCTTCCCTGCATCCTTGGGTCACACTGGTGCTTCTTTCTTTCACCATACAACATATCTTCACCTGCACATACCTACCTTGTCTGCATGGCCTCGACCACACCTGCGCTTCCTTCTTTCACCCATTCAACATACCTTCACCCGCACATTACCTACCTTCCCTGCATAGTGGGGTCACACTGGTGCTTCCTGCCTTTACCCATTCAACATATCTTCACCCGCACATTACCTACTTGCTCTGCATTCTCGGGTCAAGCTGGTGCTTCCTGCCATCATCCAGTCAACATATCTTTACCTGCAAATTACCTACTTTTTCTGCATCCTGGGGTCAAACAGGTGCTTCCTTCTTTGACCCAGTCAACATATCTTTACCTGCACATTACCTACCTTCTCTGTATCCTAGAGTCAAACTGGTGCTTCGGTCCCTAATAAGAAGGTCCACAAAGGAACAGAAGAGTCATTGATTTAAGGCACAAAATTGGGGAAAGGACAAGTCAAATTCCTGAACAGAGGTGAGAAATATAAAATAAAATATCCTAACAGTATTTTAACAGTATCAAGAGGATTTACCTTTGAACAAATTCCAATGTCCGAGGACCTTCCTCTTGGTATTCCAAGTTGAACACATAGTAGGTGGCAAGAAGGGCAGCAAGCCCTGAGATTAAGCTAGGATGGACGCCTTTGCAGATGACATCACCTTCCATGCTGATCATCCAACGTTTTATTGTGACTTTGTCACCAGCAACTGGTACAGTCAAGAAATGCAGTTTATGTTCCTAAACGGTATCCAATATGGGTAGCATTTTAAAAGTATTTGGAATGGCCACCTCACTCGCTCTCTCTTTACTCTGTTTACATCTAGTCTCCTAAGGCAGTGGTTCTCAAATGGGGGTACGCGTACTCCTGGGGGTACTTGAAGGTATGCCAAGGGGTACGTGAGATTTATTTTTAATATTCTAAAAACAGCAACAATTCAAAAATCCTTTATAAATATATTTATTGAATAATACTTCGACAAAATATGAATGTAAGTTCATAAACTGAACAACTAATCAAGTAGGCTATTCCATTCATTACCATAACGCCAGAGTTTCCCCCATGCCATGATGGTCTGACCCTACCTGGCGGTGCCACACGGCACCAACTGTCAATCAACTATCCATGTAGAAAACAATGGAGGCTTGGTTAAAGCGTAGTGGACATGTACCATAAATATTGATGTTAAAGATTTCTTTTTTTTTGAAGAAATGTTGAGAATGAAGTTCATGAATCCAGATGGATCTCTATTGCAATCCCCAAAGAGGGCACTTTAAGTTGATTACTTCTATGTGTAAAAATCTTTATTTATAATTGAATCACTTGTTTATTTTTCAACAAGTTTTTAGTTATTTTTATATCTTTTTTTCCAAATAGTTCAAGAAAGACCACAACAAATGAGCAATATTTTGCACTGTCATACAATTAAATAAATCAGAAACTGATGACATAGTGCTGTATTTTACTTCTTTATCTCTTTTTTTCAACCAAAAATGCTTTGCTCTGATTAGGGGGTACTTGAATTTAAAAAATGTTCACAGGGGTACATCACTGAAAAAAGGTGGAGAACCACTGTCCTAAGGCAGTGGTTCTCAACCTTTTTTCAGTGCTGTGAACATTTTTTTAATGCAAGTAGACCTCCTTGTCTTTATAACAGGAATATCCTGAATTCTCAAGTTGCATATCACAATAGTCATCATCAGTGTTAATAACACAAGAGCTGCTTGGATTTGCTGTTGAGCAAGTCAAACTTCGTTCAGTGTAGCCGTAGTGCTTCCTTGACACGTGCGATGTGAAAGTAGACTTAACTGTAAATCTTTTTTCACATTGACTGAAGGGGCACGTAACTGTCGGTAATATGACTTTTCAAATGCAGGAAAAGGGCCCGTATATCATCGCACTTCGCGCTACATGAGACAATATTACAAGGTAAACCTTCTGCGCTATACATATCAGTCCTACTCTTGCCATATTTATGACGACGGCTGTGAGTTTTGAAGGCTGAGAAGTTGGAAAAAACTCTTGTGCATTTAGGGAAAGCACACTTAAACGATGCATTAGGCATACAACTATGACTTCGCATGTGTCTAACATACGCAAATACATTGCTGCAAGTCGTAGCACATATGTTGCAAGTTATCATCTTTTATGATGACTATGACAAAAAAGAAGAAAACTTAGCTAGCTAGCATGCGGCGGTACATGCGCGTGGTCAACGATAGTGTCTGTGATGCTGACTGTGACGCTATGTCATTTCGGACTTTATAAATATATATATATAAAGTAATTCAAACAGAAAATGACACATCAAGGTACAAGTGACTCTTACCTTGTTATCAAAAACACACAATGCAGTAGGATGGATTTAGCAGGGTCGGCCAGGTGAAATGAAGCTCGGTTGGACGAATTGTGGGCGGACCCAAGAAACAAGTCTGAAAAATACTGAATTACACTGTAGGTTTTACAGTAACTTACTGCTGGTTGATATTTTTTGAAAAATGCAACAAAATTTACAGTAATTAACTGCATTTAAGAAGAACATGATAGGTTGAATGGCAACACTAAATTGGCCCTAGTGTGTGAATGTGAGTGTGAATGTTGTCTGTCTATCTGTGTTGGCCCTGCGATGAGGTGGCGACTTGTCCAGGGTGTACCCCGCCTTCCGCCCGATTGTAGCTGAGATAGGCTCCAGCGCCCCCCGCGACCCCGAAGGGAATAAGCGGTAGAAAATGGATGGATGGATGGAGTATATAACTGTAATTTTATTTTTTATTTTTACAGTAATTTTTTACAGTGAAGGTCATGGGTGTCAAACTCTAGCCCGTGGGCCAAATTTGGCCCAACGTGTAATTTGACTTGGCCCTTGAGGCAATATCAAATTAACACTAAAGCTGGACCGGCGATTATACATTGCGGCAGTGCCGTGGTAACACCGCATTCACCGCTACCTCTAATACTTGTCAAGACAAAAGTGACTCCAGCACTGCTCCCGAATTTTTTATTTTTTATTTTCAGCTAGTCAAACGAGTGCCGGCCCAGTTTCACATCAGTGCAGCTTCTGCACCCACACACAATTGAATGCAACGCATACTTCATCAACAGCGATACAGGTTACACTGACGGTAGCCAAATAAAAAACTTTAACACTTTTAGAAATATACGCCACACTGTGAATCCACACCAAACAAGAATGACAAACACATTTCGGGAGAACATCCGCACCGTAACACAACATAAACACAACACAACAAATACCCAGAACCCTTTGTAGCACTAAATCTTCCGGGACGCTACAAGGTGTGTGTGTGTGGGGGGGGGGGGGTTTGGTGGTAGCGGGGGTGTATTTTGTAGCGTCCCGAAAGAGTTAGTGCTGCAAAAGATTCTGGGTATTTGTTCTTTTGTGTTTATGTTGTGTTACGGTACGGATGTTCTCCCGAAAAGTGTTTTTTATTTTTTTTTGGTGTGGGTTCACAGTGTGGCGTATATTTCTAACAGTGTTAAAGTTTTTTATACTTGCACCCTCAGTGTAACCTGTATCGCTGTTGATGAAGTATGCGTTGCATTCATTTGTGTATGCGTGCTGAAGCTGCACATATCTTGTGACTGGGTCTGAATGATGTTAGAATTGGGTGTACGAGATATGACTGTTGAACACCTTATTCGATAATAAAAGTTGCCTCAGCTCAAAGCCTGAGCCCTGACATTAAAGAACTAGCATCTAAAAAAAGATGCCAGGTATCTGGCTTGGGCACATCAAATTAGATCAGTGTGTTGCAAACTGAGCAGTTTAAAGTCCTGAATGGTTGTTTTATTCATTGTTATTTTATTTTCAAATTTATTAGCCTGTGGAAAAAGTTAATGTTGATATTTACCTCAGAAGGCTGCAAATAGAAAAGAGGCATTCAATTTTTATTTAAATTGTATTTGATATGCAATTGATATTTTTTAATTATTATTATTATTATTTGAAACTCCATTTTGCATGTCACTATAAAGTTATATAAGCCTTGCTTGTTCAATATTCAATGCAAAACTTGTTTGGGTCCCTATTAAAAGGTTAATTTGTTCAACCTTGGCCCGCGGCTTTGTTCAGTTTTAAACTTTGGCCCACTCTGTATTTGAGTTTGACACCCCTGGTGAAGGTGAAGCTCTGTCGTCCTGGAGGCCACGGGGAAGACCCAGGACACACTGGGAACACTATGTCTCCCGGCTGGCCTGGGAACGCCTCGGGATCCCCTGAGAAAAGGTCCTAGGTGAGGGATCAGACAAAGAGCAGCTCAAAGACCTTTATGAAAAGTACAAATCGAGGACCTAGATTTTTTCTCGCCCAGGCGCAGGTCACCGTGGCTCCCCTGTGGAGCCAGGCGCAGAGGTGGGGCACGATGGCGAGCGACTGGTGGCCGGGCCTGTCTCCATGGGGCCCTGCCGGGCTCAGCTCGAAGAGGCAACGTGGGTCAACCCTCCAATGGGCTCACCACTCATGGGCCCATTGAGGTCATAGAGGTCAGATGCAGTGTGAACTGGGCTAGAGCCGAAGGCAGGTCACTTGGCGGTCCGATTATCGGCTACATAAGCTCGCTCTTGGGACGTGGAACGTCACCTCGCTGGGAGGGAAAGAGCCTGAGCTGGTGCGCGAGGTGAAGAAGTTCCGGCTAGATATAGTTGGACTCACTTCGACGCACAGCAAGGGCTCTGGAACCTGTTCTCTCAAGAGGGGCTGGACTCTCTTCCACTCTGGCGTTGCAAGCAATGAGAGGCTGGGGTGGCAATTGTTGTTGCTCAAAGCCTGCACGTTGGACTTTAACCCAGTAGACGAGATGGTAGCTTCCCTCCGCCTTCGGGTTGGGTGACGGGTCCTGACTGTTGTTTGTGTTTACGCACCAAACAGCAGCTCAGAGTACCCACTCTTTTTGGATTCCCTTGAGAGAGTACTGGAGAGTGCTCCCTCGGGTGATTCCCTTGTTCTGTTGGGGGACTTCAATGCTCATGTTGGCAAGGACAGTGAAACCTGGAGAGTCGTGATTGGGAAAAATGGCCACCCGGATCTGAACCCAAGTGGTGCTTTGTTATTGGACTTTTGTGCTCGTCACGGATTGTCCATAACAAACACAATGTTCAAACATAAGGAAGAACTTTGAACATGTCACGAGGGAGGTGCTGGACATTGAGTCTGAGTGGACCATGTTCCGTGCCTCTCTTGTCGAGCCTGCTGATTGGAGCTGTGGCCGCAAGGTGTTTGGTGCCTGTCGTGGCGGTAATCCTAGAACTCGCTGGTGGCCACCAGCAGTGAGGGATGCCGTCAAGCTGAAGAAAGAGCCTATCGGGTCCTTTTGGCTCATGGGACTCCAGAGGCAGCGGGCATACCAACAGGCCAAGCAGTGCCTGGGGAATCTGTGGTGGACTCTCCTATTTCTGGGGCTTAGGTTGCCTAGGTAGTTAAAAAGCTCCTCTGTGGCAAGGCCCCGGTGGTGGATGGGTTCCTTAAGGCTCTGGATACTGTGGGGCTGTCTTGGTTGACAAGACTCTGCAACATCGCGTGAACATTGGGGGCGGTACCTCTGGATTGGCAGACCGGGGTGGTGGTTCCTCTCTTTAAGAAGGGGAACCGGAGGGTGTGTTCCAACTATCGTGAAACACACTCCTCAGCCTTCCCGGTAAGGTCTATTCATGTCTACTGGAGAGGAGGAAACTCGGATCCAGGACGAACAGCGTGGTTTTCGTCCTGGTCGTGGAACGGTAGACCAGGTCTATACTCTCGGCAGGGTCCTTGACTGTGAAGCGACTGGGATGAGAATCAGCACCTCCAAGTCCAAGTCCATGGTTCTCGCGCAGGAAAGGGTCGAGTGCCATCTCCAGGTTGGGGAGGAGATCTTGCCCCAAGTGGAGGAGTTCAAGTACCTAGGAGTCTTGTTCACGAGTGAGGATAGAGTGGATCGAGAGATCCACAGGCGGATTGGTGCGGCGTCTTCAGTATTGAGGACGCTATATCGATCCGTTGTGGTGAAGAAGGAGCTGAGCCAGAAGGAAAAGCTCTCAATTTACCGTCGATCTACGTTCCCAGCTTTGGGTTATGACCGAAAGGACAAGCGGCCGGAATGCGTTTCCTCTGCCGGGTGGTGGGTCTCTCCCTTAGAGACAGGGTGAGAAGCTCTGTCATCCGGGAGGAACTCAAAGTATAGCCGCTGCTCCTCCACATTGAGAGGAGCCATGAGGTGGTTCGGGCATCTGCTCAGGATGCCACCCGAACGCCTCTAGGGAGGTGTGGCAGGAGGCCACGGGGAAGACCTAGGACACATTGGAAAGACTATGTCCCCGGCTGGCCTGGGAACGCCTCGGAATACCCCGAGAAGAGCTGGACGAAGTGGCTGGGGAGAGGGAAGTCTGGGATTTTCTGCTCAGGCTGCTGCCCCCGCAACCCGACCTCGGATAAGCGGAAGAAAATGGATGGATTTAGAATGACAGTTATACTGTCAGATTGAGTACAAAAACTAACTAAACCTTACACAATATAATGTTTCTAGTAAAACTCACAAAGATACATATCACCAGGCATTATTAGCCATTTTGCATGTGTGGTTTAGGAGTTATGTTTAAATAAATAACTGTCAGATTGAGTGTGACTGTCAACCGTCATAGTGAGTAAAACCCTTATTTTGTATTTGCAAACCTTACAAAAACAACTAAATCTAGTTAAACTCACACAGATACAATATTACAGACATTTTTAGACATAATGCATGTTTGGTTTTAGAGTAATGTTTATATAACTTTCATATTTAGTATGACAGCTGTACTGTCATATTGAATAAAAAACAACTAACTTGTGTCTTTGCAAACCTTACAAAATATCAATTTTTCTAGTAAAACTAACTAGATACATGCTCCAGGCATTATTAGCCATTTTGCATGTGTTGTTTGAGTTATGTTTAAATAACTGTCATATTGAGTGTGACAGTATACTGTCATAAAACCCAATTTTTGTATTTGCAACCCTGATTCTAGTAAAACTCACATATATACAATATTACAGGCAGTTTTGGACATAATGCATGTTTGGTTTTGGAGTTATGTTTATATAACTTTCATATACAGTATGACAGCTAAACTGTTATATTGAGTAAAATAACTAACTTGTGTTTGTCATAAAACCCAATTTTTGTATTAGCAAACCATACAACTGATTCAAATAAAACTCACATGGATTCAATATTACAGGCATTTTCAGACATTTTGCATGTTTGGTTTAGGAATTATGTTGTAATACATTTGTATTGCTTTTTTCACATTGTCTCAGGATTTTTAGAACATTACTGTCATATTGAGTAAAAAAATAATTTTTGTGTTTGCAAGCCTTAAAAAAAGCATATGTTTCTAGTAAAACTCCCAAAGATGCATTATTTCAGGCATTATTAGCCATTTTTCAGGTGTGGTTTAGGAGTTATGTTTAAATAACTGTCATATTGAGTGTGGCGTTATACTGTCATATTGAGTTAAAAACAACTAACTTGTGTCTTTGCAAACCTTACAAAAGAAAATGTTTCTCGCAACACTCACAAAGATAATTTTTTTCACGCTATTAGACATGTTTCATGTGTATTTAGGAGTTATAATTAAATAATTGTCATATTGAGTGTTACAGTTTTAATGTCATTATGTGTAAAACCTAATTTTTGTATTTGCAAACCTTACAAAAACAATTGATTCTAGTAAAACTTATATAGATTCAATATTACAGGCATTTTTAGACATTTTACATGTTTGGTTTAAAATTTGTGTTTGAATACATTTGTATTGCTTTTTTCGCATTATCTCAGGATTCTAAGAACATTACTTTCAAATTGAGTAAAAAACTACTTTTTGTTTTTGCAAACCTTACAAACTCACATAAATACATTATTACAGGCATTTTTAGACATGACACATGTTTGGTTTTGGAGTTATGTTTATATAACTTTCATATTTAGTATGACTGTTATACTGTCATATTGAATAAAAAAAACTAGCTTGTGTCTTTGATATCTTTACAAAAGATCATTTTTTTAAACTAACAACGTTACATGTCTCCCTAGGCATTATTAGCCATTTTGCATGTGTTGTTTAGGAGTTATGTTAAAATACATTTTTATTGCTTTTTTCCCATTATCTCAGGGTTCTAAGAACATTACAGTCAAGTAAAAAACTACTTTTTGTGTTTGCAAAATGTAAAACTCAGTAAAACTCCCAATGATTCATTATTTCAGGCATTATTAGCCATTTTTTTGTGTGGTTTATGAGTTATGTTTAAATAACAGTCATATTGAGTGTGATTTTGTCATTGTGAGTAAAACCTAATTTATGTATTTGCAAACCTTACAAAAACAACCGATTGTAGGAAAACTCACATTGATACAATATTACAGGCATGTTTAGACATATTGCATGTTTGGTTTTGGAGTTATATTTATATAACCTGCTTTCTGAGCCGCCACCTTTGTGGTTTGCGTGTCCCACTGATCCAGGAACTATGTTGTCCGGGGTTTCTATGGTCTCCCAAGACAAACAGGTCCTAGGTGAGGGATCAGACAAAGAGCAGCTCAAAGACCTTTATTAAAAGTACAATTGAGGACCTAGATTTTTTCTCGCCCGGACGCAGGTCACCGTGGCTCCCCTGTGGAGCCAGGCCCAGAGGTGTGGCACGATGGCGATTGACGGGCCTGTCCCCATGGGGCCCAGCCGTGCTCAGCTCGAAGAGGCAACGTGGATCCCCCCTCCAGGGCTCACCACTCATGGGCTGGGTCATAGAGGGTGCAGTGTGAGCTGGGCGGCAGCCGAAGGCAGGGCACTTGGTGGTCCGATTATCGGCTACATAAGCTCGCTCTTGGGACATGGAACGTCACCTCGCTGGGAGGGAAGGAGCCTGAGCTGGTGCTTGAGGTGGAGACGTTCCCGGCTAGATATAGTTGGACTCACAGCAAGGGCTCTGGAACCTGTTCTCTCAGAGGGGCTGGACTGAGCTGAACTTTCATTACTTGCAACGCCAGAGTGGAAGAGATTCCACACTGGCGTTGCAACTAATGAGAGGCTGGGGTGGCAATTCTTGTTGCCCCCCGGCTCAAAGCCTGCACGTTGGACTTTAAACCCAATAGACGAGATGGTAGCTTCCTTCAGCCTTCGGGTTGGGTGACGGGTCCTGACTGTTGTTTGTGTTTACACACCAAACAGCAGCTCAGAGTACCAACACTTTTTGGATTCCCTTGAGGGAGTACTGGAGAGTGCTCCCTCGGGTGATTCCCTTGTTCTGCTGGTGGACTTCAACGCTATGTTGGCAACGACAGTGAAACCTGGAGAGTCGTGATTGGGAAAAATGGCCACCCGGATCTGAACCCAAGTGGTGCTTTGTTATTGGACTTTTGTGCTTGTCACGGATTGTCCATAACAAACACAATGTTCAAACATAAGGGTGTCCATATGTGCACTTGGCACAAGGACACCCTCGGCCGCATGATTGACTTTGTAGTTGTGTCATGGGATTTGCGGCCTCATGTTTTGGACACTCGGTGAAGAGAGGGGCAGAGCTTTCTACCAACCACCACCTGGTGGTGAGCTGGCTCCGATGGTAGGGGAGGATGCCGGTCAGACCTGGCAGGCCCAAACGCATTGTAAGGGTCTGCTGGGAACACCTAGCAGAGTCTCCTGAAGAACTTTGAACATGTCCGGAAGAACTTTGAACATGTCACGAGGGAGGTGCTGGACATTGAGTCTGAGTGGACCATGTTCCGTTCCTCTCTTGTTGAGCCAGCTGATTGAAGCTGTGGCCGCAAGGTGTTTGGTGCCTGTCGTGGCGGTAATCCACCAGCAGTGAGGGATGCTGTCAAGCTGAAGAAAGAGCCACCGGGTCCTTTTGGCTCATGGGACTCCAGAGGCAGTGGGCATACCGACAGGCCAAGCGAGACCTCCTCAGTCCCACCAACACGTCTTCCTATGAGGAAACAGTGCCTGGGAAGCCTGTGGTGGGCTCTCCTATTTCTGGGGCTGAGGTTGCCAAGGTAGTTAAAAAGCTCCTTGGTGGCAAGGCCCCAGGGGTATGAGCTCCGTCCGGAGTTCCTTAAGGCTCTGGATGCTGTGGGGCAGTCTTGGTTGACAAGACTCTGCAACATTGCGTCTACATCGGGGGCGGTACCTCTGGATTGGCAGACCGGGGTGGTGGTTCCTCTCTTTAAGAAGGGGAACCGGAGGGTGTGTTCCAACTATCGTACATCACACTCCTCAGCCTTCCCGGTAAGGTCTATTCATGTGTAATGGAGAGGAGGAACCTCGGATCCAGGACGAACAGTGTGGTTTTTGTCCTGGTCGTGGAACGGTAGACCAGCTCTATACTCTCGGCAGGGTCCTTGAGTGTGCATGGGAGTTTGCCCAACCAGTCTACATAAGTTTTGTGGACTTGGAGAAGACATTCGACCTTGGCCCCCGGTAAATCCTGTGGGGAGTGCTCAGAGAGTATGGAGTATCGGCATGTCTGATTGTGGCGGGTGTCTCCCTGTATGATCAGTGTCAGAGTTTGGTCCGCATTGCCGGCAGTATGTCGGACCCCTTTCCAGTGAGGGTTGGACTCCGCCAAGGTTGCCCTTTGTCACCGATTCTGTTCATAACTTTAATGGACAGAATATCTAGGCGCAGTCATGGCTTTGAGGATCCCCTCAACGCCATGACTGCGCCTGGTTTGGTGGCTGCAGGATTAGGTCTCTGCTTTTTGCAGATGATGTGGTCCTGATGGCTTCAACTGGCCAAGATCTTCAGCTTTCATTGGATCGGTTCGCAGTGAAGCGACTGGGATGAGAATCAGCACCTCCAAGTCCGAGTCCATGGTTCTCGCCCGGGAAAGGGTGGAGTGCCATCTCGAGGTTGGGAAAGAGATCTTGCCCCAAGTGAAGGAGTTCAAGTACCTAGGAGTCTTGTTCACGAGTGAGGATAGAGTGGATTGTGAGATCTACAGGCGGATCGGTGCGGCGTCTTCAGTAATGAGGACGCTATATCAATCCGTTGTGGTGAAGAAGGAGCTGAGCCAGAAGGAAAAGCTTTCAATTTACCGGTCGATCAACGTTCCCATCCTCACCTATGGTTATGAGCTTTGGGTTATGACCGAAAGGACAAGGTCACGGGTACAAGCGGCCGAAATGAGTTTCCTCCGCCGGGTGGTGGGCCTCTCCCTTAGAGATATGGTGAGAAGCTCTGTCCTCTGGGAGGAACTCAGTGTAAAGCCGCTGCTCCTCCACATTGAGAGGAGCCAGATGAGGTGGTTCGGGCATCTGCTCAGGATGCCACCCGAACGCCTCCCTAGGTCCGAACGGCAGGAGGCCATGGGGAAGACCTAGGATACATTGGAAAGACTATGGCCTGGGAACGCCTCGGGATCCCCCGAGAAGAGCTGGACGAAGTGGCTGGGGAGAGGGAAGTCTGGGCTCTCTGCTTAGGCTGCTGCCCCCGCAACCCGACCTCGGATAAGCGGAAGAAAATAGATGGATTTAGTATGACAGTTATACTGTCATATAGAGTGTGACAGTATACTGTCATAAAACCCAATTTTTGTATTTGCAAACCTGATTCTAGTAAAACTCACATCTGTACAATATTACAGGCAATTTTGGACATAATTCACGTTTGGTTTTGGAGTTATGTTCATATAACTTTAATATATAGTATGACATCTATACTGTTATAATGAGTAAAAAAACTAACTTGTGTTTGTCATAAAACTAAATTTTTGTATTTGCAAACCTTACAAAAACAAATGATTCTAGTAAAACTCACATGGATTCAATATTACAGGCATTTTTAGACATTTTGCATGTTTGGTTTAGGAATCATGTTGGAATACATTTGTATTGTTTTTTTCACATTATCTCAGCATTTTAAGAACTTACTGTCATATTGAGTAAAAAAAACTTTTTGTGTTTGCAAGCCTTAAAAAAACAACCGATTCTAGTAAAACTCACATTGATACAATATTACAGGCATGTTTAGACATCTTGCATGTTTGGTTTTGGAGGTATGTTTATATAACCTGCTTTCTGAGCCGCCACCTTTGTGGTTTGCGTGTCCCACTGATCCTAGGAGCTATGTTGTCCGGGGGCTTCTATGCCCCCTGGTAGGGGGCCCCCAAGACAAACAGGTCCTAGGTGAGGAATCAGACAAAGAGCAGCTCAAAGACCTTTAGAAAAGTACAAATCGAGGACCTAGATATTTTCTCGCCCGGACGCGGGTCACCGTGGCTCCCCTGTGGAGCCAGGCCCAGAGGTGGGGCACGATGGCGAGCGACTGGTGCCCATCGGGCCCAGCTCGAAGAGGCAACGTGGGTCCCCCCTGCACTAGGCTCACCACTCATGGGCTGGGTCATAGAGGTCGGGTGCAGTGTTAGCTGGGCGGAAGCCGAAGGCAGGGCACTTGGCGGTCCGATTATCGGCTACATAAGCTCGCTCTTGGGACGTGGAACGTCACCTCGCGAGGTGGAGAAGTTCCCGGCTAGATAAAGCTAGACTCACTTCGACGCACAGCAAGGGCTCTGGAACCTGTTCTCTCAAGAGGGGTTGGACTTTCTTCCACTCTGGCGTTGCAAGTAATGAGAGGCTGGGTTGGCAATTCTTGTTGCCCCCCGGCTCAAAGCCTGCACGTTGGACTTAACCCAGAAGACGAGATGGTAGCTTCCCTCCGCTTTCGGGTTGGGTGACGGGTCCTGACTGTTGTTGGTGTTTACGCACCAAACAGCAGCTCAGAGTACCGACTCTTTTTGGATTCCCTTGAGAGTGCTCCCTCGGGTGATTCCTTTGTTCTGCTGGGGGTCTTCAACGCTCATGTTGGCAACGACTTTGAAACCTGGAGAGTCGTGATTTGGAAAAATGGCCACCCGGATCTGAACCCAAGTGGTGCTTTGTTATTGGACTTTTGTGCTCGTCACGGATTGTCCATATCAAACACAATGTTCAAACATAAGGGTGTCCATATGTGCACTTGGCACCAGGACACCCTCGGCCGCAGTTCCATTATTGACTTTGTAGTTGTGTCATGGGATTTGCGGCCTCATGTTTTGGACACTCGGGTGAAGAAAGGGGCGAGTTTTCTACCGATCACCACCTGGTGAGCTGGCTCCGATGGTGGGGTAGGATCCCGGACAGACCTGGCAGGCCCAAACGCATTGTGAGAATCTTTTGGGAATGCCTAGCAGAGTCTCCTGTCAGAGAGAGTTTCTTTTTCTACCTCCGGAGGAACTTTGAACATGTCACAAAGGAGGTGCTGGACATTGAGTCTGAATGGATCATGTTCCGTGCCTCTCTTGTCAAGCCAGCTGATTGGAGCTGTGGCCGCAAGGTGTTTGGTGCCTGTCGTGGCGGTAATCCTAGAACCCGCTGGTGGCCACCAGCAGTGCGGGATGCCGTCAAGCTGAAGAAAGAGCTTATCTGGTCCTTTTGGCTCATGGGACTCCAGAGGCAGCGGGCATACCGACAGGCCAAGCAGTGCCTGGGGAATCTGTGGTGGGCTCTCCTATTTCTGGGGCTGAGGTTGCCAAGGTAGTTAAAAAGCTCCTCGGTGGCAAGGCCCCGGGGGTGGATGAGCTCCGTCCGGAGTTCCTTAAGGCTCTGGATGCTGTGGGGCTGTTTTAGTTGACAAGACTCTGCAACATCGCATGGACATCAGGGGCGGTACCTCTGGATTGGCAGACCGGGGTGGTGGTTCCTCTCTTTAAGAAGGGGAACCGGAGGGTGTGTTCCAACTATCGTAGATCACACTCCTCAGCCTTCCCGGTAAGGTCTATTCATGTGTACTGGAGAGGAGGAACCTCGGATCCAGGACGAACAGTGTGGTTTTCGTCCTGGTCGTGGAACGGTAAACCAGCTCTATACTCTCGGCAGGGTCCTTGAGTGTGCATGGGAGTTTGTCCAACCAGTCTACATGTGCTTTGTGGACTTGGAGAAGACATTCGACCGTGGCCACCCCGGGAAGTCCTGTGGGGAGTGCTCAGAGAGTATGGGGTATCGGCATGTCTGATTGTGGCGGGTCGCTCCCTGTATGATCAGTGTCAGAGCTTGGTCCGTATTGCCAGCAGTAAGTCGGACCCCTTTCCAGTGAGGGTTGGACCGGAGTCCAACCCTCGTGTTGGCTGCCCTTTGTCACCAAATGTGTTCATAAATTTTATGGACAGAATTTCTAGGCGCAGTCATGGCGTTGAGGGGATCCGGTTTGGTGGCTGCAGGATTGGTCTCTCCTTTTTGCAGATGATGTGGTCCTTATGGCTTTAACTGGCCAGGATCTTCAGCTCTCATTGGATTGGTTCGCAGCCGAGTGTGAAGCGACTGGGATGAGAATCAGCACCTCCAAGTCCGAGGTTCTCGTCCGGGAAAGGTTGGAGTGCCATTTCGAGGTTGGGCAGGAGATCTTGCCCCAAGTGGATGAGTTCAAGTACCTGGAGTCTTGTTCATGAGTGAGGGAAGAGTGGATCGTGAGATGCACAGGCTGGCGGCCGAAATGAGTTTTCTCCGCTGGGTGGCGGGTCTCTCCCCTACTGTAAGAATTTTCACCGTTTAATTACAGTAACCTACTGGCAGCTAATGGTTCCAGTATAAAACTGTTTTTCTACAGCACACATACTGTGATTTATCAATACAGTTTATTACTGTAAAAAGTATCACAGTACTGTGCTGTATCAAATATACGCTTCACAGCATAATACTGTCATCTGTTTAGCGGCATTACACTGTTATTTTAGTGTATCTACTGTAATATCCATTAACAGTTAATTACAGTAAAATAATTGTAAGCACTTTAGACTGAGCTTTACAGTATAATGCCACTAGAAGTTAATGAGTTGAACTTTTAATGTTTCAAAATCAAAACCCCTGCAATCTGCTGGCATAAAAATGACTGGAGAAATGGCCTTGCAAGATTATGTTTTTATTAACCAATTATTTTAAAGTGCATCAAATACATTCAATGTACATTTAGTGCATTCTTCTTATTTTCAGTAAAGCATTTTAACATTTATAACATGTCCACTTAATTTCTAACTGGAGATAAAACACTGAACACAAGTCCAGTGTTTAGTTGTCGGCTACATAAAGCCCCACTCAAAGTCTGTGAGATGTTTTATAAGGGTGGCTACGTGAGGATTTACAGTTGCTGCCTTTTTCTGGACCAGCTTCCCGGTCTTCTTGGACACCACCTTTCCCTGGCTAGCCTTTGTTCCCCTCTCAGGGTGAACGCCAATGAATCGCCTAAAAAAGAGAGAAAGCATATTAGATATTCTGTTGTGATTGAAGATTACTTGCAGTCGATACAGAACCCCCCTCAAATTGTTATTTAGGAATATGCACTGCACAAATATTAATATCAATTTTAGGATATATGTGAGCCTATACCATAACCACAGATGTAGATGAGTGAATGCTCTAAAACCCATTAAGACAAATTCAGAGAGGAAGACAATGCTAAAGCCTCCCCAATCCCTCTCTCTATTTATGTTTTCTCTCCATCTACGGGGCCGTGTATTTACGCTGATGTTTCCTGCTTTCACCCATTTAACATATCGTTACCTGCTCATTACCTATCTTCTCTGCATCCTGGGGTCACACTGGTGCTTCTTGCCTTTACCCATTCAACATATCTTTACCTGCACATTACCTACCTTCTCTGCATAGTGTGGTCACACTGGTGCTTTCTACCTTTACCCATTCAAAATATATTTACCTGCACATTACCTACCTTCTCTGTATCCTGGAGTCAAGCTGGTGTTTCCTGCCTTTACTCATTCAACATATCTTTACCTGCACATTACCTACCTTCTCTGTATCCTGGCGTCTAGCTGGTGTTTCCTGCCTTCACCCATTCAACATATCTTTACCTGCACATTACCTACCTTCCCTGCATCCTTGGGTCATACTGGTGCTTCTTTCTTTCACCTTACAACATATCTTCACCTGCACATACCTACCTTGTCTGCATGGCCTCGACCACACCTGCGCTTCCTTCTTTCACCCATTTTACCCATTCAACATATCTTCACCCGAACATTACCTACTTGCTCTGCATTCTCGGGTCAAGCTGGTGCTTCCTGCCATCATCCAGTCAACATATCTTTACCTGCAAATTACCTACTTTTTCTGCATCCTGGGGTCAAACAGGTGCTTCCTTTTTTGACCCAGTCAACATATCTTTACCTGCACATTACCTACCTTCTCTGTATCCTAGAGTCAAACTGGTGCTTCGGTCCCTAATAAGAAGGTCCACAAAGGAACAGAAGAGTCATTGATTTAAGGCACAAAATTGGGGAAAGGACAAGTCAAATTCCTGAACAGAGGTGAGAAATATAAAATAAAATATCCTAACAGTATTTTAACAGTATCAAGAGGATTTACCTTCGAACAAATTCCAATGTCCGAGGACCTTCCTCTTGGTATTCCAAGTTGAACACATAGTAGGTGGCAAGAAGGGCAGCAAGCCCTGAGATTAAGCTAGGTTGGACGCCTTTGCAGATGACATCACCTTCCATGCTGATCATCCAACGTTTTATTGTGACTTTGTCACCAGCAACTGGTACAGTCAAGAAATGCAGTTTATGTTCCTAAACAGTATCCAATATGGGTAGCATTTTAAAAGTATTTGGAATGGCCACCTCACTCGCTCTCTCTTTACTCTGTTTACATCTAGTCTCCGAAGGCAGTGGTTCTCAAATGGGGGTACGCGTACTCCTGGGGGTACTTGAAGGTATGCCAAGGGGTACGTGAGATTTTTTTTTAATATTCTAAAAATAGCAACAATTCAAAAATCCTTTATAAATATATTTATTGAATAATACTTCGACAAAATATGAATGTAAGTTCATAAACTGAACAACTAATCAAGTAGGCTATTCCATTCATTACCATAAAGCCAGAGTTTCCCCCATGCCATGATGGTTTGACCCTACCTGGCGGTGCCACACGGCACCAACTGTCAATCAACTATCCATGTAGAAAACAATGGAGGCTTGGTTAAAGCGTAGTGGACATGTTCCATAAATATTGATGTTAAAGATTTCTTTTTTTGAAGAAGAAATGTTGAGAATGAAGTTCATGAATCCAGATGGATCTCTATTGCAATCCCCAAAGAGGGCACTTTAAGTTGATTACTTCTATGTGTAAAAATCTTTATTTATAATTGAATCACTTGTTTATTTTTCAACAAGTTTTTAGTTATTTTTATATCTTTTTTTCCAAATAGTTCAAGAAAGACCACAACAAATGAGCAATATTTTGCACTGTTATACAATTTAATAAATCAGAAACTGATGACATAGTGCTGTATTTTACTTCTTTATCTCTTTTTTTCAACCAAAAATGCTTTGCTCTGATTAGGGGGTACTTGAATTTAAAAAATGTTCACAGGGGTACATCACTGAAAAAAGGTTGAGAACCACTGTCCTAAGGCAGTGGTTCTCAACCTTTTTTCAGTGCTGTGAACATTTTTTTAATGCAAGTAGACCTCCATGTCTTCATAACAGGAATATCCTGAATTCTCAAGTTGCATATCACAATAGTCATCATCAGTGTTAATAACACAAGAGCTGCTTGGATTTGCTGTTGAGCAAGTCAAACTTCGTTCAGTGTAGCCGTAGTGCTTCCTTGACATGTGCGATGTGAAAGTAGACTTAACTGTAAATCTTTTTTCACATTGACTGAAGGGGCACGTAACTGTCGGTAATATGACTTTTCAAATGCAGGAAAAGGGCCCGTATATCATCGCACTTCGCGCTACATGAGACAATATTACAAGGTAAACCTTCTGCGCTATACATATCAGTCCTACTCTTGCCATATTTATGACGACGGCTGTGAGTTTTGAAGGCTGAGAAGTTGGAAAAAACTCTTGTGCATTTAGGGAAAGCACACTTAAACGATGCATTAGGCATACAACTATGACTTCGCATGTGTCTAACATACGCACATACATTGCTGCAAGTCGTAGCACATATGTTGCAAGTTATCATCTTTTATGATGACTATGACAAAAAAGAAGAAAACTTAGCTAGCTAGCATGCGGCGGTACATGCGCGTGGTCAACGATAGTGTCTGTGATGCTGACTGTGACGCTATGTCATTTCGGACTTTATAAATATATATATAAAGTAATTCAAACAGAAAATGACACATCAAGGTACAAGTGACTCTTACCTTGTTATCAAAAACACACGATGCAGTAGGATGGATTTAGCAGGGTCGGCCAGGTGAAATGAAGCTCGGTTGGACGAATTGTGGGCGGACCCAAGAAACAAGTCTGAAAAATACTGAATTACACTGTAGGTTTTACAGTAACTTACTGCTGGTTGATATTTTTTGAAAAATGCAACAACATTTACAGTACTTAACTGCATTTAAGAAGAACATGATAGGTTGATTGGCAACACTAAATAGGCCCTAGTGTGTGAATGTGAGTGTGAATGTTGTCTGTCTATCTGTGTTGGCCCTGCGATGAGGTGGCGACTTGTCCAGGGTGTACCCCGCCTTCCGCCCGATTGTAGCTGAGATAGGCTCCAGCGCCCCCCGCGACCCCGAAGGGAATAAGCGGTAGAAAATGGATGGATGGATGGAGTATATAACTGTAATTTTATTTTTTATTTTTACAGTAATTTTTTACAGTGAAGGTCATGGGTGTCAAACTCTGGCCCATGGGCCAAATTTGGCCCAACGTGTAATTTGACTTGGCCCTTGAGGCAATATCAAATTAACACCAAAGCTGGACCGGCGATTATACATTGCGGCAGTGCCGCGGTAACACCGCATTCACCGCTACTTCTAATACTTGCCAAGACAAAAGTGACTCCAGCACTGCTCCCGAATTTTTTATTTTTTATTTTCAGCTAGTCAAACGAGTGCCGGCCCAGTTTCACGTCAGTGCAGCTTCTGCACCCACACACAATTGAATGCAACGCATACTTCATCAACAGCGATACAGGTTACACTGACGGTAGCCAAATAAAAAACTTTAACACTTTTAGAAATATACGCCACACTGTGAATCCACACCAAACAAGAATGACAAACACATTTCGGGAGAACATCCGCACCGTAACACAACATAAACACAACACAACAAATACCCAGAACCCTTTGTAGCACTAAATCTTCCGGGACGCTACAAGGTGTGTGTGTGTGGGGGGGGGGAGGTTTGGTGGTAGCGGGGGTGTATTTTGTAGCGTCCCGAAAGAGTTAGTGCTGCAAAAGATTCTGGGTATTTGTTCTTTTGTGTTTATGTTGTGTTACGGTACGGATGTTCTCCCGAAAGGTGTTTTTTATTTTTGTTTGGTGTGGGTTCACAGTGTGGCGTATATTTCTAACAGTGTTAAAGTTTTTTATACTGGCACCCTCAGTGTAACCTGTATCGCTGTTGATGAAGTATGCGTTGCATTCATTTCTGTATGCGTGCTGAAGCTGCACATATCTTGTGACTGGGTCTGAATGATGTTAGAATTGGGTGTACGAGATATGACTGTTGAACACCTTGTTCGATAATGAAAGTTGCCTCAGCTCAAAGCCTGAGCCCCGACATTAAAGAACTAGCATCTAAAAAAAGATGCCAGGTATCTGGCTTGGGCACATCAAATTAGATCAGTGTGTTGCAAACTGAGCAGTTTAAAGTCCTGAATGGTTGTTTTATTCATTGTTATTTTATTTTCAAATTTATTAGCCTGTGGAAAAAGTTAATGTTGATATTTACCTCAGAAGGCTGCAAATAGAAAAGAGGCATTCAATTTTTATTTAAATTGTATTTGATATGCAATTGATATTTTTTAATTATTATTATTATTATTTGAAACTCCATTTTGCATGTCACTATAAAGTTATATATACCGTATTTCCTTGAATAGCCGCAGGGGCGCTAATTAATTTAAAACCTCTTCTCACTCCTGCGGTTACCAAAACCATGCGGAATGAGCAAGCATGCTCTAATTATTTTAAAACCTCTTCTCACTCCGGCGCATACCTTATAATTAAAAACACATTTAATAAAAAAAACGTTATTATGATCTTACCTTTACTTGTAGATGGGTCCATGTGCAGCTGCTTCTGATCAAAGGCAGTCTTTCTCATCTTTCTTCAATTTTAAAAGTCTCTGGAGATATTCCTTTAATTATTACCTCCTGCTTCGATTGAAAGTCCAGTTTAGAAAACGGTTTTATTTTAGATATGTAATCCTCCATGTTAAAAGTGCAAGCAAACAATTGCTGCATGCTTGCTGCTTGTTGTCTTCTTCTGCAGTACCTGTCTCCTGCAGTACTGGTAGTCGCAAGAAGGATCACTAGCGCCCTCTACCTCCTGGAGGCGGGAGTCATTTAATGACTCATATTTGACCCGGCGGAAGTGCCAAGCATGCGCTAATTATTTTGCGAAACGAGTTTGACCCGGCTGTAATTCTAGGCAGGCGAATACTATATTCCCGGCGCCAATTCAAGGAAATACGGTAAGCCTTGCTTGTTCAATATTCAATGCAAAACTTGTTTGGGTCCCTATTAAAAGGTTAATTTGTTCAACCTTGGCCCGCGGCTTTGTTCAGTTTTAAACTTTGGCCCACTCTGTATTTGAGTTTGACACCCCTGGTGAAGGTGAAGCTCTGTCGTCCTGGAGGCCACGGGGAAGACCCAGGACACACTGGGAACACTATGTCTCCCGGCTGGCCTGGGAACGCCTCGGGATCCCCTGAGAAAAGGTCCTAGGTGAGGGATCAGACAAAGAGCAGCTCAAAGACCTTTATGAAAAGTACAAATCGAGGACCTAGATTTTTTCTCGCCCAGGCGCAGGTCACCGTGGCTCCCCTGTGGAGCCAGGCGCAGAGGTGGGGCACGATGGCGAGCGACTGGTGGCTGGGCCTGTCTCCATGGGGCCCTGCCGGGCTCAGCTCGAAGAGGCAACGTGGGTCAACCCTCCAATGGGCTCACCACTCATGGGCCCATTGAGGTCATAGAGGTCGGATGCAGTGTGAACTGGGCGGCAGCCGAAGGCAGGGCACTTGGCGGTCCGATTATCGGCTACATAAGCTCGCTCTTGGGACGTGGAACGTCACCTCGCTGGGAGGGAAAGAGCCTGAGCTGGTGCGCGAGGTGAAGAAGTTCCGGCTAGATATAGTTGGACTCACTTCGACGCACAGCAAGGGCTCTGGAACCTGTTCTCTCAAGAGGGGCTGGACTCTCTTCCACTCTGGCGTTGCAAGCAATGAGAGGCTGGGGTGGCAATTGTTGTTGCTCAAAGCCTGCACGTTGGACTTTAACCCAGTAGACGAGATGGTAGCTTCCCTCCGCCTTCGGGTTGGGTGACGGGTCCTGACTGTTGTTTGTGTTTATGCACCAAACAGCAGCTCAGAGTACCCACTCTTTTTGGATTCCCTTGAGGGAGTACTGGAGAGTGCTCCCTCGGGTGATTCCCTTGTTCTGTTGGGGGACTTCAATGCTCATGTTGGCAAGGACAGTGAAACCTGGAGAGTCGTGATTGGGAAAAATGGCCACCCGGATCTGAACCCAAGTGGTGCTTTGTTATTGGACTTTTGTGCTCGTCACGGATTGTCCATAACAAACACAATGTTCAAACATAAGGAAGAACTTTGAGCATGTCACGAGGGAGGTGCTGGACATTGAGTCTGAGTGGACCATGTTCCGTGCCTCTCTTGTCGAGCCTGCTGATTGGAGCTGTGGCCGCAAGGTGTTTGGTGCCTGTCGTGGCGGTAATACTAGAACTCGCTGGTGGCCACCAGCAGTGAGGGATGCCGTCAAGCTGAAGAAAGAGCCTATCGGGTCCTTTTGGCTCATGGGACTCCAGAGGCAGCGGGCATACCGACAGTCCAAGCAGTGCCTGGGGAATCTGTGGTGGACTCTCCTATTTCTGGGGCTTAGGTTGCCTAGGTAGTTAAAAAGCTCCTCTGTGGCAAGGCCCCGGTGGTGGATGAGTTCCTTAAGGCTCTGGATACTGTGGGGCTGTCTTGGTTGACAAGACTCTGCAACATCGCGTGAACATTGGGGGCGGTACCTCTGGATTGGCAGACCGGGGTGGTGGTTCCTCTCTTTAAGAAGGGGAACCGGAGGGTGTGTTCCAACTATCGTGAAACACACTCCTCAGCCTTCCCGGTAAGGTCTATTCATGTGTACTGGAGAGGAGGAAACTCGGATCCAGGACGAACAGTGTGGTTTTCGTCCTGGTCGTGGAACGGTAGACCAGGTCTATACTCTCGGCAGGGTCCTTGAGTGTGAAGCGACTGGGATGAGAATCAGCACCTCCAAGTCCAAGTCCATGGTTCTCGCGCAGGAAAGGGTCGAGTGCCATCTCCAGGTTGGGGAGGAGATCTTGCCCCAAGTGGAGGAGTTCAAGTACCTAGGAGTCTTGTTCACGAGTGAGGATAGAGTGGATCGAGAGATCCACAGGCGGATTGGTGCGGCGTCTTCAGTATTGAGGACGCTATATCGATCCGTTGTGGTGAAGAAGGAGCTGAGCCAGAAGGAAAAGCTCTCAATTTACCGTCGATCTACGTTCCCAGTCTTGGGTTATGACCGAAAGGACAAGCGGCCGAAATGCGTTTCCTCTGCCGGGTGGTGGGTCTCTCCCTTAGAGACAGGGTGAGAAGCTCTGTCATCCGGGAGGAACTCAAAGTAAAGCCGCTGCTCCTCCACATTGAGAGGAGGCATGAGGTGGTTCGGGCATCTGCTCAGAATGCCACCCGAACGCCTCTAGGGAGGTGTGGCAAGAGGCCACGGGGAAGACCTAGGACACATTGGAAAGATTATGTCCCCGGCTGGCCTGGGAACGCCTCGGAATACCCCGAGAAGAGCTGGACGAAGTGGCTGGGGAGACGGAAGTCTGGGATTTTCTGCTCAGGCTGCTGCCCCCGCAACCCGACCTCGGATAAGCGGAAGAAAATGGATGGATTTAGAATGACAGTTATACTGTCAGATTGAGTACAAAAAGTAACTAAACCTTACACAATATAATGTTGCTAGTAAAACTCACAAAGATACATATCTCCAGGCATTATTAGCCATTTTGCATGCGTGGTTTAGGAGTTATGTTTAAATAAATAACTGTCAGATTGAGTGTGACAGTAAACTGTCATAGTGAGTAAAACCCTTATTTTGTATTTGCAAACCTTACAAAAACAACTACATCTAGTTAAACTCACACAGATACAATATTACAGGCATTTTTAGACACAATGCATGTTTGGTTTTAGAGTAATGTTTATATAACTTTCATATTTAGTATGACAGTTATACTGTCATATTGAATAAAAAAAACAACTAACTTGTGTCTTTGCAAACCTTACAAAATACCATTTTTCTAGTAAAACTAATTAAGATACATGCTCCAGGCATTATTAGCTATTTTGCATGTGTTGTTTGAGTTATGTTTAAATAACTGTCATATTGAGTGTGACAGTATACTGTCATAAAACCCAATTTTTGTATTTGCAACCCTGACTCTGGTAAAACTCACGTATATACAATATTACAGGCAGTTTTGGACATAATGCATGTTTGGTTTTGGTTTTGGAGTTATGTTTATATAACTTTCATATATAGTATGACAGCTAAACTGTTATATTGAGTAAAAAAACTAACTTGTGTTTGTCATAAAACCCAATTTTTGTATTAGCAAACCATACAACTGATTCAAATAAAACTCACATGGATTCAGTATTACAGGCATTTTCAGACATTTTGCATGTTTGGTTTAGGAATTATGTTGTAATACATAATACAATACAAATAATTTTTGTGTTTGCAAGCCTTAAAAAAGCATATGTTTCCAGTAAAACTCCCAAAGATGCATTATTTCAGGCATTATTGGCCATTTTTCAGGTGTGGTTTAGGAGTTATGTTAAAATAACTGTCATATTGAGTGTGGCGTTATACTGTCATATTGAGTTAAAAAAAAACTAACTTGTGTCTTTGCAAACCTTACAAAAGAAAATGTTTCTAGCAACACTCACAAATATATATTTTTTCACGCTATTAGACATGTTTCATGTGTATTTAGGAGTTATAATTAAATAACTTTCATATTGAGTGTTAAAGTTATAATGTCATTATGTGTAAAACCTATTTTTTGTATTTGCAAACCTTACAAAAACAATTGATTCTAGTAAAACTTACATAGATTCAATATTACAGGCATTTTTAGACAATTTACATGTTTGGTTTAAAAGTTGTGTTTGAATACATTTGTATTGCTTTTTTCGCATTATCTCAGGATTCTAAGATCATTACTTTCATATTGAGTAAAACACTACTTTTTGTTTTTGCAAACCTTACAAACTCACATGAATACATTATTATAAGCAATTTTAGACATGTCACACGTTTGGTTTTGGAGTTATGTTTATATAACTTTTATATTTAGTATGACTGTTATACTGTCATATTGAATAAAAAAAAACTAGCTTGTGTCTTTGCAAACTTTACAAAATATCATTTTTCTAGTAAAACTAACAAAGATACATGTCTCCAGGCATTATTACCCATTTTGCATGGGTTGTTTAGGAATTATGTTTAAATACATTTTTATTGCTTTTTTCGCATTATCTCAGGATTCTTAGATCATTACTTTCATATTGAGTAAAAAACTACTTTTTGTTTTAGCAAACCTTACAAACTCACATAAATACATTATTACAGGCATTTTTAGACATAACACATGTTTGGTTTTGGAGTTATGTTTATATAACTTTTATATTTAATATGACTGTTATACTGTCATATTGAATTAAAAAAAACTAGCTTGTGTCTTTGCAAACTTTACAAAATATACATTTCCTAGTAAAACTAACAAAGATACATGTCTCCAGGCATTATTACCCATTTTGCATGGGTTGTTTAGGAATTGTGTTTAAAGACATTTTTATTGCTTTTTTCGCATTATCTCAGGATTCTTAGATCATTACTTTCATATTGAGTAAAAAACTACATTTTGTTTTTGCAAAACTTACAAACTCACATAAATACATTATTACAGACATTTTTTAGACATGACACAGGTTTGGTTTTGGAGTTATGTTTATATAACTTTTATATTTAGTATGACTGCTATACTGTCATATTGAATAAAAAAAACTAGCTTGTGTCTTTGCAAACTTTACAAAATATAATTTTTCTAGTAAAACTAACAAAGATACATGTCTCCAGGCATTATTACCCATTTTGCATGGGTTGTTTAGGAATTATGTTTAAATACATTTTTATTGCTTTTTTCGCATTATCTCAGGATTCTTAGATCATTACTTTCATATTGAGTAAAAAACTACTTTTTGTTCTTGCAAACCTTACAAACTCACAAAAATACATTATTACATGCTTTTTTAGACATAACACATGTTTGGTTTTGGAGTTATGTTTTGATAACTTTCATATTTAGTAGGACTGTTATACTGTCATATTTAATTTTAAAAAACTAGCTTGTGTCTTTGCAAACTTTACAAAACATAATTTTCTAGTAAAACTAACAAAGATACATGTCTCCAGGCATTATTAGCCATTTTGCATGGGTTGTTTAGGAATTATGTTTAAATACATTTTTATTGCTTTTTTCGCATTATCTCAGGATTCTTAGATCATTACTTTCATATTGAGTAAAAAACTACTTTTTGTTTTTGCAAACTTTACAAACTCACATAAATACATTATTACAGGCATTTTTAGACATAACACGTTTGGTTTTGGAGTTATGTTTTGATAACTTTCATATTTAGTAGGACTGTTATACTGTCATATTGAATAAAAAAAACTAGCTTGTGTCTTTGATACCTTTACAAAAGATCATTTTCTAGTAAAACTAACAAAGATACATGTCTCTAGGCATTATTACCCATTTTGCCTGGGTTGTTTAGAAGTTATGTTTAAATACATTTTTATTGCTTTTTTCGCATTATCTCAGGATTCTAAGATCATTACTTTCATATTGAGTAAAAAACTACTTTTTGTTTTTGCAAACCTTACAAACTCACATTAATACATTATTACAGGCATTTTTAGACATGACACATGTTTGGTTTTAGAGTTATGTTTATATAACTTTCATATTTAATATGACTGTTATACTGTCATATTGAATAAAAAAAACTGGCTTGTGTCTTTGCAAACTTTACAAAAGATCATTTTCCAGTAAAACTAACAAAGATACATGTTTCCAGGCATTATTAGCCATTTTGCATATGTTGTTTAGGAGTAATGTTTAAATACATTTTTATTGCTTTTTTCGCATTATCTCAGGATTTTAAGAACATTACAGTCATATTGAGTAAAAAAACTACTTTTTGTGTTTGCAAGATTTAAAAAAGCATGTGTTTCGAGTAAAACGGCCAAGGATGCATTATTTCAGGCATTATTAGCCATTTTTTGTGTGTGGTTTGAGTTATGGTTAAATAACTGTCATATACTGTCAGTTATGACATAGTAAGTAAAACCTAATTTATGTATTGCAAACCTTACAAAATCATTTAAATCTAGTAAAACTCACATGGATTCAATATTACAGACATTTTTAGACATTTTGCATGTTTGGTCTAGGAATTATGTTGGAATCATTTTTATTAATTTGTTCGTATTTTCTCAGAATTTTAGAACATTACTGTCATATTGAGTAAAGAAATAATTTTTGTGTTTGCAAGCCTTAAAAAAGCATATGTTTCGAGTAAAACTTACAAGAATGCATTATTTCAGGCATTGTTAATCATTTTTCATGTGTAGTTTAAGAGTTATGTTTAAACTGTCATATTGAGTGTGGCAGTTATACTGTCATATTGAGTAAAAAAAACTAACCTGTCTTTGCAAACCTTACAAAATAAAATGTTTCTAGTAACACTCACAAAGATACATTTTTTCACGCATTATTAGACATGTTTCATGTGTGGTTAGGAGTTATAAATAAATAATTGTCATATTGAGTGTTACAGTTTTAATGTCATGTGTAAAACCTAATTTTTGTATTTGCAAACCTTACAAAAATAATTGATTCTAGTAAAACTTATATAGATTCAATATTACAGGCATTTTTAGACATTTTACATGTTTGGTTTAAAATTTGTGTTTGAATACATTTGTATTGCTTTTTTCGCATTATCTCAGGATTCTAAGAACATTACTTTCATATTGAGTAAAAAACTACTTTTTGTTTTTGCAAACCTTACAAACTCACATAAATACATTATTACAGGCATTTTTAGACATGACACATGTTTGGTTTTGGAGTTATGTTTATATAACTTTCATATTAAGTATGACTGTTATACTGTCATATTGAATAAAAAAAACTAGCTTGTGTCTTTGATATCTTTACAAAATATCATTTTTTTAAACTAACAACGTTACATGTCTCCCTAGGCATTATTAGCCATTTTGCATGTGTTGTTTAGGAGTTAGGTTTAAATACATTTTTATTGCTTTTTTCCCATTATCTCAGGGTTCTAAGAACTTTAAAGTCAAGTAAAAAACTACTTTTTGTGTTTGCAAAATGTAAAACTCAGTAAAACTCCCAATGATTCATTATTTCAGGCATTATTAGCCATTTTTTGTGTGGTTTATGAGTTATGTTTAAATAACTGTCATATTGAGTGTGATTTTGTCATTGTGAGTAAAACCTAATTTTTGTATTTGCAAACCTTACAAAAACAACCGATTCTAGGAAAACTCACATTGATACAATATTACAGGCATGTTTAGACATATTGCATGTTTGGTTTTGGAGTTATATTTATATAACCTGCTTTCTGAGCCGCCACCTTTGTGGTTTGCGTGTCCCAGTGATCCAGGAACTATGTTGTCCGGGGGCTTCTATGGTCTCCCAAGACAAACAGGTCCTAGGTGAGGGATCAGACAAAGAGCAGCTCAAAGACCTTTATTAAAAGTACAATTGAGGACCTAGATTTTTTCTCGCCCGGACGCAGGTCACCGTGGCTCCCCTGTGGAGCCAGGCCCAGAGGTGTGGCACGATGGCGATTGACGGGCCTGTCCCCATGGGGCCCAGCCGTGCTCAGCTCGAAGAGGCAACGTGGATCCCCCCTCCAGGGCTCACCACTCATGGGCTGGGTCATAGAGGGTGCAGTGTGAGCTGGGCGGCAGCCGAAGGCAGGGCACTTGGTGGTCCGATTATCGGCTACATAAGCTCGCTCTTGGGACATGGAACGTCACCTCGCTGGGAGGGAAGGAGCCTGAGCTGGTGCTTGAGGTGGAGACGTTCCCGGCTAGATATAGTTGGACTCACAGCAAGGGCTCTGGAACCTGTTCTCTCAGAGGGGCTGGACTGAGCTGAACTTTCATTACTTGCAACGCCAGAGTGGAAGAGATTCCACACTGGCGTTGCAACTAATGAGAGGCTGGGGTGGCAATTCTTGTTGCCCCCCGGCTCAAAGCCTGCACGTTGGACTTTAAACCCAATAGACGAGATGGTAGCTTCCTTCAGCCTTCGGGTTGGGTGACGGGTCCTGACTGTTGTTTGTGTTTACACACCAAACAGCAGCTCAGAGTACCAACTCTTTTTGGATTCCCTTGAGGGAGTACTGAAGAGTGCTCCCTCGGGTGATTCCCTTGTTCTGCTGGTGGACTTCAACGCTATGTTGGCAACGACAGTGAAACCTGGAGAGTCGTGATTGGGAAAAATGGCCACCCGGATCTGAACCCAAGTGCTGCTTTGTTATTGGACTTTTGTGCTTGTCACGGATTGTCCATAACAAACACAATGTTCAAACATAAGGGTGTCCATATGTGCACTTGGCACAAGGACACCCTCGGCCGCATGATTGACTTTGTAGTTGTGCCGTGGGATTTGCGGCCTCATGTTTTGGACACTCGGTGAAGAGAGGGGCAGAGCTTTCTACCAACCACCACCTGGTGGTGAGCTGGCTCCGATGGTAGGGGGGGATGCCGGTCAGACCTGGCAGGCCCAAACGCATTGTAAGGGTCTGCTGGGAACACCTAGCAGAGTCTCCTGAAGAACTTTGAACATGTCCGGAAGAACTTTGAACATGTCACGAGGGAGGTGCTGGACATTGAGTCTGAGTGGACCATGTTCCGTTCCTCTCTTGTTGAGCCAGCTGATTGAAGCTGTGGCCGCAAGGTGTTTGGTGCCTGTCGAGGCGGTAATCCACCAGCAGTGAGGGATGCTGTCAAGCTGAAGAAAGAGCCACCGGGTCCTTTTGGCTCATGGGACTCCAGAGGCAGTGGGCATACCGACAGGCCAAGCGAGACCTCCTCAGTCCCACCAACACGTCTTCCTATGAGGAAACAGTGCCTGGGAAGTCTGTGATGGGCTCTCCTATTTCTGGGGCTGAGGTTGACAAGGTAGTTAAAAAGCTCCTTGGTGGCAAGGCCCCAGGGTATGAGCTCCGTCCGGAGTTCCTTAAGGCTCTGGATGCTGTGGGGCAGTCTTGGTTGACAAGACTCTGCAACATTGCGTCTACATCGGGGGCGGTACCTCTGGATTGGCAGACCGGGGTGGTGGTTCCTCTCTTTAAGAAGGGGAACCGGAGGGTGTGTTCCAACTATCGTAGATCACACTCCTCAGCCTTCCCGGTAAGGTCTATTCATGTGTACTGGAGAGGAGGAACCTCGGATCCAGGACGAACAGTGTGGTTTTCGTCCTGGTCGTGGAACGGTAGACCAGCTCTATACTCTCGGCAGGGTCCTTGAGTGTGCATGGGAGTTTGTCCAACCAGTCTACATGTGCTTTGTGGACTTGGAGAAGACATTCGACCGTGGCCACCCCGGGAAGTCCTGTGGGGAGTGCTCAGAGAGTATGGGGTATCGGCATGTCTGATTGTGGCGTGTCGCTCCCTGTATGATCGGTGTCAGAGCTTGGTCCGCATTGCCAGCAGTAAGTTGGCTGCCCTTTGTCACCAAATGTGTTCATAAATTTTATGGACAGAATTTCTAGGCGCAGTCATGGCGTTGAGGGGATCCGGTTTGGTGGCTGCAGGATTAGGTCTCTCCTTTTTGCAGATGATGTGGTCCTTATGGCTTTAACTGGCCAGGATCTTCAGCTCTCATTGGATTGGTTCGCAGCCGAGTGTGAAGCGACTGGGATGAGAATCAGCACCTCCAAGTCCGAGGTTCTCGCCCGGGAAAGGGTGGAGTGCCATCTCGAGGTTGGGCAGGAGATCTTGCCCCAAGTGGATGAGTTCAAGTACCTGGAGTCTTGTTCATGAGTGAGGGAAGAGTGGATCGTGAGATGCACAGGCTGATCGGTGCGGCGTCTTCAGTAATGAGGACGCTATATCGATTTGTTGTGGTAAGAAGGAGCTGCGCCAGAAGGAAAAGCTCTCAATTTACCGGTCAATCTACGTTCCCATCCTCACCTATGGTCATGAGCTTTGGGTTATGACCGAAAGGACAAGATCACGGGTACAAGCGGCCGAAATGAGTTTTCTCCGCTGGGTGGCGGGTCTCTCCCTTATTGAAAGAATTTTCACCGTTTAATTACAGTAACCTACTGGCAGCTAATGGTTCCAGTATAAAACTGTTTTTCTACAGCACACATACTGTGATTTATCACTACAGTTTATTACTGTAAAAAGTATCACAGTACTGTGCTGTATCAAATATACGCTTCACAGCATAATACTGTCATCTGTTTAGCGGCATTACACTGTTATTTTAGTGTATCTACTGTAATATCCATTAACAGTTAATTACAGTAAAATAATTGTAAGCACTATAGACTGAGCTTTACAGTTAAATGCCACTAGAAGTTAATGAGTTGAACTTTTAATTTTTCAAAATCAAAACCCCTGCAATCTGCTGGCATAAAAATGACTGGAGAAATGGCCTTGCAAGATTATGTTTTTATTAACCAATTATTTTAAAGTGCATCAAATAAATTCAATGTACATTTAGTGCATTCTTCTTATTTTCAGTAAAGCATTTTAACATTTATAACATGTCCACTTAATTTCTAATTGGAGACAAAACACTGAACACGAGTCCAGTGTTTAGTTGTCGGCTACATAAAGCCCCACTCAAAGTCTGTGAGATGTTTTATAAGGGTGGCTACGTGAGGATTTACAGTTGCTGCCTTTTTCTGGACCAGCTTCCCGGTCTTCTTGGACACCACCTTTCCCTAGCTAGCCTTTGTTCCCCTCTCAGGGTTAACGCCAATGAATCGCCTAAAAAAGAGAGAAAGCATATTAGATATTCTGTTGTGATTGAAGATTACTTGCAGTCGATACAGAACCCCCCTCACATTGTTATTTAGGAATATGCACTGCACAAATATTAATATCAATTTTAGGATATATTTGAGCCTATACCATAACCACAGCTGTAGATGAGTGAATGCTCTAAAACCCATTAAGACGAATTCAGAGAGGAAGACAATGCTAAAGCCTCCCCAATCCCTCTCTCTATTTATGTTTTCTCTCCATCTACGGGACCGTGTATTTACGCTGATGTTTCCTGCTTTCACCCATTTAACATATCGTTACCTGCTCATTACCTATCTTCTCTGCATCCTGGGGTCACACTGCTGCTTCTTGCCTTTACCCATTCAACATATCTTTACCTGCACATTACCTACCTTCTCCGTATCCTGGAGTCAAGCTGGTGTTTCCTGCCTTTACTCATTCAACATATCTTTACCTGCACATTACCTACCTTCTCTGTATCCTGGCGTCTAGCTGGTGTTTCCTGCCTTCACCCATTCAACATATCTTTACCTGCACATTACCTACCTTCCCTGCATCCTTGGGTCACACTGGTGCTTCTTTCTTTCACCATACAACATATCTTCACCTGCACATTCCTACCTTGTCTGCATGGCCTCGACCACACCTGCGCTTCCTTCTTTCACCCATTCAACATACCTTCACCCGCACATTACTTACCTTCCCTGCATAGTGGGGTCACACTGGTGCTTCCTGCCTTTACCCATTCAACATATCTTCACCCGCACATTACCTACTTGCTCTGCATTCTCGGGTGAAGCTGGTGCTTCCTGCCATCATCCAGTCAACATATCTTTACCTGCAAATTACCTACTTTTTCTGCATCCTGGGGTCAAACAGGTGCTTCCTTCTTTGACCCAGTCAACATATCTTTACCTGCACATTACCTACCTTCTCTGTATCCTAGAGTCAAACTGGTGCTTCGGTCCCTAATAAGAAGGTCCACAAAGGAACAGAAGAGTCATTGATTTAAGGCACAAAATTGGGGAAAGGACAAGTCAAATTCCTGAACAGAGGTGACAAATATAAAATAAAATATCCTAACAGTATTTTAACAGTATCAAGAGGATTTACATTTGAACAAATTCCAATGTCCGAGGACCTTCCTCTTGGTATTCCAAGTTGAACACATAGTAGGTGGCAAGAAGGGCAGCAAGCCCTGAGATTAAGCTAGGTTGGACGCCTTTGCAGATGACATCACCTTCCATGCTGATCATCCAACGTTTTATTGTGACTTTGTCACCAGCAACTGGTACAGTCAAGAAATGCAGTTTATGTTCCTAAACAGTATCCAATATGGGTAGCATTTTAAAAGTATTTGGAATGGCCACATCACTCGCTCTCTCTTTACTCTGTTTACAGCTAGTCTCCTAAGGCAGTGGTTCTCAAATGGGGGTATGCGTACTCCTGGGGGTACTTGAAGGTATGCCAAGGGGTACGTGAGATTTTTTTTTAATATTCTAAAAATAGCAACAATTCAAAAATCCTTTATAAATATATTTATTGAATAATACTTCGACAAAATATGAATGTAAGTTCATAAACTGAACAACTAATCAAGTAGGCTATTCCATTCATTACCATAAAGCCAGAGTTTCCCCCATGCCATGATGGTTTGACCCTACCTGGCGGTGCCACACGGCACCAACTGTCAATCAACTATCCATGTAGAAAACAATGGAGGCTTGGTTAAAGCGTAGTGGACATGTTCCATAAATATTGATGTTAAAGATTTCTTTTTTTGAAGAAGAAATGTTGAGAATGAAGTTCATGAATCCAGATGGATCTCTATTGCAATCCCCAAAGAGGGCACTTTAAGTTGATTACTTCTATGTGTAAAAATCTTTATTTATAATTGAATCACTTGTTTATTTTTCAACAAGTTTTTAGTTATTTTTATATCTTTTTTTCCTAATAGTTCAAGAAAGACCACAACAAATGAGCAATATTTTGCACTGTTATACAATTTAATAAATCAGAAACTGATGACATAGTGCTGTATTTTACTTCTTTATCTCTTTTTTTCAACCAAAAATGCTTTGCTCTGATTAGGGGGTACTTGAATTTAAAAAATGTTCACAGGGGTACATCACTGAAAAAAGGTTGAGAACCACTGTCCTAAGGCAGTGGTTCTCAACCTTTTTTCAGTGCTGTGAACATTTTTTTAATGCAAGTAGACCTCCATGTCTTTATAACAGGAATATCCTGAATTCTCAAGTTGCATATCACAATAGTCATCATCAGTGTTAATAACACAAGAGCTGCTTGGATTTGCTGTTGAGCAAGTCAAACTTCGTTCAGTGTAGCCGTAGTGCTTCCTTGACACGTGCGATGTGAAAGTAGACTTAACTGTAAATCTTTTTTCACATTGACTGAAGGGGCACGTAACTGTCCTACCTTCGGTAATATGACTTTTCAAATGCAGGAGAAGGGCCCGTATATCATCGCACTTCGCGCTACATGAGACAATATTACAAGGTAGACCTTCTGCGCTATACATATCAGTCCTACTCTTGCCATATTTATGACGACGGCTGTGAGTTTTGAAGGCTGAGAAGTTGGAAAAAACTCTTGTGCATTTAGGGAAAGCACACTTAAACGATGCATTAGGCATACAACTATGACTTCGCATGTGTCTAACATACGCAAATACATTGCTGCAAGTCGTAGCACATATGTTGCAAGTTATCATCTTTTATGATGACTATGACAAAAAAGAAGACAACTTAGCTAGCTAGCATGCGGCGGTACATGCGCGTGGTCAACGATAGTGTCTGTGATGCTGACTGTGACGCTATGTCATTTCGGACTTTATAAATATATATATACAGTAATTCAAACAGAAAATGACACATCAAGGTACAAGTGACTCTTACCTTGTTATCAAAAACACACGATGCAGTAGGATGGATTTAGCAGGGTCGGCCAGGTGAAATGAAGCTCGGTGGGACGAATTGTGGGCGGACCCAAGAAACAAGTCTGAAAAATACTGAATTACACTGTAGGTTTTACAGTAACTTACTGCTGGTCGATATTTTTTGAAAAATGCAACAAAATTTACAGTACTTAACTGCATTTAAGAAGAACATGATAGGTTGATTGGCAACACTAAATTGGCCCTAGTGTGTGAATGTGAGTGTGAATGTTGTCTGTCTATCTGTGTTGGCCCTGCGATGAGGTGGCGACTTGTCCAGGGTGTACCCCGCCTTCCGCCCGATTGTAGCTGAGATAGGCTCCAGTGCCCCCCGCGACCCCGAAGGGAATAAGCGGTAGAAAATGGATGGATGGATGGAGTATATAACTGTAATTTTATTTTTTATTTTTACAGTAATTTTTTACAGTGAAGGTCATGCGTGTCAAACTCTGGCCCGTGGGCCAAATTTGGCCCAACGTGTAATTTGACTTGGCCCTTGAGGCAATATCAAATTAACACTAAAGCTGGACCGGCGATTATACATTGCGGCAGTGCGGCGGTAACACCGCATTCACCGCTACTTCTAATACTTGCCAAGACAAAAGTGACTCTAGCACTCCTCCCGAATTTTTTTTTTTTTTTTTCAGCTAGACAAACGAGTGCCGGCCCAGTTTCATGTCAGTGCAGCTTCTGCACCCACACACAATTGAATGCAACGCATACTTCATCAACAGCGATACAGGTTACACTGACGGTAGCCAAATAAAAAACTTTAACACTTTTAGAAATATACGCCACACTGTGAATCCACACCAAACAAGAATGACAAAAACTCATTTCGGGAGAACATCCGCACCGTAACACAACATAAACACAACACAACAAATACCCAGAACCCTTTGTAGCACTAAATCTTCCGGGACGCTGCAAGGTGTGTGTGTGTGTGTGGGGGGGAGGTTTGGTGGTAGCGGGGGTGTATTTTGTAGCGTCCCGAAAGAGTTAGTGCTGCAAAAGATTCTGGGTATTTGTTCTTTTGTGTTTATGTTGTGTTACGGTGCGGATGTTCTCCCGAAAAGTGTTTTTTATTTTTGTTTGGTGTGGGTTCACAGTGTGGCGTATATTTCTAACAGTGTTAAAGTTTTTTATACTGGCACCCTCAGTGTAACCTGTATCGCTGTTGATGAAGTATGCGTTGCATTCATTTGTGTATGCGTGCTGAAGCTGCACATTTCTTGTGACTGGGTGTGAATGATGTTAGAATTGGGTGTACGAGATATGACTGTTGAACACCTTGTTCGATAATGAAAGTTGCCTCAGCTCAAAGCCTGAGCCCCGACATTAAAGAACTAGCATCTAAAAAAAGATGCCAGGTATCTGGCTTGGGCACATCAAATTAGATCAGTGTGTTGCAAACTGAGCAGTTTAAAGTCCTGAATGGTTGTTTTATTCATTGTTATTTTATTTTCAAATGTATTAGCCTGTGGAAAAAGTTAATGTTGATATTTACCTCAGAAGGCTGCAAATAGAAAAGAGGCATTCAATTTTTATTTAAATTGTATTTGATATGCAATTGATATTTTTTAATTATTATTATTATTATTTGAAACTCCATTTTGCATGTCACTATAAAGTTATATAAGCCTTGCTTGTTCAATATTCAATGCAAAACTTGTTTGGGTCCCTATTAAAAGGTTAATTTGTTCAACCTTGGCCCGCGGCTTTGTTCAGTTTTAAACTTTGGCCCACTCTGTATTTGAGTTTGACACCCCTGGTGAAGGTGAAGCTCTGTCATCCTGGAGGCCACGGGGAAGACCCAGGACACACTGGGAACACTATGTCTCCCGGCTGGCCTGGGAACGCCTCGGGATCCCCTGAGAAAAGGTCCTAGGTGAGGGATCAGACAAAGAGCAGCTCAAAGACCTTTATGAAAAGTACAAATCGAGGACCTAGATTTTTTCTCGCCCAGGCGCAGGTCACCGTGGCTCCCCTGTGGAGCCAGGCGCAGAGGTGGGGCACGATGGCGAGCGACTGGTGGCCGGGCCTGTCTCCATGGGGCCCTGCCGGGCTCAGCTCGAAGAGGCAACGTGGGTCAACCCTCCAATGGGCTCACCACTCATGGGCCCATTGAGGTCATAGAGGTCAGATGCAGTGTGAACTGGGCGGCAGCCCAAGGCAGGGCACTTGGCAGTCCGATTATCGGCTACATAAGCTCGCTCTTGGGACGTGGAACGTCACCTCGCTGGGAGGGAAAGAGCCTGAGCTGGTGCGCGAGGTGAAGAAGTTCCGGCTAGATATAGTTGGACTCACTTCGACGCACAGCAAGGGCTCTGGAACCTGTTCTCTCAAGAGAGGCTGGACTCTCTTCCACTCTGGCGTTGCAAGCAATGAGAGGCTGGGGTGGCAATTGTTGTTGCTCAAAGCCTGCACGTTGGACTTTAACCCAGTAGACGAGATGGTAGCTTCCCTCCGCCTTCGGGTTGGGTGACGGGTCCTGACTGTTGTTTGTGTTTACGCACCAAACAGCAGCTCAGAGTACCCACTCTTTTTGGATTCCCTTGAGGGAGTACTGGAGAGTGCTCCCTCGGGTGATTCCCTTGTTCTGTTGGGGGACTTCAAAGCTCATGTTGGCAAGGACAGTGAAACCTGGAGAGTCGTGATTGGGAAAAATGGCCACCCGGATCTGAACCCAAGTGGTGCTTTGTTATTGGACTTTTGTGCTCGTCACGGATTGTCCATAACAAACACAATGTTCAAACATAAGGAAGAACTTTGAACATGTCACGAGGGAGGTGCTGGACATTGAGTCTGAGTGGACCATGTTCCGTGCCTCTCTTGTCGAGTCTGCTGATTGGAGCTGTGGCCGCAAGGTGTGTGGTGCCTGTCGTGGCGGTAATCCTAGAATTCGCTGGTGGCCACCAGCAGTGAGGGATGCCGTCAAGCTGAAGAAAGAGCCTATCGGGTCCTTTTGGCTCATGGGACTCCAGAGGCAGCGGGCATACCGACAGGCCAAGCAGTCCCTGGGGAATCTGTGGTGGACTCTCCTATTTCTGGGGCTTAGGTTGCCTAGGTAGTTAAAAAGCTCCTCTGTGGCAACGCCCCGGTGGTGGATGAGTTCCTTAAGGCTCTGGATACTGTGGGGCTGTCTTGGTTGACAAGACTCTGCAACATCGCGTGAACATTGGGGGCGGTACCTCTGGATTGGCAGACCGGGGTGGTGGTTCCTCTCTTTAAGAAGGGGAACCGGAGGGTGTGTTCCAACTATTGTGAAACACACTCCTCAGCCTTCCCGGTAAGGTCTATTCATGTGTACTGGAGAGGAGGAAACTCGGATCCAGGACGAACAGTGTGGTTTTCGTCCTGGTCGTGGAACGGTAAACCAGGTCTATACTCTCGGCAGGCTCCTTGAGTGTGAAGCGACTGGGATGAGAATCAGTACCTCCAAGTCCAAGTCCACGCAGGAAAGGGTCGAGTGCCATCTCCAGGTTGGGGAGGAGATCTTGCCCCAAGTGGAGGAGTTCAAGTACCTAGGACTCTTGTTCACGAGTGAGGATAGAGTGGATCGAGAGATCCACAGGCGGATTGGTGCGGCGTCTTCAGTATTGAGGACGCTGTATCGATCCGTTGTGGTGAAGAAGGAGCTGAGCCAGAAGGAAAAGCTCTCAATTTACCGTCGATCTACATTACCAGCTTTGGGTTATGACCGAAAGGACAAGCGGCCGAAATGCGTTTCCTCTGCCGGGTGGTGGGTCTCTCCCTTAGAGACAGGGTGAGAAGCTCTGTCATCCGGGAGGAACTCAAAGTAAAGACGCTGCTCCTCCACATTGAGAGGAGCCATGAGGTGGTTCGGGCATCTGCTCAGGATGCCACCCGAACGCCTCTAGGGAGGTGTGGCAGGAGGCCACGGGGAAGACCTAGGACACATTGGAAAGACTATGTCCCCGGCTGGCCTGGGAACGCCTCGGAATACCCCGAGAAGAGCTGGACGAAGTGGCTGGGGAGAGGGAAGTCTGGGATTTTCTGCTCAGGCTGCTGCCCCTGCAACCCGACCTCGGATAAGCGGAAGAAAATGGATGGATTTAGAATGACAGTTATACTGTCAGATTGAGTACAAAAACTAACTAAACCTTACACAATATAATGTTTCTAGTAAAACTCACAAAGATACATATCTCCAGGCATTATTAGCCATTTTGCATGTGTGGTTTAGGAGTTATGTTTAAATAAATAACTGTCAGATTGAGTGTGACTGTAAACTGTCATAGTGAGTAAAACCCTTATTTTGTATTTGCAAACCTTACAAAAACAACTAAATCTAGTTAAACTCACACAGATACAATATTACAGACATTTTTAGACATAATGCATGTTTGGTTTTAGAGTAATGTTTATATAACTTTCATATTTAGTATGACAGTTATACTGTCATATTGAATAAAAAAAACAACTAACTTGTGTCTTTGCAAACCTTACAAAATACAATTTTTCTTGTAAAACTAACTAAGATACATGCTCCAGGCATTATTAGCCATTTTGCATGTGTTGTTTGAGTTATGTTTAAATAACTGTCATATTGAGTGTGACAGTATACTGTCATAAAACCCAATTTTTGTATTTGCAACCCTGATTCTAGTAAAACTCACATATATACAATATTACAGGCAGTTTTGGACATAATGCATGTTTGGTTTTGGAGTTATGTTTATATAACTTTCATATATAGTATGACAGCTAAACTGTTATATTGAGTAAAAAAACTAACTTGTGTTTGTCATAAAACCCAATTTTTGTATTAGCAAACCATACAACTGATTCAAATAAAACTCACATGGATTCAATATTACAGGCATTTTCAGACATTTTGCATGTTTGGTTTAAGAATTATGTTGTAATACATTTGTATTGCTTTTTTCACATCTTCTCAGGATTTTTAGAACATTACTGTCATATTGAGTAAAAAAATAATTTTTGTGTTTGCAAGCCTTAAAAAAAGCATATGTTTCCAGTAAAACTCCCAAAGATGCATTATTTCAGGCATTATTAGCCATTGTTCAGGTGTGGTTTAGGAGCTATGTTTAAATAACTGTCATATTGAGTGTGGCGTTATACTGTCATATTGAGTTAAAAAAAACTAACTTGTGTCTTTGCAAACCTTACAAAAGAAAATGTTTCTAGCAACACTCACAAAGATAATTTTTTTCACGCTATTAGACATGTTTCATGTGTATTTAGGAGTTATAATTAAATAACTTTCATATTGAGTGTTAAAGTTATAATGTCATTATGTGTAAAACCTAATTTTTGTATTTGCAAACCTTACAAAAACAATTGATTGTAGTAAAACTTACATAGATTCAATATTACAGGCATTTTTAGACAATTTACATGTTTGGTTTAAAAGTTGTGTTTGAATACATTTGTATTGCTTTTTTCTCATTATCTCAGGATTCTAAGATCATTACTTTCATATTGAGTAAAAAACTACTTTTTGTTTTAGCAAACCTTACAAACTCACATAAATACATTATTACAGGCATTTTTAGACATGACACATGTTTGGTTTTGGAGTTATGTTTATATAACTTTTATATTTAATATGACTGTTATACTGTCATATTGAATTAAAAAAAACTAGCTTGTGTCTTTGCAAACTTTACAAAAGATCATTTTTCTAGTAAAACTAACAAAGATATATGTCTCCAGGCATTATTACCCATTTTGCATGGGTTGTTTAGGAATTATGTTTAAATACATTTTTATTGCTTTTTTCGCATTATCTCAGGATTCTTAGATCATTACTTTCATATTGAGTAAAAAACTACTTTTTGTTTTTGCAAACCTTACAAACTCACATGATTGCATTATTACAGGCATTTTTAGACATAACACATGTTTGGTTTTGGAGTTATGTTTTGATAACTTTCATATTTAGTAGGACTGTTATACTGTCATATTGAATAAAAAAAACTAGCTTGTGTCTTTGATATCTTTACAAAAGATCATTTTTCTAGTAAAACTAACAAAGATACATGTCTCCAGGCATCATTAGCCATTTTGCATGGGTTGTTTAGGAATTATGTTTAAAAAAAATGTTATTGCTTTTTTCGCATTATCTCAGGATTCTAAAATCCTTACTTTCATATTGAGGAAAACACTACTTTTTGTTTTTGCAAACCTTACAAACTCACATAAATACATTATTATAGGCAATTTTAGACATGACACACGTTTGGTTCTGGAGTAATGTTTATATAACTTTCATATTTAGTATGACTGTTATACTGTCTTATTGAATAAAAACAACTAGCTTGTGTCTTTGCAAACTTTACAAAAGATACATTTTCTAGTAAACCTAACAAAGATACATGTCTCCAGGCATTATTACCCATTTTGCCTGGGTTGTTTAGGAGTTATGTTTAAATACATTTTTATTGCTTTTTTCGCATTATCTCAGGATTCTAAGATCATTACTTTCATATTGAGTAAAAAACTACTTTTTGTTTTTGCAAACCTTACAAACTCACATTAATACATTATTACAGGCATTTTTAGACATGACACATGTTTGGTTTTGGAGTTATGTTTATATAACTTTCATATTTAGTATGACTGTTATACTGTCATATTGAATAAAAAAAAAACTGGCTTGTGTCTTTGCAAACTTTACAAAAGATCATTTTTCCAGTAAAACTAACAAAGATACATGTTTCCAGGCATTATTAGCCATTTTGCATATGTTGTTTAGGAGTAATGTTTAAATACAATATTATTGCTTTTTTCGCATTATCTCAGGATTTTAAGAACATTACAGTCATATTGAGTAAAAAACTACTTTTTGTGTTTGCAAGATTTAAAAAAACATGTGTTTCGAGTAAAACGGCCAAGGATGCATTATTTCAGACATTATTAGCCATTTTTCATGTGTGGTTTGAGTTATGGTTAAATAACTGTCATATACTGTCAGTTATGACATAGTAAGTAAAACCTAATTTATGTATTTGCAAACCTTACAAAATCATTTAAATCTAGTAAAACTCACATGGATTCAATATTACAGACATTTTTAGACATTTTGCATGTTTGGTCTAGGAATTATGTTGGAATCATTTTTATTAATTTGTTCGTATTTTCTCAGAATTTTAGAACATTACTGTCATATTGAGTAAAAAAATAATTTTTGTGTTTGCAAGCCTTAAAAAAGCATATGTTTCGAGTAAAACTTACAAGAATGCATTATTTCAGGCATTGTTAATCATTTTTCATGTGTAGTTTAAGAGTTATGTTTAAATAACTGCCATATTGAGTGTGGCAGTTATACTGTCATATTGAGTAAAAAAAACTAACCTGTCTTTGCAAACCTTACAAAAGAAAATGTTTCTAGTAACACTCACAAAGATAAATTTTTTCACGCATTATTAGACATGTTTCATGTGTGGTTAGGAGTTATAAATAAATAATTGTCATATTGAGTGTTACAGTTTTAATGTCATTATGTGTAAAACCTAATTTTTGTATTTGCAAACCTTACAAAAACAATTGATTCTAGTAAAACTTATATAGATTCAATATTACAGGCATTTTTAGACATTTTACATGTTTGGTTTAAAATTTGTGTTTGAATACATTTGTATTGCTTTTTTCGCATTATCTCAGGATTCTAAGAATATTACTTTCATATTGAGTAAAAAACTACTTTTTGTTTTTGCAAACCTTACAAACTCACATAAATACATTATTACAGGCATTTTTAGACATGACACATGTTTGGTTTTGGAGTTATGTTTATATAACTTTCATATTTAGTATGACTGTTATACTGTCATATTGAATAAAAAAAAACTAGCTTGTGTCTTTGATATCTTTACAAAAGATCATTTTTTTAAACTAACAACGTTACATGTCTCCCTAGGCATTATTAGCCATTTTGCATGTGTTGTTTAGGAGTTAGGTTTAAATACATTTTTATTGCTTTTTTCCCATTATCTCAGGGTTCTAAGAACATTAAAGTCAAGTAAAAAACTACTTTTTGTGTTTGCAAAATGTAAAACTCAGTAAAACTCCCAAATGATTCATTATTTCAGGCATTATTAGCCATTTATTAGTCATATTGAGTGTGATTTTGTAATTGTGAGTAAAACCTAATTTTTGTATTTGCAAACCTTACAAAAACAACCGATTCTAGGAAAACTCACATTGATACAATATTACAGGCATGTTTAGACATATTGCATGTTTGGTTTTGGAGTTATTTTTATATAACCTGCTTTCTGAGCCGCCACCTTTGTGGTTTGCGTGTTCCACTCATCCAGGAACTATGTTGTCCGGGGGCTTCTATGGTCTCCCAAGACAAACAGGTCCTAGGTGAGGGATCAGACAAAGAGCAGCTCAAAGACCTTTATTAAAAGTACAATTGAGGACCTAGATTTTTTCTCGCCCGGACGCAGGTCACCGTGGCTCCCCTGTGGAGCCAGGCCCAGAGGTGTGGCACGATGGCGATTGTCGGGCCTGTCCCCATGGGGCCCAGCCGTGCTCAGCTCGAAGAGGCAACGTGGATCCCCCCTCCAGGGCTCACCACTCATGGGCTGGGTCATAGAGGGTGCAGTGTGAGCTGGGCGGCAGCCGAAGGCAGGGCACTTGGTGGTCCGATTATCGGCTACATAAGCTCGCTCTTGGGACATGGAACGTCACCTCGCTGGGAGGGAAGGAGCCTGAGCTGGTGCTTGAGGTGGAGACGTTCCCGGCTAGATATAGTTGGACTCACAGCAAGGGCTCTGGAATCTGTTCTCTCAGAGGGGCTGGACTGAGCTGAACTTTCATTACTTGCAACGCCAGAGTGGAAGAGATTCCACACTGGCGTTGCAACTAATGAGAGGCCGGGGTGGAAATTCTTGTTGCCCCCCGGCTCAAAGCCTGCACGTTGGACTTTAAACCCAATAGACGAGATGGTAGCTTCCTTCAGCCTTCGGGTTGGGTGACGGGTCCTGATTGTTGTTTGTGTTTACACACCAAACAGCAGCTCAGAGTACCAACTCTTTTTGGATTCCCTTGAGGGAGTACTGGAGAGTGCTCCCTCGGGTGATTCCCTTGTTCTGCTGGTGGACTTCAACGCTATGTTGGCAACGACAGTGAAACCTGGAGAGTCGTGATTGGGAAAAATGGCCACCCGGATCTGAACCCAAGTGGTGCTTTGTTATTGGACTTTTGTGCTTGTCACGGATTGTCCATAACAAACACAATGTTCAAACATCAGGGTGTCCATATGTGCACTTGGCACAAGGACACCCTCGGCCGCATGATTGACTTTGTAGTTGTGTCATGGGATTTGCGGCCTCATGTTTTGGACACTCTGTGAAGAGAGGGGCAGAGCTTTCCACCAACCACCACCTGGTGGTGAGCTGGCTCCGATGGTAGGGGAGGATGCCGGTCAGACCTGGCAGGCCCAAACGCATTGTAAGGGTCTGCTGGGAACACCTAACAGAGTCTCCTGAAGAACTTTGAACATGTCCGGAAGAACTTTGAACATGTCACGAGGGAGGTGCTGGACATTGAGTCTGAGTGGACCATGTTCCGTTCCTCTCTTGTTGAGCCAGCTGATTGAAGCTGTGGCCGCAAGGTGTTTGGTGCCTGTCGTGGCGGTAATCCACCAGCAGTGAGGGATGCTGTCAAGCTGAAGAAAGAGCCACCGGGTCCTTTTGGCTCATGGGACTCCAGAGGCAGTGGGCATACCGACAGGCCAAGCGAGACCTCCTCAGTCCCACCAACACGTCTTCCTATGAGGAAACAGTGCCTGGGAAGTCTGTGGTGGGCTCTCCTATTTCTGGGGCTGAGGTTGCCAAGGTAGTTAAAAAGCTCCTCGGTGGCAAGGCCCCAGGGGTGGATGAGCTCCGTCCGGAGTTCCTTAAGGCTCTGGATGCTGTGGGGCAGTCTTGGTTGACCAGACTCTGCAACATTGCGTCTACATCGGGGGCGGTACCTCTGGATTGGCAGACCGGGGTGGTGGTTCCTCTCTTTAAGAAGGGGACCGGAGGGTGTGTTCCAACTATCGTAGATCACACTCCTCAGCCTTCCCGGTAAGGTCTATTCATGTGTAATGGAGAGGAGGAACCTCGGATCCAGGACGAACAGTGTGGTTTTCGTCCTGGTCGTGGAACGGTAGACCAGCTCTATACTCTCGGCAGGGTCCTTGAGTGTGCATGGGAGTTTGCCCAACCAGTCTACATAAGTTTTGTGGACTTGGAGAAGACATTCGACCTTGGCCCCCGGTAAATCCTGTGGGGAGTGCTCAGAGAGTATGCAGTATCGGCATGTCTGATTGTGGCGGGTGTCTCCCTGTATGATCAGTGTCAGAGCTTGGTCCGCATTGCCGGCAGTATGTCGGACCCCTTTCCAGTGAGGGTTGGACTCTGCTAAGGCTGCCCTTTGTCACCGATTCTGTTCATAACTTTAATGGACAGAATATGTAGGCGCAGTCATGGCTTTGAGGATCCCCTAAACGCCATGACTGCGCCTGGTTTGGTGGCTGCAGGATTAGGTCTCTGCTTTTTGCAGATGATGTGGTCCTGATGGCTTCAACTGGGCAAGATCTTCAGCTTTCATTGGATCGGTTCGCAGTGAGGCGACTGGGATGAGAATCAGCACCTCCAAGTCCGAGTCCATGGTTCTCGCCCGGGAAAGGGTGGAGTGCCATCTCGAGGTTGGGAAAGAGATCTTGCCCCAAGTGAAGGAGTTCAAGTACCTAGGAGTCTTGTTCACGAGTGAGGATAGAGTGGATTGTGAGATCTACAGGCGGATCGGTGCGGCGTCTTCAGTAATGAGGACGCTATATCGATCCGTTGTGGTGAAGAAGGAGCTGAGCCAGAAGGAAAAGCTTTCAATTTACCGGTCGATCAACGTTCCCATCCTCACCTATGGTCATGAGCTTTGGGTTATGACCGAAAGGACAAGGTCACGGGTACAAGCGGCCGAAATGAGTTTTCTCCCTTAGAGATAGGGTGAGAAGCTCTGTCATCTGGGAGGAACTCAGTGTAAAGCCGCTGCTCCTCCACATTGAGAGGAGCCAGATGAGGTGGTTCGGGCATCTGCTCAGGATGCCACCCGAACGCCTCCCTAGGTCCGAACGGCAGGAGGCCATGGGGAAGACCTAGGATACATTGGAAAGACTATGGCCTGGGAACGCCTCGGGATCCCCCGAGAAGAGCTGGACGAAGTGGCTGGGGAGAGGGAAGTCTGGGCACCCTGCTTAGGCTGCTGCCCCCGCAACCCGACCTCGGATAAGCGGAAGAAAATGGATGGATTTAGTATGACAGTTATACTGTCATATTGAGTGTGACAGTATACTGTCATAAAACCCAATTTTTGTATTTGCAAACCTGATTCTAGTAAAACTCACATCTATACAATATTACAGGCAATTTTGGACATAATGCACGTTTGGTTTTGGAGTTATGTTTATATAACTTTAATATATAGTATGACATCTATACTGTTATAATGAGTAAAAAACTAACTTGTGTCTGTCATAAAACTCAATTTTTGTATTTGCAAACCTTACAAAAACAAATGATTCTAGTAAAACTCACATGGATTCAATATTACAGGCATTTTTAGACATTTTGCATGTTTGGTTTAGGAATTATGTTGGAATACATTTGTATTGCTTTTTTTCACATTATCTCAGCATTTTAAAAACTTACTGTCATATTGAGTAAAAAAAACTTTTTGTGTTTGCAAGCCTTAAAAAAACAACCGATTCTAGTAAAACTCACATTGATACAATATTACAGGCATGTTTAGACATCTTGCATGTTTGGTTTTGGAGTTATGTTTATATAACCTGCTTTCTGAGCCGCCACCTTTGTGGTTTGCGTGTCCCACTGATCCTAGGAGCTATGTTGTCCGGGGGCTTCTATGCCCCCTGGTAGGGGGCCCCCAAGACAAACAGGTCCTAGGTGAGGAATCAGACAAAGAGCAGCTCAAAGACCTTTATGAAAAGTACAAATCGAGGACTTAGATATTTTCTCGCCCGGACGCGGGTCACCGTGGCTCCCCTGTGGAGCCAGGCCCAGAGGTGGGGCACGATGGCGAGCGACTGGTGCCCATGGGGCCCAGCTCGAAGAGGCAACGTGGGTCCCCCCTGCAATAGGCTCACCACTCATGGGCTGGGTCATAGAGGTCGGGTGCAGTGTTAGCTGGGCGGAAGCCGAAGGCAGGGCACTTGGCGGTCCGATTATCGGCTACATAAGCTCGCTCTTGGGACGTGGAACGTCACCTCGCGAGGTGGAGAAGTTCCCGGCTAGATAAAGCTGGACTCACTTCGACGCACAGCAAGGGCTCTGGAACCTGTTCTCTCAAGAGGGGTTGGACTCTCTTCCACTCTGGCGTTGCAAGTAATGAGAGGCTGGGTTGGCAATTCTTGTTGCCCCCCGGCTCAAAGCCTGCACGTTGGACTTAACCCAGAAGACGAGATGGTAGCTTCCCTCCGCTTTCGGGTTGGGTGACGGGTCCTGACTGTTGTTGGTGTTTACGCACCAAACAGCAGCTCAGAGTACCCACTCTTTTTGGATTCCCTTGAGAGTGCTCCCTCGGGTGATTCCTTTGTTCTGCTGGGGGTCTTCAACGCTCATGTTGGCAACGAATTTGAAACCTGGAGAGTCGTGATTTGGAAAAATGGCCACCCGGATCTGAACCCAAGTGGTGCTTTGTTATTGGACTTTTGTGCTCGTCACGGATTGTCCATAACAAACACAATGTTCAAACATAAGGGTGTCCATATGTGCACTTGGCACCAGGACACCCTCGGCCGCAGTTCCATTATTGACTTTGTAGTTGTGTCATGGGATTTGCGGCCTCATGTTTTGGACACTCGGGTGAAGAGAGGGGCGAGCTTTCTACCGATCACCACCTGGTGAGCTGGCTCCGATGGTGGGGTAGGATCCCGGACAGACCTGGCAGGCCCAAACGCATTGTGAGAATCTTTTGGGAATAACTAGCAGAGTCTCCTGTCAGAGAGAGTTTCTTTTTCCACCTCCGGAGGAACTTTGAACATGTCACAAAGGAGGTGCTGGACATTGAGTCTGAATGGATCATGTTCCGTGCCTCTCTTGTCAAGCCAGCTGATTGGAGCTGGCTTGAAAGGCTCTTTCTTCAGCTTGATGGCATCCCTCACTGCTGGTGGCCACCATCGAGTTCTAGGATTACCGCCACGACAGGCACCAAACACCTTGCGGCCACAGCTCCAATCAGCAGGCTCAACAAGAGAGGCACGGAACATGGTCCACTCAGACTCAATGTCCAGCACCTCCCTCGTGACATGTTCAAAGTTATTCCTTATGTTTGAAAATTGTGTTTGTTATGGACAATCCGTGACGAGCACAAAAGTCCAATAACAAAGCACCACTTGGGTTCAGATCCGGGTGGCCATTTTTCCCAATCACGACTCTCCAGGTTTCACTGTCCTTGCCAACATGAGCATTGAAGTCCCCCAACAGAACAAGGGAATCACCCGAGGGAGCACTCTCCAGTACTCCCTCAAGGGAATCCAAAAAGAGTGGGTACTCTGAGCTGCTGTTTGGTGCGTAAACACAAACAACAGTCAGGACCCGTCACCCAACCCGAAGGCGGAGGGAAGCTACCATCTCGTCTACTGGGTTAAAGTCCAACGTGCAGGCTTTGAGCAACAACAATTGCCACCCCAGCCTCTCATTGCTTGCGACGCCAGAGTGGAAGAGAGTCCAGCCCCTCTTGAGAGAACAGGTTCCAGAGCCCTTGCTGTGCGTCGAAGTGAGTCCAACTATATCTAGCCGGAACTTCTTCACCTCGCGCACCAGCTCAGGCTCTTTCACTCCCAGCGAGGTGACGTTCCACGTCCCAAGAGCGAGCTTATGTAGCCGATAATCGGACCGCCAAGTGCCCTGCCTTCGGCTGCCGCCCAGTTCACACTACATCCGACCTCTATGACCTCAATGGGCCCATGAGTGGTGAGCCCATTGGAGGGTTGACCCACGTTGCCTCTTCGAGCTGAGCCCGGCAGGGCCCCATTGAGACAGGCCCGGCCACCAGTCGCTCGCCATCGTGCCCCACTACTGCGCCTGGCTCCACAGGGGAGCCACGGTGACCTGCGCCTGGGCGAGAAAAAATCTAGGTCCTCGATTTGTACTTTTCATAAAGGTCTTTGAGCTGCTCTTTGTCTGATCCCTCACCTAGGACCTTTTCTCAGGGGATCCCCAGGCGTTCCCAGGCCAGCCGGGAGACATAGTGTTCCCAATGTGTCCTGGGTCTTCCCCGTTGCCTCCAGGATGACAGAGCTTCACCTTCACCAGGGGTGTCAAACTCAAATACAGAGTGGGCCAAAGTTTAAAACTGAACAAAGCCGCGGGCCAAGGTTGAACAAATTAACCTTTTAATAGGGACCCAAACAAGTTTTGCATTGAATATTGAACAAGCAAGGCTTATATAACTTTATAGTGACATGCAAAATGGAGTTTCAAACAATAATAATAATAATTAAAAAAATATCAATTGCATATCAAATATAATTTAAGTAAAAATTGAATGCCTCTTTTCTATTTGCAGCCTTCTGAGGTAAATATCAACATTAACTTTTTCCACAGGCTAATAAATTTGAAAATAAAATAACAATGAATAAAACAACCATTCAGGACTTTAAACGGCTCAGTTTGCAACACACTGATCTAATTTGATGTGCCCAAGCCAGATACCTGGCATCTTTTTTTAGATGCTAGTTCTTTAATGTCGGGGCTCAGGCTTTGAGCTGAGGCAACTTTCATTATAGAACAAGGTGTTCAACAGTCATATCTTGTACACCCAATTCTAACATCATTCAGACCCAGTCACAAGATATGTGCAGCTTCAGCACGCATACACAAATGAATGCAACGCATACTTCATCAACAGCGATACAGGTTACACTGAGGGTGCCAGTATAAAAAACTTTAACACTGTTAGAAATATACGCCACACTGTGAACCCACACCAAACAAAAATAAAAAACACTTTTCGGGAGAACATCCGCACCGTAACACAACATAAACACAAAAGAACAAATACCCAGAATCTTTTGCAGCACTAACTCTTTCGGGACGCTACAAAATACACCCCCGCTACCACCAAACCTCCCCCCCACACACACACACACATTGTAGCGTCCCGGAAGATTTAGTGCTACAAAGGGTTCTGGGTATTTGTTGTGTTGTGTTTATGTTGTGTTACGGTGCGGATGTTCTCCCGAAATGTGTTTGTCATTCTTGTTTGGTGTGGATTCACAGTGTGGCGTATATTTCTTAGGAGTTATAATTAAATAACTTTCATATTGAGTCTTAAAGTTATAATGTCATTATGTGTAAAACCTAATTTTTGTATTTGCAAACCTTACAAAAACAATTGATTCTAGTCAAACTTACATAGATTCAATATTACAGGCATTTTTAGACAATTTACATGTTTGGTTTAAAAGTTGTGTTTGAATACATTTGTATTGCTTTATTCGCATTATCTCAGGATTCTAAGATCATTACTTTCATATTGAGTAAAACACTACTTTAGTTTTTTGCAAACCTTACAAACTCACATGAATACATTATTATAAGCAATTTTAGACATGACACACGTTTGGTTCTGGAGTTATGTTTATATAACTTTTATATTTAGTATGACTGTTATACTGTCATATTGAATTAAAAAAAACTAGCTTGTGTCTTTGCAAACTTTACAAAAGATCATTTTTCTAGTAAAACTAACAAAGATACATGTCTCCAGGCATTATTACCCATTTTGCATGGGTTGTTTAGGAATTATGTTTAAATAAATTTTTATTGCTTTTTTCGCATTATCTCAGAATTCTTAGATCATTACTTTCATATTGACTAAAAAACTACTTTTTGTTTTTGCAAACCTTACAAACTCACATAAATGCATTATTATAGGCAATTTTAAACATGACACACGTTTGGTTCTGGAGTTATGTTTATATAACTTTCATATTTAGTATGACTGTTATACTGTCTTATTGAATAAAAACAACTAGCTTGTGTCTTTGCAAACTTTACAAAATATACATTTCCTAGTAAAACTAACAAAGATACATGTCTCCAGGCATTATTACCCATTTTGCCTGGGTTGTTTAGGAGTTATGTTTAAATAAATTTTTATTGCTTTTTTCGCATTATCTCAGGATTCTAAGATCATTACTTTCATATTGAGTAAAAAACTACTTTTTGTTTTTGCAAACCTTACAAACTCACATAAATACATTATTACAGACATTTTTAGACATGACACATGTTTGGTTTTGGAGTTATGTTTATATAACTTTTATATTTAATATGACTGTTATACTGTCATATTGAATTAAAAACAACTAGCTTGTGTCTTTGCAAACTTTACAAAAGATCATTTTTCTAGTAAAACTAACAAAGATACATGTTTCCAGGCATTATTAGCCATTTTGCATATGTTGTTTAGGAGTAATGTTTAAATACATTTGTATTGCTTTTTTCGCATTATCTCAGGATTCTTAGATCATTACTTTCATATTGAGTAAAAAACTACTTTTTGTGTTTGCAAGATTTAAAAAAGCATGTGTTTCGAGTAAAACGGCCAAAGATGCATTATTTCAGGCATTATTAGCCTTTTTTCATGTGTGGTTTGAGTTATGGTTAAATAACTGTCATATACTGTCAGTTATGACATAGTAAGTAAAACCTAATTTATGTATTTGCAAACCTTACAAAATCATTTAAATCTAGTAAAACTCACATGGATTCAATATTACAGACATTTTTAGACTTTTGCATGTTTGGTTTAGGAATTATGTTGGAATCATTTTTATTAATTTGTTCGTATTTTCTCAGAATTTTAGAACATTACTGTCATATTGAGTAAAGAAATAATTTTTGTGTTTGCAAGCCTTAAAAAAGCATATGTTTCGAGTAAAACTTACAAGAATGCATTATTTCAGGCATTGTTAATCATTTTTCATGTGTAGTTTAAGAGTTATGTTTAAATAACTGTCATATTGAGTGTGGCAGTTATACTGTCATATTGAGTAAAAAAAAACTAACCTGTCTTTGCAAACCTTACAAAAGAAAATGTTTCTAGTAACACTCACAAAGATACATTTTTTCACGCATTATTAGACATGTTTCATGTGTGGTTAGGAGTTATAAATAAATAATTGTCATATTGAGTGTTACAGTTTTAATGTCATTATGTGTAAAACCTAATTTTTGTATTTGCAAACCTTACAAAAACAATTGATTCTAGTAAAACTTATATAGATTCAATATTACAGGCATTTTTAGACATTTTACATGTTTGGTTTAAAATTTGTGTTTGAATACATTTGTATTGCTTTTTTCGCATTATCTCAGGATTCTAAGAACATTACTTTCATATTGAGTAAAAAACTACTTTTTGTTTTTGTAAACCTTACAAACTCACATAAATACATTATTACAGGCATTTTTAGACATGACACATGTTTGGTTTTGGAGTTATGTTTATATAACTTTCATATTTATTATGACTGTTATACTGTCATATTGAATAAAAAAAACTAGCTTGTGTCTTTGATATCTTTACAAAAGATCATTTTTTTAAACTAACAACGTTACATGTCTCCCTAGGCATTATTAGCCATTTTGCATGTGTTGTTTAGGAGTTAGGTTTAAATACATTTTTATTGCTTTTTTCCCATTATCTCAGGGTTCTAAGAACATTCCAGTCAAGTAAAAAACTACTTTTTGTGTTTGCAAAATGTAAAACTCAGTAAAACTCCCAATGATTCATTATTTCATCATTATTAGCCATTTTTTTGTGTGGTTTATGAGTTATGTTTAAATATCTGTCATATTGAGTGTGATTTTGTCATTGTGAGTAAAACCTAATTTTTGTATTTGCAAACCTTACAAAAACAACCGATTCTAGGAAAACTCACATTGATACAATATTACAGGCATGTTTAGACATATTGCATGTTTGGTTTTGGAGTTATATTTATATAACCTGCTTTCTGAGCCGCCACCTTTGTGGTTTGCGTGTCCCACTGATCCAGGAACTATGTTGTCCGGGGGCTTCTATGGTCTCCCAAGACAAACAGGTCCTAGGTGAGGGATCAGACAAAGAGCAGCTCAAAGACCTTTATTAAAAGTACAATTGAGGACCTAGATTTTTTCTCGCCCGGACGCAGGTCACCGTGGCTCCCCTGTGGAGCCAGGCCCAGAGGTGTGGCACGATGGCGATTGACGGGCCTGTCCCCATAGGGCCCAGCCGTGCTCAGCTCGAAGAGGCAACGTGGATCCCCCCTCCAGGGCTCACCACTCATGGGCTGGGTCATAGAGGGTGCAGTGTGAGCTTGGTGGTCCCATTATCGGCTACATAAGCTCGCTCTTGGGACATGGAACGTCACCTCGCTGGGAGGGAAGGAGCCTGAGCTGGTGCTTGAGGTGGAGACGTTCCCGGCTAGATATAGTTGGACTCACAGCAAGGGCTCTGGAACCTGTTCTCTCAGAGGGGCTGGACTGAGCTGAACTTTCATTACTTGCAACGCCAGAGTGGAAGAGATTCCACACTGGCGTTGCAACTAATGAGAGGCTGGGGTGGCAATTCTTGTTGCAAAGCCTGCACGTTGGACTTTAAACCCAATAGACGAGATGGTAGCTTCCTTCAGCCTTCGGGTTGGGTGACGGGTCCTGACTGTTGTTTGTGTTTACACACCAAACAGCAGCTCAGAGTACCAACACTTTTTGGATTCCCTTGAGGGAGTACTGGAGAGTGCTCCCTCGGGTGATTCCCTTGTTCTGCTGGTGGACTTCAACGCTATGTTGGCAACGACAGTGAAACCTGGAGAGTCGTGATTGGGAAAAATGGCCACCCGGATCTGAACCCAAGTGGTGCTTTGTTATTGGACTTTTGTGCTTGTCACGGATTGTCCATAACAAACACAATGTTCAAACATAAGGGTGTCCATATGTGCACTTGGCACAAGGACACCTTCGGCCGCATGATTGACTTTGTAGTTGTGTCATGGGATTTGCGGCCTCATGTTTTGGACACTCGGTGAAGAGAGGGGCAGAGCTTTCTACCAACCACCACCTGGTGGTGAGCTGGCTCCGATGGTAGGGGAGGATGCCGGTCAGACCTGGCAGGCCCAAACGCATTGTAAGGGTCTGCTGGGAACACCTAGCAGAGTCTCCTGAAGAACTTTGAACATGTCCGGAAGAACTTTGAACATGTCACGAGGGAGGTGCTGGACATTGAGTCTGAGTGGACCATGTTCCGTTCCTCTCTTGTTGAGCCAGCTGATTGAAGCTGTGGCCGCAAGGTGTTTGGTGCCTGTCGTGGCGGTAATCCACCAGCAGTGAGGGATGCTGTCAAGCTGAAGAAAGAGCCACCGGGTCCTTTTGGCTCATGGGACTCCAGAGGAAGTGGGCATACCGACAGGCCAAGCGAGACCTCCTCAGTCCCACCAACACGTCTTCCTATGAGGAAACAGTGCCTGGGAAGTCTGTGGTGGGCTCTCCTATTTCTGGGGCTGAGGTAGCCAAGGTAGTTAAAAAGCTCCTCGGTGGCAAGGCCCCGGGGGTATGAGCTCCGTCCGGAGTTCCTTAAGGCTCTGGAGGCTGTGGGGCAGTCTTGGTTGACAAGACTCTGCAACATTGCGTCTACATCGGGGGCGGTACCTCTGGATTGGCAGACCGGGGTGGTGGTTCCTCTCTTTAAGAAGGGGAACCGGAGGGTGTGTTCCAACTATCGTAGATCACACTCCTCAGCCTTCCCGGTAAGGTCTATTAATTTGTAATGGAGAGGAGGAACCTCGGATCCAGGACGAACAGTGTGGTTTTCGTCCTGGTCGTGGAACGGTAGACCAGCTCTATACTCTCGGCAGGGTCCTTGAGTGTGCATGGGAGTTTGCCCAACCAGTCTACATAAGTTTTGTGGACTTGGAGAAGACATTCGACCTTGGCCCCCGGTAAATCCTGTGGGGAGTGCTCAGAGAGTATGGAGTATCGGCATGTCTGATTGTGGCGGGTGTCTCCCTGTATGATCAGTGTCAGAGTTTGGTCCGCATTGCCGACAGTATGTCGGACCCCTTTCCAGTGAGGGTTGGACTCCGCCAAGGCTGCCCTTTGTCACCGATTCTGTTCATAACTTTAATGGACAGAATATCTAGGCGCAGTCATGGCTTTGAGGATCCCCTCAACGCCATGACTGCGCCGGTTTGGTGGCTGCAGGATTAGGTCTCTGCTTTTTGCAGATGATGTGGTCCTGATGGCTTCAACTGGCCAAGATCTTCAGCTTTCATTGGATCGGTTCGCAGTGAAGCGACTGGGATGAGAATCAGCACCTCCAAGTCCGAGTCCATGGTTCTCGCCCGGGAAAGGGTGGAGTGCCATCTCGAGGTTGGGAAAGAGATCTTGCCCCAAGTGAAGGAGTTCAAGTACCTAGGAGTCTTGTTCACGAGTGAGGATAGAGTGGATTGTGAGATCTACAGGCGGATCGGTGCGGCGTCTTCAGTAATGAGGACGCTATATCGATCCGTTGTGGTGAAGAAGGAGCTGAGCCAGAAGGAAAAGCTTTCAATTTACCGGTCGATCAACGTTCCCATCCTCACCTATGGTCATGAGCTTTGGGTTATGACCGAAAGGACAAGGTCACGGGTACAAGCGGCCGAAATGAGTTTCCTCCGCCGGGTGGTGGGTCTCTCCCTTAGAGATAGGGTGAGAAGCTCTGTCATCTGGGAGGAACTCAGTGTAAAGCCGCTGCTCCTCCACATTGAGAGGAGCCAGATGAGGTGGTTCGGGCATCTGCTCAGGATGCCACCCGAACGCCTCCCTAGGTCCGAACGGCAGGAGGCCATGGGGAAGACCTAGGATACATTGGAAAGACTATGGCCTGGGAACGCCTCGGGATCCCCCGAGAAGAGCTGGACGAAGTGGCTGGGGAGAGGGAAGTCTGGGCTCTCTGCTTAGGCTGCTGCCCCCGCAACCCGACCTCGGATAAGCGGAAGAAAATAGATGGATTTAGTATAACGGTTATTCTGTCATATTGAGTGTGACAGTATACTGTCATAAAACCCAATTTTTGTATTTGCAAACCTGATTCTAGTAAAACTCACATCTATACAATATTACAGGCAATTTTGGACATAATGCACGTTTGGTTTTGGAGTTATGTTCATATAACTTTAATATATAGTATGACATCTATACTGTTATAATGAGTAAAAAAACTAACTTGTGTCTGTCATAAAAATAAATTTTTGTATTTGCAAACCTTACAAAAACAAAAGATTCTAGTAAAACTCACATGGATTCAATATTACAGGCATTTTTAGACATTTTGCATGTTTGGTTTAGGAATCATGTTGGAATACATTTGTATTGCTTTTTTCACATTATCTCAGCATTTTAAGAACTTACTGTCATATTGAGTAAAAAAAACTTTTTGTGTTTGCAAGCCTTAAAAAACAACCGATTCTAGTAAAACTCACATTGATACAATATTACAGGCATGTTTAGACATCTTGCATGTTTGGTTTTGGAGTTATGTTTATATAACCTGCTTTCTGAGCCGCCACCTTTGTGGTTTGCGTGTCCCACTGATCCTAGGAGCTATGTTGTCCGGGGGCTTCTATGCCCCCTGATAGTGTCCCCCAAGACAAACAGGTCCTAGGTGAGGAATCAGACAAAGAGCAGCTCAAAGACCTTTATAAAAAGTACAAATCGAGGACCTAGATATTTTCTCGCCCGGACGCGGGTCACCGTGGCTCCCCTGTGGAGCCAGGCCCAGAGGTGGGGCACGATGGCGAGCGACTGGTGCCCATGGGGCCCAGCTCGAAGAGGCAACGTGGGTCCCCCCTGCAATAGGCTCACCACTCATGGGCTGGGTCATAGAGGTCGGGTGCAGTGTTAGCTGGGCGGAAGCCGAAGGCAAGGCATTTGGCGGTCCGATTATCGGCTACATAAGCTCGCTCTTGGGACGTGGAACGTCACCTCGCGAGGTGGAGAAGTTCCCGGCTAGATGAAGCTGGACTCACTTCGACGCACAGCAAGGGCTCTGGAACCTGTTCTCTCAAGAGGGGTTGGACTCTCTTCCACTCTGGCGTTGCAAGTAATGAGAGGCTGGGTTGGCAATTCTTGTTGCCCCCCGGCTCAAAGCCTGCACGTTGGACTTAACCCAGAAGACGAGATGGTAGCTTCCCTCCGCTTTCGGGTTGGGTGACGGGTCCTGACTGTTGTTGGTGTTTACGCACCAAACAGCAGCTCAGAGTACCCACTCTTTTTGGATTCCCTTGAGAGTGCTCCCTCGGGTGATTCCCTTGTTCTGCTGGGGGTCTTCAACGCTCATGTTGGCAACGACTTTGAAACCTGGAGAGTCGTGATTGGGAAAAATGGCCACCCGGATCTGAACCCAAGTGGTGCTTTGTTATTGGACTTTTGTGCTCATCACGGATTGTCCATAACAAACACAATGTTCAAACATAAGGGTGTCCATATGTGCACTTGGCACCAGGACACCCTCGGCCGCAGTTCCATGATTGACTTTGTAGGTTTGTCATGGGATTTGCGGCCTCGTGTTTTGGACACTCGGGTGAAGAGAGGGGCGAGCTTTCTACCGATCACCACCTGGTGAGCCGGCTCCGATGGTGGGGTAGGATCCCGGACAGACCTGGCAGGCCCAAAAGCATTGTGAGAGTCTTTTGGGAATGCCTATCAGAGTCTCCTGTCAGAGAGAGTTTCTTTTTCCACCTCCGGAGGAACTTTGAACATGTCACAAAGGAGGTGCTGGACATTGAGTCTGAATGGATCATGTTCCGTGCCTCTCTTGTCAAGCCAGCTGATTGGAGCTGTGGCCGCAAGGTGTTTGGTGCCTGTTGTGGCGGTAATCCTAGAACCCGCTGGTGGCCACCAGCAGTGCGGGATGCCGTCAAGCTGAAGAAAGAGCTTATCTGGTCCTTTTGGCTCATGGGACTCCAGAGGCAGCGGGCATACCGACAGGCCAAGCAGTGCCTGGGGAATCTGTGGTGGGCTCTCCTATTTCTGGGGCTGAGGTTGCCAAGGTAGTTAAAAAGCTCCTCGGTGGCAAGGCCCCGGGGGTGGATGAGCTCCGTCCGGAGTTCATTAAGGCTCTGGATGCTGTGGGGCTGTTTTAGATGACAAGACTCTGCAACATCGCGTGGACATCAGGGGAGGTACCTCTGGATTGGCAGACCGGGGTGGTGGTTCCTCTCTTTAAGAAGGGGAACCGGAGGGCGTGTTCCAACTATCGTAGATCACACTCCTCAGCCTTCCCGGTAAGGTCTATTCATGTGTACTGGAGAGGAGGAACCTCGGATCCAGGACGAACAGTGTGGTTTTCGTCCTGGTCGTGGAACGGTAGACCAGATCTATACTCTCGGCAGGGTCCTTGAGTGTGCATGGGAGTTTGTCCAACCAGTCTACATGTGCGTTGTGGACTTGGAGAAGACATTCGACCGTGGCCACCCCGGGAAGTCCTGTGGGGAGTGCTCAGAGAGTATGGGGTAACGGCATGTCTGATTGTGGCGGGTCGCTCCCTGTATGATCAGTGTCAGAGCTTGGTCCGCATTGCCAGCAGTAAGTCGGACCCCTTTCCAGTGAGGGTTGGACCGGAGTCCAACCCTCGTGTTGGCTGCCCTTTGTCACCAAATGTGTTCATACATTTTATGGACAGAATTTCTAGGCGCAGTCATGGCGTTGAGGGGATCCGGTTTGGTGGCTGCAGGATTAGGTCTCTCCTTTTTGCAGATGATGTGGTCCTTATGGCTTTAACTGGCCAGGATCTTCAGCTCTCATTGGATTGGTTCGCAGCCGAGTGTGAAGCGACTGGGATGAGAATCAGCACCTCCAAGTCCAAGGTTCTCGCCCGGGAAAGGGTGGAGTGCCATCTCGAGGTTGGGCAGGAGACCTTTCCCCAAGTGGATGAGTTCAAGTGCCTGGAGTCTTGTTCATGAGTGAGGGAAGAGTGGATCGTGAGATGCACAGGCTGATCGGTGCGGCGTCTTCAGTAATGAGGACGCTATATCGATTCGTTGTGGTAAGAAGGAGCTGCGCCAGAAGGAAAAGCTCTCAATTTACCGGTCAATCTACGTTCCCATCCTCACCTATGGTCATGAGCTTTGGGTTATGACCGAAAGGACAAGATCACGGGTACAACTGGCCGAAATGAGTTTTCTCCGCTGGGTGGCGGGTCTTTCTCTTACTGTAAGAATTTTCACCGTTTAATTACAGTAACCTACTGGCAGCTAATGGTTCCAGTATAAAACTGTTTTTCTACAGCACACATACTGTGATTTATCACTACAGTTTATTACTGTAAAAAGTATCACAGTACTGTGCTGTATCAAATATACGCTTTACAGCATAATACTGTCATCTGTTTAGCGGCATTACACGGTTAATTTAGTGTATCTACTGTAATATCCATTAACAGTTAATTACAGTAAAATAATTGTAAGCACTATAGACTGAGCTTTACAGTATAATGCCACTAGAAGTTAATGAGTTGAACTTTTAATTTTTCAAAATCAAAACCCCTGCAATCTGCTGGCATAAAAATGACTGGAGAAATGGCCTTGCAAGATTATGTTTTTATTAACCAATTATTTTAAAGTGCATCAAATACATTCAATGTACATTTAGTGCATTCTTCTTATTTTCAGTAAAGCATTTTAACATTTATAACATGTCCACTTAATTTCTAACTGGAGACAAAACACTGAACACGATTCCAGTGTTTAGTTGTCGGCTACATAAAGCCCCACTCAAAGTCTGTGAGATGTTTTATAAGGGTGGCTACGTGAGGATTTACAGTTGCTGCCTTTTTCTGGACCAGCTTCCCGGTCTTCTTGGACACCACCTTTCCCTGGCTAGCCTTTGTTCCCCTCTCAGGGTTAACGCCAATGAATCGCCTAAAAAAGAGAGAAAGCATATTAGATATTCTGTTGTGATTGAAGATTACTTGCAGTCGATACAGAACCCCCCTCACATTGTTATTTAGGAATATGTACAAATATTAATATCAATTTTAGGATATATGTGAGCCTATACCATAACCACAGCTGTAGATGAGTGAATGCTCTAAAACCCATTAAGACAAATTCAGAGAGGAAGACAATGCTAAAGCCTCCCCAATCCCTCTCTCTATTTATGTTTTCTCTCCATCTACGGGACCGTGTATTTACGCTAATGTTTCCTGCTTTCACCCATTTAACATATCGTTACCTGCTCATTACCTATCTTCTCTGCATCCTGGGGTCACACTGGTGCTTCTTGCTTTTACCCATTCAACATATCTTTACCTGCACATTACCTACCTTCTCTGCATAGTGTGGTCACGCTGGTGCTTTCTACCTTTACCCATTCAACATATCTTTACCTGCACATTACCTACCTTCTCTGTATCCTGGAGTCAAGCTGGTGTTTCCTGCCTTTACTCATTCAACATATTTTTACCTGCACATTACCTACCTTCTCTGTATCCTGGCGTCTAGCTGGTGTTTCCTGCCTTCACCCATTCTACATATCTTTACCTGCACATTACCTACCTTCCCTGCATCCTTGGGTCACACTGGTGCTTCTTTCTTTCACCATAGAACATATCTTCACCTGCACATACCTACCTTGTCTGCATGGCCTCGACCACACCTGTGCTTCCTTCTTTCACCCATTCAACATACCTTCACCCGCACATTATCTACCTTCCCTGCATAGTGGGGTCACACTGGTGCTTCCTGCCTTTACCCATTCAACATATCTTCACCCGCACATTACCTACTTGCTCTGCATTCTCGGGTCAAGCTGGTGCTTCCTGCCATCATCCAGTCAACATATCTTTACCTGCAAATTACCTACTTTTTCTGCATCCTGGGGTCAAACAGGTGCTTCCTTCTTTGACCCAGTCAACATATCTTTACCTGCACATTACCTACCTTCTCTGTATCCTAGAGTCAAACTGGTGCGTTGGTCCCTAATAAGAAGTTCCACAAAGGAACAGAAGAGTCATTGATTTAAGGCACCAAATTGGGGAAATGACAAGTCAAATTCCTGAACAGAGGTGAGAAATATAAAATAAAATATCCTAACAGTATTTTAACAGTATCAAGAGGATTTACCTTTGAAAAAATTCCAATGTCCGAGGACCTTCCTCTTGGTATTCCAAGTTGAACACATAGTAGGTGGCAAGAAGGGCAGCAAGCCCTGAGATTAAGCTAGGTTGGACGCCTTTGCAGATGACATCACCTTCCATGCTGATCATCCAACGTTTTATTGTGACTTTGTCACCAGCAACTGGTACAGTCAAGAAATGCAGTTTATGTTCCTAAACAGTATCCAATATGGGTAGCATTTTAAAAGTATTTGGAATGGCCACCTCACTCGCTCTCTCTTTCCTCTGTTTACATCTAGTCTCCTAAGGCAGTGGTTCTCAAATGGGGGTACGCGTACTCCTGGGGGTACTTGAAGATATGCCAAGGGGTATGTGAGAATTTTTTTTAATATTCTAAAAATAACAACAATTCAAAAATCCTTTATAAATATATTTATTGAATAATACTTCGACAAAATATGAATGTAAGTTCATAAACTGAACAACTAATCAAGTAGGCTATTCCATTCATTACCATAAAGCCAGAGTTTCCCCCATGCCATGATGGTTTGACCCTACCTGGCGGTGCCACACGGCACCAACTGTCAATCAACTATCCATGTAGAAAACAATGGAGGCTTGGTTAAAGCGTAGTGGACATGTTCCATAAATATTGATGTTAAAGATTTCTTTTTTTGTGAAGAAATGTTGAGAATGAAGTTCACGAATCCAGATGGATCTCTATTACAATCCCCAAAGAGGGCACTTTAAGTTGATTACTTCTATGTGTAAAAATCTTTATTTATAATTGAATCACTTGGTTATTTTTCAACAAGTTTTTAGTTATTTTTATATCTTTTTTTCCAAATAGTTCAAGAAAGACCACAACAAATGAGCAATATTTTGCACTGTTATACAATTTAATAAATCAGAAACTGATGACATAGTGCTGTATTTTACTTCTTTATCTCTTTTTTTCAACCAAAAATGCTTTGCTCTGATTAGGGGGTACTTGAAGTTAAAAAATGTTCACAGGGGTACATCACTGAAAAAAGGTTGAGAACCACTGTCCTAAGGCAGTGGTTCTCAACCTTTTTTCAGTGCTGTGAACATTTTTTTAATGCAAGTAGACCTCCATGTCTTCATAACAGGAATATCCTGAATTCTCAAGTTGCATATCACAATAGTCATCATCAGTGTTAATAACACAAGAGCTGCTTGGATTTGCTGTTGATCAAGTCAAACTTCGTTCAGTGTAGCCGTAGTGCTTCCTTGACACGTGCGATGTGAAAGTAGACTTAACTGTAAATCTTTTTTCACATTGACAGAAGGGGCAAGCAACTGTCCTACCTTCGGTAATATGACATTTCAAATGCAGGAGAAAGGCCCGTATATCATCGCACTTCGCGCTACATGAGACAATATTACAAGGTAAACCTTCTGCGCTATACATATCAGTCCTACTCTTGCCATATTTATGACGACGGCTGTGAGTTTTGAAGGCTGAGAAGTTGGAAAAAACTCTTGTGCATTTAGGGAAAGCACACTTAAACGATGCATTAGGCATACAACTATGACTTTGCATGTGTCTAACATACGCAAATACAATGCTGCAAGTCGTAGCACATATGTTGCAAGTTATCATCTTTTATGATGACTATGACAAAAAAGAAGAAAACTTAGCTAGCTAGCATGCGGCGGTACATGCGCGTGGTCAACGATAGTGTCTGTGATGCTGACTGTGACGCTATGTCATTTCGGACTTTATAAATATATATATAAAGTAATTCAAACAGAAAATGACACATCAAGGTACAAGTGACTCTTACCTTGTTATCAAAAACACACAATGCAGTAGGATGGATTTAGCAGGGTCGGCCAGGTGAAATGAAGCTCGGTTGGACGAATTGTGGGCGGACCCAAGAAACAAGTCTGAAAAATACTGAATTACACTGTAGGTTTTACAGTAACTTACTGCTAGTCGATATTTTTTGAAAAATGAAACAAAATTTACAGTACTTAACTGCATTTAAGAAGAACATGATAGGTTGATTGGCAACACTAAATTGGCCCTAGTGTGTGAATGTGAGTGTGAATGTTGTCTGTCTATCTGTGTTGGCCCTGCGATGAGGTGGCGACTTGTCCAGGGTGTACCCCGCCTTCCGCCTGATTGTAGCTGAGATAGGCTCCAGCGCCCCCCGCGACCCCAAAGGGGTTAAGCGGTAGAAATGGATGGATGGATGGAGTATATAACTGTAATTTTATTTTTTATTTTTACAGTAATTTTTTACAGTGAAGGTCATGGGTGTCAAACTCTGGCCCGTGGGCCAAATTTGGCCCAACGTGTAATTTGACTTGGCCCTTGAGGCAATATCAAATTAACACTAAAGCTGGACCGTCGATTATACATTGCGGCAGTGCCGCGGTAACACCGCATTCACCGCTACTTCTAATACTTGCCAACCCTCCCGGGAGTGACTCCAGCACTCCTCCCAATTTTTTTTTTTTTTTTTCAGCAAGTCAAACGAGTGCCGGCCCAGTTTCATGTCAGTGCAGCTTCTGCACCCACACACAATTGAATGCAACGCATACTTCATCAACAGCGATACAGGTTACACTGACAGTAGCCAAATAAAAAACTTTAACACTTTTAGAAATATACGCCACACTGTGAATCCACATCAAACAAGAATGACAAACACATTTCGGGAGAACATCCGCACCGTAACACAACATAAACACAACAGAACAAATACCCGGAACCCTTTGTAGCACTAAATCTTCCGGGACGCTACAAGGTGTGTGTGTGTGCGGGGGGAGGGTTTGGTGGTAGCGGGGGTGTATTTTGTAGCGTCCCGAAAGAGTTAGTGCTGCAAAAGATTCTGGGTATTTGTTCTTTTGTGTTTATGTTATGTTACGGTGCGGATGTTCTCCTGAAAAGTGTTTTTTATTTTGTTTGGTGTGGGTTCACAGTGTGGCGTATATTTCTAACAGTGTTAAAGTTTTTTATACTGGCACCCTCAGTGTAACCTGACTGTTGAACACCTTCGTTCGATAATGAAAGTTGCCTCAGCTCAAAGCCTGAGCCCCGACATTAAAGAACTAGCATCTAAAAAAAGATGCCAGGTATCTGGCTTGGGCACATCAAATTAGATCAGTGTGTTGCAAACTGAGCAGTTTAAAGTCCTGGGGCCGTACTTATCAAGCTTCTTAGAGTGCCATTTTACACTTAAGTTCTGAGAATTTGCGAAATTTAGTCCTACTCTCAAACTTAAGAATAAAAGCTTTTTATCAACGTTCTTAAGTCTAAGAATCACTCCTACTCTCCACGGTATTTAAGAGACCTTCAGAGGTGTCTTAAGTGGTTAGGAGTTGCCAGCAGGGGATGGCACTGAGGCGAGAGAGACGTGCGCGAACGTTCAGGGAACGGAACAATGTTTTGTTTTTTTTGATGACGAGCAGCTGATCAAACGGTATCTTTAGACAGAGCGGATATTATTTTTGTCACAGATTTAATACTTTTCCATTCCTTGCTGATTTCTGCATGTGTCTGCAGTGGGCTAGTATATATAGAGCCACCGACACCAGTTTCAAATTAGTTGCCTAATTAATGAATTGGAAAGAAAATTTTATGACAGTAGCGTATGTGTGTGGCCGTGAGGTGAGTGACGTCAGTGAGTGTGTGGGCGATAGAAGAGAGGGAGCGGTAGCGTGAGTGCCGGCGGGGACTAGTTTGTTTTGTATTATTTTGCAGTTTATTGTCAAAATATACACTCCCATTGTCCACTTAAATATTTCCAAGATATTTCTTTATTCTTAGACAACGGATTCCCTTCCGTGATTGGTCATTTCTATGGACACAGAAATGACGTCACCTAAAATTCCGTTTACGGCACATAGTAATGTCGTAATTCAGCTCTGAGTGGGACACTTAAGATTCAGTCCTACACTTCGCTGAAAGTGTGAGTAAGACGCTTGATAACTAACTTTTAAGTGCAGCTTTCAGCGAATAATTTATTTACTCTTAAGTCAACTCTTAGCAGACTTCTTAGGAGTAATTCTAAGAAGCTTGATAAGTACGGCCCCTGAATGGTTGTTTTATTCATTGTTATTTTATTTTCAAATTTATTAGCCTGTGGAAAAAGTTAATGTTGATATTTACCTCAGAAGGCTGCAAATAGAAAAGAGGCATTCAATTTTTATTTAGATTGTATTTGATATGCAATTGATATTTTTTAATTATTATTATTATTATTTGAAACTCCATTTTGCATGTCACTATCAAGTTATATAAGCCTTGCTTGTTCAATATTCAATGCAAAACTTGTTTGGGTCCCTATTAAAAGGTTAATTTGTTCAACCTTGGCCCGCGGCTTTGTTCAGTTTTAAACTTTGGCCCACTCAGTATTTGAGTTTGACACCCCTGGTGAAGGTGAAGCTCTGTCATCCTGGAGGCCACGGGGAAGACCCAGGACACATTGGGAACACTATGTCTCCCGGCTGGCCTGGGAATGCCTCGGGATCCCCTGAGAAAAGGTCCTAGGTGAGGGATCAGACAAAGAGCAGCTCAAAGACCTTTATGAAAAGTACAAATCGAGGACCTAGATTTTTTCTCGCCCAGGCGCAGGTCACCGTGGCTCCCCTGTGGAGCCAGGCGCAGAGGTGGGGCACGATGGCGAGCGACTGGTGGCCGGGCCTGTCTCCATGGGGCCCTGCCGGGCTCACCACTCATGGGCCCATTGAGGTCATAGAGGTCGGATGCAGTGTGAACTGGGCGGCAGCCGAAGGCAGGGCACTTGGCGGTCCGATTATCGGCTACATAAGCTCGCTCTTGGGACGTGGAACGTCACCTCGCTGGGAGGGAAAGAGCCTGAGCTGGTGCGCGAGGTGAAGAAGTTCCGGCTAGATATAGTTGGACTCACTTCGACGCACAGCAAGGGCTCTGGAACCTGTTCTCTCAAGAGGGGCTGGACTCTCTTCCACTCTGGCGTTGCAAGCAATGAGAGGCTGGGGTGGCAATTGTTGTTGCTCAAAGCCTGCACGTTGGACTTTAACCCAGTAGACGAGATGGTAGCTTCCCTCCGCCTTCGGGTTGGGTGACGGGTCCTGACTGTTGTTTGTGTTTACGCACCAAACAGCAGCTCAGAGTACCCACTCTTTTTGGATTCCCTTGAGGGAGTACTGGAGAGTGCTCCCTCGGGTGATTCCCTTGTTCTGTTGGGGGACTTCAATGCTCATGTTGGCAAGGACAGTGAAACCTGGAGAGTCGTGATTGGGAAAAATGGCCACCCGGATCTGAACCCAAGTGGTGCTTTGTTATTGGACTTTTGTGCTCGTCACGGATTGTCCATAACAAACACAATGTTCAAACATAAGGAAGAACTTTGAACATGTCACGAGGGAGGTGCTGGACATTGAGTCTGAGTGGACCATGTTCCGTGCCTCTCTTGTCGAGCCTGCTGATTGGAGCTGTGGCCGCAAGGTGTTTGGTGCCTGTCGTGGCGGTAATCCTAGAACTCGCTGGTGGCCACCAGCAGTGAGGGATGCCGTCAAGCTGAAGAAAGAGCCTATCGGGTCCTTTTGGCTCATGGGACTCCAGAGGCAGCGGGCATACCGACAGGCCAAGCAGTGCCTGGGGAATCTGTGGTGGACTCTCCTATTTCTGGGGCTTAGGTTGCCTAGGTAGTTAAAAAGCTCCTCTGTGGCAAGGCCCCGGTGGTGGATGAGTTCCTTAAGGCTCTGGATACTGTGGGGCTGTCTTGGTTGACAAGACTCTGCAACATCGCGTGAACATTGGGGGCGGCACTTCTGGATTGGCAGACCGGGGTGGTGGTTCCTCTCTTTAAGAAGGGGAACCGGAGGGTGTGTTCCAACTATCGTGAAACACACTCCTCAGCCTTCCCTGTAAGGTCTATTCATGTGTACTGGAGAGGAGGAAACTCGGATCCAGGACGAACAGTGTGGTTTTCGTCCTGGTCGTGGAACGGTAGACCAGGTCTATACTCTCGGCAGGGTCCTTGAGTGTGAAGCGACTGGGATGAGAATCAGCACCTCCAAGTCCAAGTCCATGGTTCTCGTGCAGGAAAGGGTCGAGTGCCATCTCCAGGTTGGGGAGGAGATCTTGCCCCAAGTGGAGGAGTTCAAGTACCAAGGAGTCTTGTTCACGAGTGAGGATAGAGTGGATCGAGAGATCCACAGGCGGATTGGTGCGGCGTCTTCAGTATTGAGGACGCTATATCGATCCGTTGTGGTGAAGAAGGAGCTGAGCCAGAAGGAAAAGCTCTCAATTTACAGTCGATCTACGTTCCCAGCTTTGGGTTATGACCGAAAGGACAAGCGGCCGAAATGTGTTTCCTCTGCCGGGTGGTGGGTCTCTCCCTTAGAGACAGGGTGAGAAGCTCTGTCATCCGGGAGGAGCTCAAAGTAAAGCCGCTGCTCCTCCACATTGAGAGGAGCCATGAGGTGGTTCGGGCATCTGCTCAGGATGCCACCTGAACGCCTCTAGGGAGGTGTGGCAGGAGAACACGGGGAAGACCTAGGACACATTGGAAAGACTATGTCCCCGGCTGGCCTGGGAACGCCTCGGAATACCCCGAGAAGAGCTGGACGAAGTGGCTGGGGAGAGGGAAGTCTGGGATTTTCTGCTCAGGCTGCTGCCCCCGCAACCCGACCTCGGATAAGCGGAAGAAAATGGATGGATTTAGAATGACAGTTATACTGTCAGATTGAGTACAAAAACTAACTAAACCTTACACAATATAATGTTTCTAGTAAAACTCACAAAGATACATATCTCCAGGCATTATTAGCCATTTTGCATGTGTGATTTAGGAGTTATGTTTAAATAAATAACTGTCAGATTGAGTGGGACAGTAAACTGTCATAGTGAGTAAAACCCTTATTTTGTATTTGCAAATCTTACAAAAACAACTAAATCTAGTTAAACTCACACAGATACAATATTACAGGCATTTTTAGACATAATGCATGTTTGGTTTTAGAGTAATGTTTATATAACTTTCATATCTAGTATGACAGCTGTACTGTCATATTGAATAAAAAAAACAACTAACTTGTGTCTTTGCAAACCTTACAAACTACCATTTTTCTAGTAAAACTAACTAGATACATGCTCCAGGCATTATTGGCCATTTTGCATGTGTTGTTTGAGTTATGTTTAAATAACTGTCATATTGAGTGTGACAGTATACTGTCATAAAACCCAATTTTTGTATTTGCAACCCTGATTCTAGTAAAACTCACATATATACAATATTACAGGCAGTTTTGGACATAATGCATGTTTGGTTTTGGAGTTATGTTTATATAACTTTCATATATAGTATGACAGCTAAACTGTTATATTGAGTAAAATAACTAACTTGTGTTTGTCATAAAACCCAATTTTTGTATTAGCAAACCATACAACTGATTCAAATAAAACTCACATGGATTCAATATTACAGGCATTTTCAGACATTTTGCATGTTTGGTTTAGGAATTATGTTGTAATACATTTGTATTGCTTTTTTCACATTATCTCAGGATTTTTAGAACATTACTGTCATATTGAGTAAAAAAATATTTTTTGTGTTTGCAAGCCTTAAAAAAAGCATATGTTTCCAGTAAAACTCCCAAAGATAAATTATTTCAGGCATTATTAGCCATTTTTCAGGTGTGGTTTAGGAGTTATGTTTAAATAACTGTCATATTGAGTGTGGCGTTATAATGTCATAGTGAGTTAAAAAAAACTAACTTGTGTCTTTGCAAACCTTACAAAAGAAAATGTTTCTAGCAACACTCACAAAAATATTTTTTTTCACGCTATTAGAAGTGTTTCATGTGTATTTAGGAGTTATAATTAAATAACTTTCATATTGAGTGTTAAAGTTATAATGTCATTATGTGTAAAACCTAATTTTTGTATTTGCAAACCTTACAAAAACAATTGATTGTAGTAAAACTTACATAGATTCAATATTACAGGCATTTTTAGACAATTTACATGTTTGGTTTAAAAGTTGTGTTTGAATACATTTGTATTGCTTTTTTCTCATTATCTCAGGATTCTAAGATCATTACTTTCATATTGAGTAAAACACTACTTTTTGTTTTTGCAAACCTTACAAACTCACATAAATACATTATTACAGACATTTTTAGACATGATACATGTTTGGTTTTGGAGTTATGTTTATATAACTTTTATATTTAGTATGACTGTTATACTGTCATATTGAATTAAAAAAACTAGCTTGTGTCTTTGCAAACTTTACAAAAGTTCATTTTTCTAGTAAAACTAACAAAGATACATGTCTCCAGGCATTATTACCCATTTTGCATGGGTTGTTTAGGAATTATGTTTAAAGACATTTTTATTGCTTTTTTCGCATTATCTCAGGATTCTTAGATCATTACTTTCATTTTGAGTAAAAAACTACTTTTTGTTTTTGCAAACCTTACAAACTCACATAAATACATTATTAAAGGCATTTTTAGACATGACACATGTTTGGTTTTGGAGTTATGTTTATATAACTTTTATTATTAGTATGACTGTTATACTGTCATATTGAATAAAAAAAAACTAGCTTGTGTCTTTGCAAACTTTACAAAAGATCATTTTTCTAGTAAAACTAACAAAGATACATGTCTCCAGGCATTATTACCCATTTTGCTTGGGTTGTTTAGCAATTATGTTTAAATACATTTTTATTGCTTTTTTCGCATTATCTCAGGATTTTAAGATCATTACTTTCATATTGAGTAAAAAACTACTTTTTGTTTTGGCAAACCTTACAAACTCACAATAATACATTATTACAGCCATTTTTAGAAATAACACATGTTTGGTTTTGGAGTTATGTTTTGATAATTTTCATATTTAGTAGGACTGTTATACTGTCTTATTGAATAAAAACAACTAGCTTGTGTCTTTGCAAACTTTACAAAATATACATTTCCTAGTAAAACTAACAAAGATACATGTCTCCAGGCATCATTACCCATTTTGCCTGGGTTGTTTAGGAGTTATGTTTAAATGCATTTTTATTGCTTTTTTCATTATCTCAGGATTCTAAGATCATTACTTTCATATTGAGTAAAAAACTACTTTTTGTTTTTGCAAACCTTACAAACTCACATAAATACATTATTACAGACATTTTTAGACATGACACATGTTTGGTTTTGGAGTTATGTTTATATAACTTTTATATTTAGTATGACTGTTATACTGTCATATTGAATAAAAAAAAACTAGCTTGTGTCTTTGCAAACTTTACAAAAGATAATTTTTCTAGTAAAACTAACAAAGATACATGTCTCCAGGCATTAATACCCATTTTGCATGGGTTGTTTAGGAAGTATGTTTAAATACATTTTTATTGCTTTTTTCGCATTATCTCAGGATTTTAAGATCATTACTTTCATATTGAGTAAAAAACTACTTTTTGTTTTTGCAAACCTTACAAACTCACATTAATACATTATTACAGGCATTTTTAGACTAATGACACATGTTTGGTTTTGGAGTTATGTTTATATAACTTTCATATTTAGTATGACTGTTATACTGTAATATTGAATAAAAAAAAACTAGCTTGTGTCTTTGCAAACTTTACAAAATATCATTTTTCTATTAAAACTAACAAAGATATAAGTCTCCAGGCATTATTACCCATTTTGCATGGGTTGTTTAGGAATTATGTTTAAAGACATTTTTATTGCTTTTTTCGCATTATCTCAGGATTCTTAGATCATTACTTTCATATTGAGTAAAAAACTACTTTTTGTTTTTGCAAACCTTACAAACTTACATAAATACATTATTAAAGGCATTTTTAGACATGACACATGTTTGGTTTTGGAGTTTTGTTTATATAACTTTTATTATTAGTATGACTGTTATACTGTCATATTGAATAAAAAAAACACTAGCTTGTGTCTTTGCAAACTTTACAAAAGATCATTTTTCTAGTAAAACTAACAAAGATACATGTCTCCAGGCATTATTACCCATTTTGCATGGGTTGTTTAGGAATTATGTTTAAATACATTTTTATTGCTTTTTTCGCATTATCTCAGGATTTTAAGATCATTACTTTCATATTGAGTAAAAAACTACTTTTTGTTTTTGCAAACCTTACAAACTCACGATAATACATTATTACAGGCATTTTTAGACATGACACATGTTTGGTTTTGGAGTTATGTTTATATAACTTTCATATTTAGTATGACTGTTATACTGTCATATTGAATAAAAAAAAACTAGCTTGTGTCTTTGCAAACTTTACAAAATATCATTTTTCTATTAAAACTAACAAAGATACATGTCTCCAGGCATTATTACCCATTTTGCATGGGTTGTTCAGGAATTATGTTTAAAGACATTTTTATTGCTTTTTTCGCATTATCTCAGGATTCTTAGATCATTATTTTCATATTGAGTAATAAACTACTTTTTGTTTTTGCAAACCTTACAAACTCACATTATTAAAGGCATTTTTAGAAATGACACATGTTTGGTTTTGGAGTTATGTTTATAACTTTCATATTTAGTATGAAGGTTATACTGTCATATTGAATAAAAAAAACTGGCTTGTGTCTTCGCAAACTTTACAAAAGATAATTTTTCTAGTAAAACTAACAAAGATAAATGTCACCAGGCATTATTACCCATTTTGCATGAGTTGTTTAGGAATTATGTTTAAAGACATTTTTATTGCTTTTTTCGCATTATCTCAGGATTCTTAGATCATTACTTTCATATTGAGTAAAAAACTATTTTTCTTTTTTGCAAACCTTACAAACTCACAATAATACATTATTACAGCCATTTTTAGATATAACACATGTTTGGTTTTGGAGTTATGTTTTGATAATTTTCATATTTAGTAGGACTGTTGTACTGTCTTATTGAATAAAAACAACTAGCTTGTGTCTTTGCAAACTTTACAAAATATACATTTTCTAGTAAAACTAACAAAGATACATGTCTCCAGGCATCATTACCCATTTTGCCTGGGTTGTTTAGGTTTTATGTTTAAATACATTTTTATTGCTTTTTTCGCATTATCTCAGAATTCTAAGATCATTACTTTCATATTGAGTAAAAAACTACTTTTTGTTTTTGCAAACCTTACAAACTCACATAAATACATTATTACAGACATTTTTAGACAGACACATGTTTGGTTTTGGAGTTATGTTTTAATAACTTTTATATTTAGTATGACTGTTATACTGTCATATTAAATAAAAAAAAAACTAGCTTGTGTCTTTGCAAACTTTACAAAAGATCATTTTTCTAGTAAAACTAACAAAGATACATGTCTCCAGGCATTATTACCCATTTTGCATGGGTTGTTTAGGAATTATGTTTAAATACATTTTTATTGCTTTTTTCGCATTATCTCAGGATTTTAAGATCATTACTTTCATATTGAGTAAAAAACTACTTTTTGTTTTTGCAAACCTTACAAACTCACGATAATACATTATTACAGGCATTTTTAGACATGACACATGTTTGGTTTTGGAGTTATGTTTATAACTTTCATATTTAGTATGAAGGTTATACTGTCATATTGAATAAAAAAAACTGGCTTGTGTCTTTGCAAACTTTACAAAAGATCATTTTCTAGTAAAACTAACAAAGATAAATGTCACCAGGCATTATTACCCATTTTGCATGAGTTGTTTAGGAATTATGTTTAAAGACATTTTTATTGCTTTTTTCGCATTAACTCAGGATTCTTAGATCATTACTTTCATATTGAGTAAAAAACTATTTTTCTTTTTTGTAAACCTTACAAACTCACATTAATACGTTATTACAGGCATTTTTAGACATGACACATGTTTGGTTTTGGAGTTATGTTTATATAACTTTCATATTTAGTATGACTGTTATACTGTCATATTGAATAAAAAAAAAACTAGCTTGTGTCTTTGCAAACTTTACAAAAGATCATTTTTCTATTAAAACTAACAAAGATACATGTCTCCAGGCATTATTACCCATTTTGCATGGGTTGTTCATGAATTATGTTTAAAGACATTTTTATTGCTTTTTTCGCATTATCTCAGGATTCTTAGATCATTACTTTCATATTGAGTAAAAAACTACTTTTTGTTTTTGCAAACCTTACAAACTCACATAAATACATTATTAAAGGCATTTTTAGAGATGAACCATGTTTGGTTTTGGAGTTATGTTTATATAACTTTTATTATTAGTATGACTGTTATACTGTCATATTGAATTAAAAAAAACTAGCTTGTGTCTTTGCAAACTTTACAAAAGATCATTTTTCTAGTAAAACTAACAAAGATACATGTCTCCAGGCATTATTACCCATTTTGCATGGGTTGTTTAGGAATTATGTTTAAATACATTTTTATTGCTTTTTTCGCATTATCTCAGGATTTTAAGATCATTACTTTCATATTGAGTAAAAAACTACTTTTTGTTTTTGCAAACCTTACAAACTCACAATAATACATTATTACAGGCATTTTTAGACATGACACATGTTTGGTTTTGGAGTTATGTTTATAACTTTCATATTTAGTATGACTGTTATACTGTCATATTGAATAAAAAAAACTGGCTTGTGTCTTTGCAAACTTTACAAAAGATCATTTTTCTAGTAAAACTAACAAAGATACATGTCACCAGGCATTATTACCCATTTTGCATGGGTTGTTTAGGAATTATGTTTAAAGACATTTTTATTGCTTTTTTCGCATTATCTCAGGATTCTTAGATCATTACTTTCATATTGAGTAAAAAACTACTTTTTGTTTTTGCAAACCTTACAAACTCACAATAATACATTATTACAGGCATTTTTAGACATGACACATGTTTGGTTTTGGAGTTATGTTTATAACTTTCATATTTAGTATGACTGTTATACTGTCATATTGAATAAAAAAAACTGGCTTGTGTCTTTGCAAACTTTACAAAAGATCATTTTTTTAGTAAAACTAACAAAGATACATGTCACCAGGCATTATTACCCATTTTGCATGGGTTGTTTAGGAATTATGTTTAAAGACATTTTTATTGCTTTTTTCGCATTATCTCAGGATTCTTAGATCATTACTTTCATATTGAGTAAAAAACTACTTTTTGTTTTTGCAAACCTTACAAACTCACAATAATACATTATTACAGGCATTTTTAGACATGACACATGTTTGGTTTTGGAGTTATGTTTATATAACTTTCATATTTAGTATGACTGTTATACTGTCATAATGAATAAAAAAAAACTGGCTTGTGTCTTTGCAAACTTTACAAAAGATCATTTTTCCAGTAAAACTAAAAAAGATACATGTTTCCAGGCATTATTAGCCATTTTGCATATGTTGTTTAGGAGTAATGTTTAAATACATTTTTATTGCTTTTTTCACATTATCTCAGGATTTTAAGAACATTACAGTCATATTGAGTAAAAAAAACTACTTTTTGTGTTTGCAAGATTTAAAAAAGCATGTGTTTCGAGTAAAACGGCCAAGGATGCATTATTTCAGGCATTATTAGCCATTTTTCATGTGTGGTTTGAGTTATGGTTAAATAACTGTCATATACTGTCAGTTATGACATAGTAAGTAAAACCTAATTTATGTATTTGCAAACCTTACAAAATCATTTAAATCTAGTAAAACTCACATGGATTCAACATTACAGACATTTTTAGACAATTTGCATGTTTGGTTTAGGAATTATGTTGGAATCATTTTTATTAATTTGTTCGTATTATCTCAGAATTTTAGAACATTACTGTCATATTGAGTAAAAAAAAAAATTTTGTGTTTGCAAGCCTTAAAAAAGCATTTGTTTCGAGTAAAACTTACAAGAATGCATTATTTCAGGCATTGTTAGTCATTTTTCATGTGTAGTTTAAGAGTTATGTTTAAATAACTGTCATATTGAGTGTGGCAGTTATACTGTCATATTGAGTAAAAAAACTAACCTGTCTTTGCAAACCTTACAAAAGAAAATGTTTCTAGTAACACTCACAAAGATACATTTTTTCACGCATTATTAGACATGTTTCATGTGTGGTTAGGCGTTATAAATAAATAATTGTCATATTGAGTGTTACAGTTTTAATGTCATTATGTGTAAAACCTAATATTTGTATTTGCAAACCTTACAAAAACAATTGATTCTAGTAAAACTTATATAGATTCAATATTACAGGCATTTTTAGACATTTTACATGTTTGGTTTAAAATTTGTGTTTGAATACATTTGTATTGCTTTTTTCGCATTATCTCAGGATTCTAAGAACATTACTTTCATATTGAGTAAAAAACTACTTTTTGTTTTTGCAAACCTTACAAACTCACATAAATACATTATTACAGGCATTTTTAGACATGACACATGTTTGGTTTTGGAGATATGTTTATATAACTTTCATATTTAGTATGACTGTTATACTGTCATATTGAATAAAAAAAACTAGCTTGTGTCTTTGATATCTTTACAAAAGATTATTTTTTTAAACTAACAACGTTACATGTCTCCCTAGGCATTATTAGCCATTTTGCATGTGTTGTTTAGGAGTTAGGTTTAAATACATTTGTATTGCTTTTTTCCCATTATCTCAGGGTTCTAAGAACTTTAAAGTCAAGTAAAAAACTACTTTTTGTGTTTGCAAAATGTAAAACTCAGTAAAACTCCCAATGATTCATTATTTCAGGCATTATTAGCCATTTTTTTGTGTGGTTTATGAGTTATGTTTAAATAACTGTCATATTGAGTGTGATTTTGTCATTGTGAGTAAAACCTAATTTTTGTATTTGCAAACCTTACAAAAACAACCGATTCTAGGAAAACTCACATTGATACAATATTACAGGCATGTTTAGACATATTGCATGTTTGGTTTTGGAGTTATATTTATATAACCTGCTTTCTGAGCCGCCACCTTTGTGGTTTGCGTGTCCCACTGATCCAGGAACTATGTTGTCCGGGGGCTTCTATGGTCTCCCAAGACAAACAGGTCCTAGGTGAAGGATCAGACAAAGAGCAGCTCAAAGACCTTTATTAAAAGTACAATTGAGGACCTAGATTTTTTCTCGCCCGGAAGCAGGTCACCGTGGCTCCCCTGTGGAGCCAGGCCCAGAGGTGTGGCACGATGGCGATTGACGGGCCTGTCCCCATGGGGCCCAGCCGTGCTCAGCTCGAAGAGGCAACGTGGATCCCCCCTCCAGGGCTCACCACTCATGGGCTGGGTCATAGAGGGTGCAGTGTGAGCTGGGCGGCAGCCGAAGGCAGGGCACTTGGTGGTCCGATTATCGGCTACATAAGCTCGCTCTTGGGACATGGAACGTCACCTCGCTGGGAGGGAAGGAGCCTGAGCTGGTGCTTGAGGTGGAGACGTTCCCGGCTAGATATAGTTGGACTCACAGCAAGGGCTCTGGAACCTGTTCTCTCAGAGGGGCTGGACTGAGCTGAACTTTCATTACTTGCAACGCCAGAGTGGAAGAGATTCCACACTGGCATTGCAACTAATGAGAGGCTGGGGTGGCAATTCTTGTTGCCCCCCGGCTCAAAGCCTGCACGTTGGACTTTAAACCCAATAGACGAGATGGTAGCTTCCTTCAGCCTTCGGGTTGGGTGACGGGTCCTGACTGTTGTTTGTGTTTACACACCAAACAGCAGCTCAGAGTACCAACTCTTTTTGGATTCCCTTGAGGGAGTACTGGAGAGTGCTCCCTCGGGTGATTCCCTTGTTCTGCTGGTGGACTTCAACGCTATGTTGGCAACGACAGTGAAACCTGGAGAGTCGTGATTGGGAAAAATGGCCACCCGGATCTGAACCCAAGTGGTGCTTTGTTATTGGACTTTTGTGCTTGTCACGGATTGTCCATAACAAACACAATGTTCAAACATAAGGGTGTCCATATGTGCACTTGGCACAAGGACACCCTCGGCCGCACGATTGACTTTGTAGTTGTGTCATGGGATTTGCGGCCTCATGTTTTGGACACTCGGTGAAGAGAGGGGCAGAGCTTTCTACCAACCACCACCTGGTGGTGACCTGGCAGGCCCAAACGCATTGTAAGGGTCTGCTGGGAACACCTAGCAGAGTCTCCTGAAGAACTTTGAACATGTCCGGAAGAACTTTGAACATGTCACGAGGGAGGTGCTGGACATTGAGTCTGAGTGGACCATGTTCCGTTCCTCTCTTGTTGAGCCAGCTGATTGAAGCTGTGGCCGCAAGGTGTTTGGTGCCTGTCGTGACGGTAATCCACCAGCAGTGAGGGATGCTGTCAAGCTGAAGAAAGAGCCACCGGGTCCTTTTGGCTCATGGGACTCCAGAGGCAGTGGGCATACCGACAGGCCAAGCCAGACCTCCTCAGTCCCACCAACACGTCTTCCTATGAGGAAACAGTGCCTGGGAAGTCTATGGTGGGCTCTCCTATTTCTGGGGCTGAGGTTGCTAAGGTAGTTAAAAAGCTCCTCGGTGGCAAGGCCCCGGGGGTATGAGCTCCGTCCGGAGTTCCTTAAGGCTCTGGATGCTGTGGGGCAGTCTTGGTTGACAAGACTCTGCAACATTGCGTCTACATCGGGGGCGGTACCTCTGGATTGGCAGACCGGGGTGGTGGTTCCTCTCTTTAAGAAGGGGAACCGGAGGGTGTGTTCCAACTATCGTAGATCACACTCCTCAGCCTTCCCGGTAAGGTCTATTCATGTGTAATGGAGAGGAGGAACCTCGGATCCAGGACGAACAGTGTGGTTTTCGTCCTGGTCGTGGAACGGTAGACCAGCTCTATACTCTCGGCAGGGTCCTTGAGTGTGCATGGGAGTTTGCCCAACCAGTCTACATAAGTTTTGTGGACTTGGAGAAGACATTCGACCTTGACCCCCGGTAAATCCTGTGGGGAGTGCTCAGAGAGTATGCAGTATCGGCATGTCTGATTGTGGCGGGTGTCTCCCTGTATGATCAGTGTCAGAGCTTGGTCCGCATTGCCGGCAGTATGTCGGACCCCTTTCCAGTGAGGGTTGGACTCCGCCAAGGCTGCCCTTTGTCACCGATTCTGTTCATAACTTTAATGGACAGAATATCTAGGCGCAGTCATGGCTTTGAGGATCCCCTCAACGCCATGACTGCGCCTGGTTTGGTGGCTGCAGGATTAGGTCTCTGCTTTTTGCAGATGATGTGGTCCTGATGGCTTCAACTGGCCAAGATCTTCAGCTTTCATTGGATCGGTTTGCAGTGAAGCGACTGGGATGAGAATCAGCACCTCCAAGTCCGAGTCCATGGTTCTCGCCCGGGAAAGGGTGGAGTGCCATCTCGAGGTTGGGAAAGAGATCTTGCCCCAAGTGAAGGAGTTCAAGTACCTAGGAGTCTTGTTCACGAGTGAGGATAGAGTGGATTGTGAGATCTACAGGCGGATCGGTGCGGCGTCTTCAGTAATGAGGACGCTATATCGATCCGTTGTGGTGAAGAAGGAGCTGAGCCAGAAGGAAAAGCTTTCAATTTACCGGTCGATCAACGTTCCCATCCTCACCTATGGTCATGAGCTTTGGGTTATGACCGAAAGGACAAGGTCACGGGTACAAGCGGCCAAAATGAGTTTCGTCCGCCGGGTGGTGGGTCTCTCCCTTAGAGATAGGGTGAGAAGCTCTTGTCATCTGGGAGGAACTCAGTGTAAAGCCGCTGCTCCTCCACATTGAGAGGAGCCAGATGAGGTGGTTCGGGCATCTGCTCAGGATGCCACCCGAACGCCTCCCTAGGTCCGAACGGCAGGAGGCCATGGGGAAGACCTAGGATACATTGGAAAGACTATGGCCTGGGAACACCTCGGGATCCCCCGAGAAGAGCTGGACGAAGTGGCTGGGGAGAGGGAAGTCTGGGCTCTCTGCTTAGGCTGCTGCCCCCGCAACCCGACCTCGGATAAGCGGAAGAAAATAGATGGATTTAGTATGACAGTTATACTGTCATATTGAGTGTGACAGTATACTGTCATAAAACCCAATTTTTGTATTTGCAAACCTGATTCTAGTAAAACTCACATCTATACAATATTACAGGCAATTTTGGACATAATTCACGTTTGGTTTTGGAGTTATGTTCATATAACTTTAATATATAGTATGACATCTATACTGTTATAATGAGTAAAAAAACTAACTTGTGTCTGTCATAAAACTCATTTTTTGTATTTGCAAACCTTACAAAAACGAATGATTCTAGTAAAACTCACATGGATTCAATATTACAGGCATTTTTAGACATTTTACATGTTTGGTTTAGGAATCATGTTGGAATACATTTGTATTGTTTTTTTCACATTATCTCAGCATTTTAAGAACTTACTGTCATATTGAGTAAAAAAAACGTTTTGTGTTTGCAAGCCTTAAAAAAACAACCGATTCTAGTAAAACCACATTGATACAATATTACAGGCATGTTTAGACATCTTGCATGTTTGGTTTTGGAGTTATGTTTATATAACCTGCTTTCTGAGCCACCACCTTTGTGGTTTGCGTGTCCCACTGATCCTAGGAGCTATGTTGTCCGGGGGCTTCTATGCCCCCTGATAGGGTCCCCCAAGACAAACAGGTCCTAGGTGAGGAATCAGACAAAGAGCAGCTCAAAGACCTTTAGAAAAGTACAAATCGAGGACCTAGATATTTTCTCGCCCGGACGCGGGTCACCGTGGCTCCCCTGTGGAGCCAGGCCCAGAGGTGGGGTACGATGGCGAGCGACTGGTGCCCATGGGGCCCAGCTCGAAGAGGCAACGTGGGTCCCCCCTGCAATAGGCTCACCACTCATGGGCTGGGTCATAGAGGTCGGGTGCAGTGTTAGCTGGGCGGAAGCCGAAGGCAGGGCACTAGGCGGTCCGATTATCGGCTACATAAGCTCGCTCTTGGGACGTGGAACGTCACCTCGCAAGGTGGAGAAGCTCCCGGCTAGATAAAGCTGGACTCACTTCGACGCACAGCAAGGGCTCTGGAACCTGTTCTCTCAAGAGGGGTTGGACTCTCTTCCACTCTGGCGTTGCAAGTAATGAGAGGCTGGGTTGGCAATTCTTGTTGCCCCCCGGCTCAAAGCCTGCACGTTGGACTTAACCCAGAAGAGGAGATGGTAGCTTCCCTCCGCTTTCGGGTTGGGTGACGGGTCCTGACTGTTGTTGGTGTTTACGCACCAAACAGCAGCTCAGAGTACCCACTCTTTTTGGATTCCCTTGAGAGTGCTCCCTCGGGTGATTCCCTTGTTCTGCTGGGGGTCTTCAACGCTCATGTTGGCAACGACTTTGAAACCTGGAGAGTCGTGATTGGGAAAAATGGCCACCCGGATCTGAACCCAAGCGGTGCTTTTTTATTGGACTTTTGTGCTCGTCACGGATTGTCCATAACAAACACAATGTTCAAACATAAGGGTGTCCATATGTGCTCTTGGCACCAAGACACCCTCGGCCGCAGTTCCATTATTGACTTTGTAGTTGTGTCATGGGATTTGCGGCCTCATGTTTTGGACACTTGGGTGAAGAGAGGGGCGAGCTTTCTACCGATCACCACCTGGTGAGCTGGCTCCGATGGTGGGAGAGTCTTTTGGGAATGCCTAGCAGTGTCTCCTGTCAAAGAGAGTTTATTTTTCCACCTCCGGAGGAACTTTGAACATGTCACAAAGGAGGTGCTGGACATTGAGTCTGATCATGTTCCGTGCCTCTCTTGTCAAGCCAGCTGATTGGAGCTGTGGCCGCAAGGTGTTTGGTGCCAGTCGTGGCGGTAATCCTAGAACCCGCTGGTGGCCACCAGCAGTGTGGGATGCCGTCAAGCTGAAGAAAGAGCTTATCTGGTCCTTTTGGCTCATGGGACTCCAGAGGCAGCGGGCATACCGACAGGCCAAGCAGTGCTTGGGGAATCTGTGGTGGGCTCTCCTATTTCTGGGGCTGAGGTTGCCAAGGTAGTTAAAAAGCTCCTCGGTGGCAAGGCCCCGGGGGTGGATGAGCTCCGTCCGGAGTTCCTTAAGGCTCTGGATGCTGTGGGGCTGTTTTAGTTGACAAGACTCTGCAACATCGCGTGGACATCAGGGGCGGTACCTCTGGATTGGCAGACCGGGGTGGTGGTTCCTCTCTTTAAGAAGGGGAACCGGAGGGTGTGTTCCAACTATCGTAGATCACACTCCTCAGCCTTCCCGGTAAGGTCTATTCATGTGTACTGGAGAGGAGGAACCTCGGATCCAGGACGAACAGTGTGGTTTTCGTCCTGGTCGTGGAACGGTAGACCAGCTCTATACTCTCGGCAGGGTCCTTGAGTGTGCATGGGAGTTTGTCCAACCAGTCTACATGTGCTTTGTGGACTTGGAGAAGACATTCGACCGTGGCCACCCCGGGAAGTCCTGTGGGGAGTGCTCAGAGAGTATGGGGTATCGGCATGTCTGATTGTGGCGGGTCGCTCCCTGTATGATCAGTGTCAGAGCTTGGTCCGCATTGCCAGCAGTAAGTCGGACCCCTTTCCAGTGAGGGTTGGACCGGAGTCCAACCCTCGTGTTGGCTGCCCGTTGTCACCAAATGTGTTCATACATTTTATGGACAGAATTTCTAGGCGCAGTCATGGCGTTGAGGGGATCCGGTTTGGTGGCTGCATGATTAGGTCTCTCCTTTTTGCAGATGATGTGGTCCTTATGGCTTTAACTGGCCAGGATCTTCAGCTCTCATTGGATTGGTTCGCAGCCGAGTTTGAAGCGACTGGGATGAGAATCAGCACCTCCAAGTCCAAGGTTCTCGCCCGGGAAAGGGTGGAGTGCCATCTCGAGGTTGGGCAGGAGATCTTGCCCCAAGTGGATGAGTTCAAGTACCTGGAGTCTTGTTCATGAGTGAGGGAAGAGTGGATCGTGAGATGCACAGGCTGATCGGTGCGGCGTCTTCAGTAATGAGGACGCTATATCGATTCGTTGTGGTAAGAAGGAGCTGCGCCAGAAGGAAAAGCTCTCAATTTACCAGTCAATCCACGTTCCCATCCTCACCTATGGTCATGAGCTTTGGTACAAGCGGCCGAAATTAGTTTTCTCCGCTGGGTGGCGGGTCTCACCCTTAATGTAAGAATTTTCACCGTTTAATTACAGTAACCTACTGGCAGCTAATGGTTCCAGTATAAAAGTGTTTTTCTACAGCACACATACTGTGATTTATCACTACAGTTTATTACTTTAAAAAGTATCACAGTACTGTGCTGTATCAAATATACGCTTCACAGCATAATACTGTCATCTGTTTAGCGGCATTACACTGTTATTTTAGTGTATCTACTGTAATATCCATTAACAGTTAATTACAGTAAAATAATTGTAAGCACTATAGACTGAGCTTTACAGTATAATGCCACTAGAAGTTAATGAGTTGAACTTTTAATTTTTCAAAATCAAAACCCCTGCAATCTGCTGGCATAAAAATGACTGGAGAAATGGCCTTGCAAGATTATGTTTTTATTAACCAATTATTTTAAAGTGCATCAAATACATTCAATGTACATTTAGTGCATTCTTCTTATTTTCAGTAAAGCATTTTAACATTTATAACATGTCCACTTAATTTCTAACTGGAGACAAAACACTGAACACGAGTCCAGTGTTTAGTTGTCGGCTACATAAAGCCCCACTCAAGGTCTGTGAGATGTTTTATAAGGGTGGCTATGTGAGGATTTACAGTTGCTGCCTTTTTCTGGACCAGCTTCCCGGTCTTCTTGGACACCACCTTTCTCTGGCTAGCCTTTGTTCCCCTCTCAGGGTTAACGCCAATGAATCGCCTAAAAAAGAGAGAAAGCATATTAGATATTCTGTTGTGATTGAAGATTACTTGCAGTCGATACAGAACCCCCCTCACATTGTTATTTAGGAATATGCACTGCACAAATATTAATATCAATTTTAGGATATATGTGAGCCTATACCATAACCACAGCTGTAGATGAGTGAATGCTCTAAAACCCATTAAGACAAATTCAGAGAGGAAGACAATGCTAAAGCCTCCTCAATCCCTCTCTCTATTTATGTTTTCTCTCCATCTACGGGACCGTGTATTTACGCTGATGTTTCCTGCTTTCACCCATTTAACATATCGTTACCTGCTCATTACCTATCTTCTCTGCATCCTGGGGTCACACTGGTGCTTCTTGCCTTTACCCATTCAACATATCTTTACCTGCACATTACCTACCTTCTCTGCATAGTGTGGTCACGCTGGTGCTTTCTACCTTTACCCATTCAACATATCTTTACCTGCACATTACCTACCTTCTCTGTATCCTGGAGTCAAGCTGGTGTTTCCTGCCTTTACTCATTCAACATATCTTTACCTGCACATTACCTACCTTCTCTGTATCCTGGTGTCTAGCTGGTGTTTCCTGCCTTCACCCATTCAACATATCTTTACCTGCACATTACCTACCTTCCCTGCATCCTTGGGTCACACTGGTGCTTCTTTCTTTCACCATACAACATATCTTCACCTGCACATACCTACCTTGTCTGCATGGCCTCGACCACACCTGCGCTTCCTTCTTTCACCCATTTTACCCATTCAACATATCTTCACCCGCACATTACCTACTTGCTCTGCATTCTCGGGTCAAGCTGGTGCTTCCTGCCATCATCCAGTCAACATATCTTTACCTGCAAATTACCTACTTTTTCTGCATCCTGGGGTCAAACAGGTGCTTCCTTCTTTGACCCAGTCAACATATCTTTACCTGCACATTACCTACCTTCTCTGTATCCTAGAGTCAAACTGGTGCGTCGGTCCCTAATAAGAAGGTCCACAAAGGAACAGAAGAGTCATTGATTTAAGGCACCAAATTGGGGAAATGACAAGTCAAATTCCTGAACAGAGGTTAGAAATATAAAATAAAATATCCTAACAGTATTTTAACAGTATCAAAAGGATTTACCTTTGAACAAATTCCAATGTCCGAGGACCTTCCTCTTGGTATTCCAAGTTGAACACATAGTAGGTGGCAAGAAGGGCAGCAAGCCCTGAGATTAAGCTAGGTTGGACGCCTTTGCAGATGACATCACCTTCCATGCTGATCATCCAACGTTTTATTGTGACTTTGTCACCAGCAACTGGTACAGTCAAGAAATGCAGTTTATGTTCCTAAACAGTATCCAATATGGGTAGCATTTTAAAAGTATTTGGAATGGCCACCTCACTCGCTCTCTCTTTACTCTGTTTACATCTAGTCTCCTAAGGCAGTGGTTCTCAAATGGGGGTACGCGTACTCCTGGGGGTACTTGAAGGTATGCCAAGGGGTACGTGAGATTTTTTTTTAATATTCTAAAAATAGCAACAATTCAAAAATCCTTTATAAATATATTTATTGAATAATACTTCGACAAAATATGAATGTAAGTTCATAAACTGAACAACTAATCAAGTAGGCTATTCCATTCATTACCATAAAGCCAGAGTTTCCCCCATGCCATGATGGTTTGACCCTACCTGGCGGTGCCACACGGCACCAACTGTCAATCAACTATCCATGTAGAAAACAATGGAGGCTTGGTTAAAGCGTAGTGGACATGTTCCATAAATATTGATGTTAAAGATTTCTTTTTTTGTGAAGAAATGTTGAGAATGAAGTTCATGAATCCAGATGGATCTCTATTACAATCCCCAAAGAGGGCACTTTAAGTTGATTACTTCTATGTGTAAAAATCTTTATTTATAATTGAATCACTTGGTTATTTTTCAACAAGTTTTTAGTTATTTTTATATCTTTTTTTCCAAATAGTTCAAGAAAGACCACAACAAATGAGCAATATTTTGCACTGTTATACAATTTAATAAATCAGAAACTGATGACATAGTGCTGTATTTTACTTCTTTATCTCTTTTTTTCAACCAAAAATGCTTTGCTCTGATTAGGGGGTACTTGAATTTAAAAAATGTTCACAGGGGTACATCACTGAAAAAAGGTTGAGAACCACTGTCCTAAGGCAGTGGTGCCCAACCTTTTTTCAGTGCTGTGAACATTTTTTTAATGCAAGTAGACCTCCATGTCTTCATAACAGGAATATCCTGAATTCTCAAGTTGCATATCACAATAGTCATCATCAGTGTTAATAACACAAGAGCTGCTTGGATTTGCTGTTGAGCAAGTCAAACTTTGTTCAGTGTAGCCGTAGTGCTTCCTTGACACGTGCGATGTGAAAGTAGACTTAACTGTAAATCTTTTTTCACATTGACTGAAGGGGCACGTGACTGTCCTACCTTCGGTAATATGACTTTTCAAATGCAGGAGAAGGGCCCGTATATCATCGCACTTCACGCTACATGAGACAATATTACAAGGTAAACCTTCTGCGCTATACATATCAGTCCTACTCTTGCCATATTTATGACGACGGCTGTGAGTTTTGAAGGCTGAGAAGTTGGAAAAAACTCTTGTGCATTTAGGGAAAGCACACTTAAACGATGCATTAGGCATACAACTATGACTTCGCATGTGTCTAACATACGCAAATACATTGCTGCAAGTCGTAGCACATATGTTGCAAGTTATCATCTTTTATGATGACTATGACAAAAAAGAAGAAAACTTAGCTAGCTAGCATGCGGCGGTCCATGCACGTGGTCAACGATAGTGTCTGTGATGCTGACTGTGACGCTATGTCATTTCGGACTTTATAAATATATATATAAAGTAATTCAAACAGAAAATGACACATCAAGGTACAAGTGACTCTTACCTTGTTATCAAAAACACACGATGCAGTAGGATGGATTTAGCAGGGTCGGCCAGGTGAAATGAAGCTCGGTGGGACGAATTGTGGGCGGACCCAAGAAACAAGTCTGAAAAATACTGAATTACACTGTAGGTTTTACAGTAACTTACTGCTGGTCGATATTTTTTGAAAAATGCAACACAATTTACAGTACTTAACTGCATTTAAGAAGAACATGATAGGTTGATTGGCAACACTAAATTGGCCCTAGTGTGTGAATGTGAGTGTGAATGTTGTCTGTCTATCTGTGTTGGCCCTGCGATGAGGTGGCGACTTGTCCAGGGTGTACCCCGCCTTCCGCCTGATTGTAGCTGAGATAGGCTCCAGCGCCCCCCGCGACCCCGAAGGGAATAAGCGGTAGAAAATGGATGGATGGATGGAGTATATAACTGTAATTTTATTTTTTATTTCTACAGTAATTTTTTACAGTGAAGGTCATGGGTGTCAAACTCTGGCCCGTGGGCCAAATTTGGCCCAACGTGTAATTTGACTTGGCCCTTGAGGCAATACCAAATTAACACTAAAGCTGGACCGTCGATTATACATTGCGGCAGTGCCGCGGTAACACCGCATTCACCGCTACTTCTAATACTTGCCAAACCTCCCGGGAGTGAATCCAGCACTCCTCCCGAATTTTTTTTTTTTTTTTTTTTTTTCAGCTAGTCAAACGAGTGCCGGCCCAGTTTCATGTCAGTGCAGCTTCTGCACCCACGCACAATTGAATGCAACGCATACTTCATCAACAGCGATACAGGTTACACTGACGGTAGCCAAATAAAAAACTTTAACACTTTTAGAAATATGCGCCACACTGTGAATCCACACCAAAGAAGAATGACAAACACATTTTGGGAGAACATCCGCACCGTAACACAACATAAACACAACAGAACAAATACCCGGAACCCTTTGTAGCACTAAATCTTCCGGGACGCTACAAGGTGTGTGTGTGTGTGGGGGGGAGGTTTGGTGGTAGCAGGGGTGTATTTTGTAGCGTCCCGAAAGAGTTAGTGCTGCAAAACATTCTGGGTATTTGTTCTTTTGTGTTTATGTTGTGTTACGGTACGGATGTTCTCCCGAAAAGTGTTTTTTATTTTTGTTTGGTGTGGGTTCACAGTGTGGCGTATATTTCTAACAGTGTTAAAGTTTTTTATACTGGCACCCTCAGTGTAACCTGTATCGCTGTTGATAAAGTATGCGTTGCATTCATTTGTGTATGCGTGCTGAAGCTGCACATTTCTTGTGACTGGGTGTGAATGATGTTAGAATTGGGTGTACGAGATATGACTGTTGAACACCTTCGTTCGATAATGAAAGTTGCCTCAGCTCAAAGCCTGAGCCCCGACATTAAAGAACTAGCATCTAAAAAAAGATGCCAGGTATCTGGCTTGGGCACATCAAATTAGATCAGTGTGTTGCAAACTGAGCAGTTTAAAGTCCTGAATGGTTGTTTTATTCATTGTTATTTTATTTTCAAATTTATTATCCTGTGGAAAAAGTTAATGTTGATATTTACCTCAGAAGGCTGCAAATAGAAAAGAGGCATTCAATTTTTATTTAAATTGCATTTGATATGCAATTGATATTTTTTAATTATTATTATTATTATTTGAAACTCCATTTTGCATGTCACTATAAAATTATATAAGCCTTGCTTGTTCAATATTCAATGCAATACTTGTTTGGGTCCCTATTAAAAGGTTAATTTGTTCAACCTTGGCCCGCGGCTTTGTTCAGTTTTAAACTTTGGCCCACTCTGTATTTGAGTTTGACACCCCTGGTGAAGGTGAAGCTCTGTCATCCTGGAGGCCACGGGGAAGACCCAGGACACATTGGGAACACTATGTCTCCCGGCTGGCCTGGGAACGCCTGGGGATCCCCTGAGAAAAGGTCCTAGGTGAGGGATCAGACAAAGAGCAGCTCAAAGACCTTTATGAAAAGTACAAATCGAGGACCTAGATTTTTTCTCGCCCAGGCGCAGGTCACCGTGGCTCCCCTGTGGAGCCAGGCGCAGAGGTGGGGCACGATGGCGAGCGACTGGTGGCCGGGCCTGTCTCCATGGGGCCCTGCCGGACTCAGCTCGAAGAGGTAACGTGGGTCAACCCTCCAATGGGCTCACCACTCATGGGCCCATTGAGGTCATAGAGGTCGGATGCAGTGTGAACTGGGCGGCAGCCGAAGGCAGGGCACTTGGCGGTCCGATTATCGGCTACATAAGCTCGCTCTTGGGACGTGGAACGTCACCTCGCTGGGAGGGAAAGAGCCTGAGCTGGTGCGCGAGGTGAAGAAGTTCCGGCTAGATATAGTTGGACTCACTTCGACGCACAGCAAGGGCTCTGGAACCTGTTCTCTCAAGAGGGGCTGGACTCTCTTCCACTCTGGCGTTGCAAGCAATGAGAGGCTGGGGTGGCAATTGTTGTTGCTCAAAGCCTGCACGTTGGACTTTAACCCAGTAGACGAGATGGTAGCTTCCCTCCGCCTTCGGGTTGGGTGACGGGTCCTGACTGTTGTTTGTGTTTACGCACCAAACAGCAGCTCAGAGTACCCACTCTTTTTGGATTCCCTTGAGGGAGTACTGGAGAGTGCTCCCTCGGGTGATTCCCTTGTTCTGTTGGGGGACTTCAATGCTCATGTTGGCAAGGACAGTGAAACCTGGAGAGTCGTGATTGGGAAAAATGGCCACCCGGATCTGAACCCAAGTGGTGCTTTGTTATTGGACTTTTGTGCTCGTCACGGATTGTCCATAACAAACACAATTTTCAAACATAAGGAAGAACTTTGAACATGTCACGAGGGAGGTACTGGACATTGAGTCTGAGTGGACCATGTTCCGTGCCTCTCTTGTCGAGCCTGCTGATTGGAGCTGTGGCCGCAAGGTGTTTGGTGCCTGTCGTGGCGGTAATCCTAGAACTCGCTGGTGGCCACAAGCAGTGAGGGATGCCGTCAAGCTGAAGAAAGAGCCTATCGGGTCCTTTTGGCTCATGGGACTCCAGAGGCAGCGGGCATACCGACAGGCCAAGCAGTGCCTGGGGAATCTGTGGTGGACTCTCCTATTTCTGGGGCTTAGGTTGCCTAGGTAGTTAAAAAGCTCCTCTGTGGCAAGGCCCCGGTGGTGGATGAGTTCCTTAAGGCTCTGGATACTGTGGGGCTGTCTTGGTTGACAAGACTCTGCAACATCGCGTGAACATTGGGGGCGGTACCTCTGGATTGGCTGACCGGGGTGGTGGTTCCTCTCTTTAAGAAGGGGAACCGGAGGGTGTGTTCCAACTATCGTGAAACACACTCCTCAGCCTTCCCTGTAAGGTCTATTCATGTGTACTGGAGAGGAGGAAACTCGGATCCAGGACGAACAGTGTGGTTTTCGTCCTGGTCGTGGAACGGTAGACCAGGTCTATACTCTCGGCAGGGTCCTTGAGTGTGAAGCGACTGGGATGAGAATCAGCACCTCCAAGTCCAAGTCCATGGTTCTCGCGCAGGAAAGGGTCGAGTGCCATCTCCAGGTTGGGGAGGAGATCTTGCCCCAAGTGGAGGAGTTCAAGTACCAAGGAGTCTTGTTCACGAGTGAGGATAGAGTGGATCGAGAGATCCACAGGCGGATTGGTGCGGCGTCTTCAGTATTGAGGACGCTATATCGATCCGTTGTGGTGAAGAAGGAGCTGAGCCAGAAGGAAAAGCTCTCAATTTACCGTCGATCTACATTCCTAGCTTTGGGTTATGACCGAAAGGACAAGCGGCCGAATTGCGTTTCCTCTGCCGGGTGGTGGGTCTCTCCCTTAGAGACAGGGTGAGAAGCTCTGTCATCCGGGAGGAACTCAAAGTAAAGCCGCTGCTCCTCCACATTGAGAGGAGCCATGAGGTGGTTCGGGCATCTGCTCAGGATGCCACCCGAACGCCTCTAGGGAGGTGTGGCAGGAGGCCACGGGGAAGACCTAGGACACATTGGAAAGACTATGTCCCCGGCTGGCCTGGGAACGCCTCGGAATACCCCGAGAAGAGCTGGACGAAGTGGCTGGGGAGAGGGAAGTCTGGGATTTTCTGCTCAGGCTGCTGCCCCCGCAACCGACCTCGGATAAGCGGAAGAAAATGGATGGATTTAGAATGACAGTTATACTGTCAGATTGAGTACAAAAACTAACTAAACCTTACACAATATAATGTTTCTAGTAAAACTCACAAAGATACATATCTCCAGGCATTATTAGCCATTTTGCATGTGTGGTTTAGGAGTTATGTTTAAATAAATAACTGTCAGATTGAGTGTGACAGTAAACTGTCATAGTGAGTAAAACCCTTATTTTGTATTTGCAAATCTTACAAAAACAACTAAATCTAGTTAAACTCACACAGATACAATATTACAGGCATTTTTAGACATAATGCATGTTTGGTTTTAGAGTAATGTTTATATAACTTTCATATCTAGTATGACAGCTGTACTGTCATATTGAATAAAAAAAACAACTAACTTGTGTTTTTGCAAACCTTACAAAATACTATTTTTCTAGTAAAACTAACTAGATACATGCTCCAGGCATTATTAGCCATTTTGCATGTGTTGTTTGAGTTATGTTTAAATAGCTGTCATATTGAGTGTGACAGTATACTGTCATAAAACCCAATTTTTGTATTTGCAACCCTGATTCTAGTAAAACTCACATATATACAATATTACAGGCAGTTTTGGACATAATGCATGTTTGGTTTTGGAGTTATGTTTATATAACTTTCATATATAGTATGACAGCTAAACTGTTATATTGAGTAAAAAAACTAACTTGTGTTTGTCATAAAACCCAATTTTTGTATTAGCAAACCATACAACTGATTCAAATAAAACTCACATGGATTCAATATTACAGGCATTTTCAGACATTTTGCATGTTTGGTTTAAGAATTATGTTGTAATACATTTGTATTGCTTTTTTCACATTATCTCAGGATTTTTAGAACATTACTGTCATATTGAGTAAAAAAATAATTTTTGTGTTTGCAAGCCCTAAAAAAAGCATATGTTTCCAGTAAAACTCCCAAAGATGCATTATTTCAGGCATTATTAGCCATTTTTCAGGTGTGGTTTAGGAGTTATGTTTAAATAACTGTCATATTGAGTGTGGCGTTATACTGTCATATTGAGTTAAAAAAAACTAACTTGTGTCTTTGCAAACCTTACAAAAGAAAATGTTTCTAGCAAGACTCACAAAAATATTTTTTTTCACGCTATTAGACATGTTTCATGTGTATTTAGGAGTTATAATTAAATAACTTTCATATTGAGTGTTAAAGTTATAATGTCATTATGTGTAAAACCTAATTTTTGTATTTGCAAACCTTACAAAAACAATTGATTGTAGTAAAACTTACATAGATTCAATATTACAGGCATTTTTAGACAATTTACATGTTTGGTTTAAAAGTTGTGTTTGAATACATTTGTATTGCTTTTTTCTCATTATCTCAGGATTCTAAGATCATTACTTTCATATTGAGTAAAACACTACTTTTTGTTTTTGCAAACCTTACAAACTCACATAAATACATTATTACAGACATTTTTAGACATGATACACGTTTGGTTTTGGAGTTATGTTTATATAACTTTTATATTTAGTATGACTGTTATACTGTCATATTGAATTAAAAAAAACTAGCTTGTGTCTTTGCAAACTTTACAAAAGTTCATTTTTCTAGTAAAACTAACAAAAATACATGTCTCCAGGCATTATTAGCCATTTTGCATGGGTTGTTTAGGAATTAGGTTTAAAGACATTTTTATTGCTTTTTTCGCATTATCTCAGGATTCTTAGATCATTACTTTCATATTGAGTAAAAAACTACTTTTTGTTTTTGCAAACCTTACAAACTCACATAAATACATTATTAAAGGCATTTTTAGACATGACACATGTTTGGTTTTGGAGTTATGTTTATATAACTTTTATTATTAGTATGACTGTTATACTGTCATATTGAATTAAAAAAACTAGCTTGTGTCTTTGCAAACTTTACAAAAGATCATTGTTCTAGTAAAACTAACAAAGATACATGTCTCCAGGCATTATTACCCATTTTGCATGGGTTGTTTAGGAATTATGTTTAAATACATTTTTATTGCTTTTTTCGCATTATCTCAGGATTTTAAGATCATTACTTTCATATTGAGTAAAAAACTACTTTTTGTTTTTGCAAACCTTACAAACTCACAATAATACATTATTACAGCCATTTTTAGACATAACACATGTTTGGTTTTGGAGTTATGTTTTGATAATTTTCATATTTAGTAGGACTGTTATACTGTCTTATTGAATAAAAACAACTAGCTTGTGTCTTTGCAAACTTTACAAAATATACATTTCCTAGTAAAACTAACAAAGATACATGTCTCCAGGCATCATTACCCATTTTGCCTGGGTTGTTTAGGAGTTATGTTTAAATACATTTTTATTGCTTTTTTCGCATTATCTCAGGATTCTAAGATCATTACTTTCATATTGAGTAAAAAACTACTTTTTGTTTTTGCAAACCTTACAAACTCACATAAATACATTATTACAGACATTTTTAGACATGACACATGTTTGGTTTTGGAGTTATGTTTATATAACTTTTATATTTAGTATGACTGTTATACTGTCATATTGAATAAAAAAAAACTAGCTTGTGTCTTTGCAAACTTTACAAAAGATCATTTTTCTAGTAAAACTAACGAAGATACATGTCTCCAGGCATTATTACCCATTTTGCATGAGTTGTTTAGGAATTATGTTTAAATACATTTTTATTGCTTTTTTCGCATTATCTCAGGATTTTAAGATCATTACTTTCATATTGAGTAAAAAACTACTTTTTGTTTTTGCAAACCTTACAAACTCACATTAATACATTATTACAGGCATTTTTAGACTAATGACACATGTTTGGTTTTGGAGTTATGTTTATATAACTTTCATATTTAGTATGACTGTTATACTGTCATATTGAATAAAAAAAAACTAGCTTGTGTCTTTGCAAACTTTACAAAAGATCATTTTTCTATTAAAACTAACAAAGATACATGTCTCCAGGCATTATTACCCATTTTGCATGGGTTGTTCAAGAATTATGTTTAAAGACATTTTTATTGCTTTTTTCGCATTATCTCAGGATTCTTAGATCATTATTTTCATATTGAGTAATAAACTACTCTTTGTTTTTGCAAACCTTACAAACTCACATAAATACATTATTAAAGGCATTTTTAGACATGACACATGTTTGGTTTTGGAGTTATGTTTATATAACTTTTATTATTAGTATGACTGTTATACTGTCATATTGAATAAAAAAAACTAGCTTGTGTCTTTGCAAACTTTACAAAAGATCATTTTTCTAGTAAAACTAACAAAGATACATGTCTCCAGGCATTATTACCCATTTTGCATGGGTTGTTTAGGAATTATGTTTAAATACATTTTTATTGCTTTTTTCGCATTATCTCAGGATTTTAAGATCATTACTTTCATATTGAGTAAAAAACTACTTTTTGTTTTTGCAAACCTTACAAACTCACAATAATACATTATTACAGGCATTTTTAGACATGACACATGTTTGGTTTTGGAGTTATGTTTATAACTTTCATATTTAGTATGACTGTTATACTGTCATATTGAATAAAAAAAACTGGCTTGTGTCTTTGCAAACTTTACAAAAGATCATTTTTCTAGTAAAACTAACAAAGATACATGTCACCAGGCATTATTACCCATTTTGCCTGGGTTGTTTAGGAATTATGTTTAAATACATTTTTATTGCTTTTTTCGCATTATCAGGATTTTAAGATCATTACTTTTATATTGAGTAAAAAACTACTTTTTGTTTTTGCAAACCTTACAAAGTCACATAAATACATTATTACAGGCATTTTTAGACATGACACATGTTTGGTTTTGGAGTTATGTTTATATAACTTTCATATTTAGTATGACTGTTATACTGTCATATTGAATTAAAAAAAACTGGCTTGTGTCTTTGCAAACTTTACAAAAAATCATTTTTCCAGTAAAACTAAAAAAGATACATGTTCCCAGGCATTATTATCCATTTTGCATATGTTGTTTAGGAGTAATGTTTAAATACATTTTTATTGCTTTTTTCGCATTATCTCAGGATTTTAAGAATATTACAGTCATATTGAGTAAAAAAAACTACTTTTTGTGTTTGCAAGATTTAAAAAAGCATGTGTTTCGAGTAAAACGGCCAAGGATGCATTATTTCGGGCATTATTAGCCATTTTTCATGTGTGGTTTGAGTTATGGTTAAATAACTGTCATATACTGTCAGTTATGACATAGTAAGTAAAACCTAATTTATGTATTTGCAAACCTTACAAAATCATTTAAATCTAGTAAAACTCACATGGATTCAATATTACAGACATTTTTAGACATTTTGCATGTTTGGTTTAGGAATTATGTTGGAATCATTTTTATTAATGTGTTCGTATCATCTCAGAATTTTAGAACATTACTGTCATATTGAGTAAAAAAATAATTTTTGTGTTTGCAGCCTTAAAAAAGCATATGTTTCGAGTAAAACTTACAAGAATGCATTATTTCAGGCATTGTTAGTCATTTTTCATGTGTAGTTTAAGAGTTATGTTTAAATAACTGTCATATTGAGTGTGGCAGTTATACTGTCATATTGAGTAAAAAAAACTAACCTGTCTTTGCAAACCTTACAAAAGAAAATGTTTCTAGTAACACTCACAAAGATACATTTTTTCACGCATTATTAGACGTGTTTCATGTGTGGTTAGGAGTTATAAATAAATAATTGTCATATTGAGTGTTACAGTTTTAATGTCATTATGTGTAAAACCTAATTTTTGTATTTGCAAACCTTACAAAAACAATTGATTCTAGTAAAACTTATATAGATTCAATATTACAGGCATTTTTAGACATTTTACATGTTTGGTTTAAAATTTGTGTTTGAATACATTTGTATTGCTTTTTTCGCATTATCTCAGGATTCTAAGAACATTACTTTCATATTGAGTAAAAAACTACTTTTTGTTTTTGCAAACCTTACAAACTCACATAAATACATTATTACAGGCATTTTTAGACATGACACATGTTTGGTTTTGGAGATATGTTTATATAACTTTCATATTTAGTATGACTGTTATACTGTCATATTGAATAAAAAAAACTAGCTTGTGTCTTTGATATCTTTACAAAAGATCATTTTTTTAAACTAACAACGTTACATGTCTCCCTAGGCATTATTAGCCATTTTGCATGTGTTGTTTAGGAGTTAGGTTTAAATACATTTTTATTGCTTTTTTCCCATTATCTCAGGGTTCTAAGAACTTTAAAGTCAAGTAAAAAACTACTTTTTGTGTTTGCAAAATGTAAAACTCAGTAAAACTCCCAATGATTCATTATTTCAGGCATTATTAGCCATTTTTTTGTGTGGTTTATGAGTTATGTTTAAATAACAGTCATATTGAGTGTGATTTTGTCATTGTGAGTAAAACCTAATTTTTGTATTTGCAAACCTTACAAAAACAACCGATTCCAGGAAAACTCACATTGATACAATATTACAGGCATGTTTAGACATATTGCATGTTTGGTTTTGGAGTTATATTTATATAACCTGCTTTCTGAGCCGCCACCTTTGTGGTTTGCGTGTCCCACTGATCCAGGAACTATGTTGTCCGGGGGCTTCTATGGTCTCCCAAGACAAACAGGTCCTAGGTGAGGGATCAGACAAAGAGCAGCTCAAAGACCTTTATTAAAAGTACAATTGAGGACCTAGATTTTTTCTCGCCCGGACGCAGGTCACCGTGTGGAGCCAGGCCCAGAGGTGTGGCACGATGGCGATTGACGGGCCTGTCCCCATGGGGCCCAGCCGTGCTCAGCTCGAAGAGGCAACGTGGATCCCCCCTCCAGGGCTCACCACTCATGGACTGGGTCATAGAGGGTGCAGTGTGAGCTGGGCGGCAGCCGAAGGCAGGGCACTTGGTGGTCCGATTATCGGCTACATAAGCTCGCTCTTGGGACATGGAATGTCACCTCGCTGGGAGGGAAGGAGCCTGAGCTGGTGCTTGAGGTGGAGACGTTCCCGGCTAGATATAGTTGGACTCACAGCAAGGGCTCTGGAACCTGTTCTCTCAGAGGGGCTGGACTGAGCTGAACTTTCATTACTTGCAACGCCAGAGTGGAAGAGATTCCACACTGGCGTTGCAACTAATGAGAGGCTGGGGTGGCAATTCTTGTTGCCCCCCGGCTCAAAGCCTGCACGTTGGACTTTAAACCCAATAGACGAGATGGTAGCTTCCTTCAGCCTTCGGGTTGGGTGACGGGTCCTGACTGTTGTTTGTGTTTACACACCAAACAGCAGCTCAGAGTACCAACTCTTTTTGGATTCCCTTGAGGGAGTACTGGAGAATGCTCCCTCGGGTGATTCCCTTGTTCTGCTGGTGGACTTCAACGCTATGTTGGCAACGACAGTGAAACCTGGAGAGTCGTGATTGGGAAAAATGGCCACCCGGATCTGAACCCAAGTGGTGCTTTGTTATTGGACTTTTGTGCTTGTCACGCAGGCCCAAACGCATTGTAAGGGTCTGCTGGGAACACCTAGCAGAGTCTCCTGAAGAACTTTGAACATGTCCGGAAGAACTTTGAACATGTCACGAGGGAGGTGCTGGACATTGAGTCTGAGTGGACCATGTTCCGTTCCTCTCTTGTTGAGCCAGCTGATTGAAGCTGTGGCCGCAAGGTGTTTGGTGCCTGTCGTGGCGGTAATCCACCAGCAGTGAGGGATGCTGTCAAGCTGAAGAAAGAGCCACCGGGTCCTTTTGGCTCATGGGACTCCAGAGGCAGTGGGCATACCGACAGGCCAAGCCAGACCTCCTCAGTCCCACCAACACGTCTTCCTATGAGGAAACAGTGCCTGGGAAGTCTGTGGTGGGCTCTCCTATTTCTGGGGCTGAGGTTGCCAAGGTAGTTAAAAAGCTCCTCGGTGGCAAGGCCCCGGGGGTATGAGCTCCGTCCGGAGTTCCTTAAGGCTCTGGATGCTGTGGGGCAGTCTTGGTTGACAAGACTCTGCAACATTGCGTCTACATCGGGGGCGGTACCTCTGGATTGGCAGACCGGGGTGGTGGTTCCTCTCTTTAAGAAGGGGAACCGGAGGGTGTGTTCCAACTATCGTAGATCACACTCCTCAGCCTTCCCGGTAAGGTCTATTCATGTGTAATGGAGAGGAGGAACCTCGGATCCAGGACGAACAGTGTGGTTTTCGTCCTGGTCGTGGAACGGTAGACCAGCTCTATACTCTCGGCAGGGTCCTTGAGTGTGCATGGGAGTTTGCCCAACCAGTCTACATAAGTTTTGTGGCTATATCAATCCGTTGTGGTGAAGAAGGAGCTGAGCCAGAAGGAAAAGCTTTCAATTTACCGGTCGATCAACGTTCCCATCCTCACCTATGGTCATGAGCTTTGGGTTATGACCGAAAGGACAAGGTCACGGGTACAAGCGGCCGAAATGAGTTTCCTCCGCCGGGTGGTGGGTCTCTCCCTTAGAGATAGGGTGAGAAGCTCTGTCATCTGGGAGGAACTCAGTGTAAAGCCGCTGCTCCTCCACATTGAGAGGAGCCAGATGAGGTGGTTCGGGCATCTGCTCAGGATGCCACCCGAACGCCTCCCTAGGTCCGAATGGCAGGAGGCCATGGGGAAGACCTAGGATACATTGGAAAGACTATGGCCTGGGAACACCTCGGGATCCCCCGAGAAGAGCTGGACGAAGTGGCTGGGGAGAGGGAAGTCTGGGCTATCTGCTTAGGCTGCTGCCCCCGCAACCCGACCTCGGATAAGCGGAAGAAAATAGATGGATTTAGTATGACAGTTATACTGTCATATTGAGTGTGACAGTATACTGTCATAAAACCCAATTTTTGTATTTGCAAACCTGATTCTAGTAAAACTCACATCTATACAATATTACAGGCAATTTTGGACATAATTCACGTTTGGTTTTGGAGTTATGTTCATATAACTTTAATATATAGTATGACATCTGTATAGATGTTATAATGAGTAAAAAAACTAACTTGTGTCTGTCATAAAACTCAATTTTTGTATTTGCAAACCTTACAAAAACAAATGATTCTAGTAAAACTCACATGGATTCAATTTTACAGGCATTTTTAGACATTTTGCATGTTTGGTTTAGGAATCATGTTGGAATACATTTGTATTGTTTTTTTCACATTATCTCAGCATTTTAAGAACTTACTGTCATATTGAGAAAAAAAAATGTTTTGTGTTTGCAAGCCTTAAAAAAACAACCGATTCTAGTAAAACTCACATTGATACAATATTACAGGCATGTTTAGACATCTTGCATGTTTGGTTTTGGAGTTATGTTTATATAACCTGCTTTCTGAGCCGCCACCTTTGTGGTTTGCGTGTCCCACTGATCCTAGGAGCTATGTTGTCCGGGGGCTTCTATGCCCCCTGATAGGGTACCCCAAGACAAACAGGTCCTAGGTGAGGAATCAGACAAAGAGCAGCTCAAAGACCTTTATGAAAAGTACAAATCGAGGACCTAGATATTTTCTCGCCCGGACGCGGGTCACCGTGGCTCCCCTGTGGAGCCAGGCCCAGAGGTGGGGCACGATGGCGAGCGACTGGTGCCCATGGGGCCCAGCTCGAAGAGGCAACGTGGGTCCCCCCTGCAATAGGCTCACCACTCATGGGCTGGGTCATAGAGGTCGGGTGCAGTGTTAGCTGGGCGGAAGCCGAAGGCAGGGCACTTGGCGGTCCGATTATCGGCTACATAAGCTCGCTCTTGGGACGTGGAACGTCACCTCGCGAGGTGGAGAAGTTCCCGGCTAGATAAAGCTGGACTCACTTCGACGCACAGCAAGGGCTCTGGAACCTGTTCTCTCAAGAGGGGTTGGACTCTCTTCCACTCTGGCGTTGCAAGTAATGAGAGGCTGGGTTGGCAATTCTTGTTGCCCCCCGGCTCAAAGCCTGCACGTTGGACTTAACCCAGAAGACGAGATGGTAGCTTCCCTCCGCTTTCGGGTTGGGTGACGGGTCCTGACTGTTGTTGGTGTTTACGCACCAAACAGCAGCTCAGAGTACCCACTCTTTTTGGATTCCCTTGAGAGTGCTCCCTCGGGTGATTCCCTTGTTCTGCTGGGGGTCTTCAACGCTCATGTTGGCAACGACTTTGAAACCTGGAGAGTCGTGATTGGGAAAAATGGCCACCCGGATCTGAACCCAAGCGGTGCTTTGTTATTGGACTTTTGTGCTCGTCACGGATTGTCCATAACAAACACAATGTTCAAACATAAGGGTGTCCATATGTGCTCTTGGCACCAAGACACCCTCGGCCGCAGTTCCATTATTGACTTTGTAGTTGTGTCATGGGATTTGCGGCCTCATGTTTTGGACACTTGGGTGAAGAGAGGGGCGAGCTTTCTACCGATCACCACCTGGTGAGCTGGCTCCGATGGTGGGAGAGTCTTTTGGGAATGCCTAGCAGTGTCTCCTGTCAAAGAGAGTTTCTTTTTCCACCTCCGGAGGAACTTTGAACATGTCACAAAGGAGGTGCTGGACATTGAGTCTGAATGGATCATGTTCCGTGCCTCTCTTGTCAAGCCAGCTGATTGGAGCTGTGGCCGCAAAGTGTTTGGTGCCTGTCGTGGCGGTAATCCTAGAACCCGCTGGTGGCCACCAGCAGTGCGGGATGCCGTCAAGCTGAAGAAAGAGCTTATCTGGTCCTTTTGGCTCATGGGACTCCAGAGGCAGCGGGCATACCGACAGGCCAAGCAGTGCTTGGGGAATCTGTGGTGGGCTCTCCTATTTCTGGGGCTGAGGTTGCCAAGGTAGTTAAAAAGCTCCTCGGTGGCAAGGCCCCGGGGGTGGATGAGCTCCGTCCGGAGTTCCTTAAGGCTCTGGATGCTGTGGGGCTGTTTTAGTTGACAAGACTCTGCAACATCGCGTGGACATCAGGGGCGGTACCTCTGGATTGGCAGACCGGGGTGGTGGTTCCTCTCTTTAAGAAGGGGAACCGGAGGGTGTGTTCCAACTATCGTAGATCACACTCCTCAGCCTTCCCGGTAAGGTCTATTCATGTGTACTGGAGAGGAGGAACCTCGGATCCAGGACGAACAGTGTGGTTTTCGTCCTGGTCGTGGAACGGTAGACCAGCTCTATGCTCTCGGCAGGGTCCTTGAGTGTGCATGGGAGTTTGTCCAACCAGTCTACATGTGCTTTGTGGACTTGGAGAAGACATTCGACCGTGGCCACCCCGGGAAGTCCTGTGGGGGAGTGCTCAGAGAGTATGGGGTATCGGCATGTCTGATTGTGGCGGGTCGCTCCCTGTATGATCAGTGTCAGAGCTTGGTCCGCATTGCCAGCAGTAAGTTGGCTGCCCTTTGTCACCAAATGTGTTCATAAATTTTATGGACAGAATTTCTAGCGCAGTCATGGCGTTGAGGGGATCCGGTTTGGTGGCTGCAGGATTAGGTCTCTCCTTTTTGCAGATGATGTGGTCCTTATGGCTTTAACTGGCCAGGATCTTCAGCTCTCATTGGATTGGTTCGCAGCCGAGTGTGAAGCGACTGGGATGAGAATCAGCACCTCCAAGTCGGAGGTTCTCGCCCGGGAAAGGGTGGAGTGCCATCTCGAGGTTGGGCAGGAGATCTTGCCCCAAGTGGATGAGTTCAAGTACCTGGAGTCTTGTTCATGAGTGAGGGAAGAGTGGATCGTGAGATGCACAGGCTGATCGGTGCGGCGTCTTCAGTAATGAGGACGCTATATCGATTCGTTGTGGTAAGAAGGAGCTGCACCAGAAGGAAAAGCTCTCAATTTACCGGTCAATCTACGTTCCCATCCTCACCTATGGTCATGAGCTTTGGGTTATGACCGAAAGGACAAGATCACGGGTACAAGCGGCCGAAATGAGTTTTCTCCGCTGGGTGGCGGGTCTCTCCCTTACTGTAAGAATTTTCACCGTTTAATTACAGTAACCTACTGGCAGCTAATGGTTCCAGTATAAAACTGTTTTTCTACAGCACACATACTGTGATTTATCACTACAGTTTATTACTGTAAAAAGTATCACAGTACTGTGCTGTATCAAATATACGCTTCACAGCATAATACTGTCATCTGTTTAGCGGCATTACACTGTTATTTTAGTGTATCTACTGTAATATCTATTAACAGTTAATTACAGTAAAATAATTGTAAGCACTATAGACTGAGCTTTACAGTATAATGCCACTAGAAGTTAATGAGTTGAACTTTTAATTTTTCAAAATCAAAACCCCTGCAATCTGCTGGCATAAAAATGACTGGAGAAATGGCCTTGCAAGATTATGTTTTTATTAACCAATTATTTTAAAGTGCATCAAATACATTCAATGTACATTTAGTGCATTCTTCTTATTTTCAGTAAAGCATTTTAACATTTATAACATGTCCACTTAATTTCTAACTGGAGACAAAACACTGAACACGAGTCCAGTGTTTAGTTGTCGGCTACATAAAGCCCCACTCAAAGTCTGTGAGATGTTTTATAAGGGTGGCTACGTGAGGATTTACAGTTGCTGCCTTTTTCTGGACCAGCTTCCCGGTCTTCTTGGACACCACCTTTCCCTGGCTAGCCTTTGTTCCCCTCTCAGGGTTAACGCCAATGAATCGCCTAAAAAAGAGAGATTGAAGATTACTTGCAGTCGATACAGAACCCCCCTCACATTGTTATTTAGGAATATGCACTGCACAAATATTAATATCAATTTTAGGATATATGTGAGCCTATACCATAACCACAGCTGTAGATGAGTGAATGCTCTAAAACCCATTAAGACAAATTCAGAGAGGAAGACAATGCTAAAGCCTCCCCAATCCCTCTCTCTATTTATGTTTTCTCTCCATCTACGGGACCGTGTATTTACGCTGATGTTTCCTGCTTTCACCCATTTAACATATCGTTACCTGCTCATTACCTATCTTCTCTGCATCCTGGGGTCACACTGGTGCTTCTTGCCTTTACCCATTCAACATATCTTTACCTGCACATTACCTACCTTCTCTGTATCCTGGAGTCAAGCTGGTGTTTCCTGCCTTCACCCATTCAACATATCTTTACCTGCACATTACCTACCTTCCCTGCATCCTTGGGTCACACTGGTGCTTCTTTCTTTCACCATACAACATATCTTCACCTGCACATACCTACCTTGTCTGCATGGCCTCGACCACACCTGCGCTTCCTTCTTTCACCCATTCAACATACCTTCACCCGCACATTACCTACCTTCCCTGCATAGTGGGGTCACACTGGTGCTTCCTGCCTTTACCCATTCAACATATCTTCACCCGCACATTACCTACTTGCTCTGCATTCTCGGGTCAAGCTGGTGCTTCCTGCCATCATCCAGTCAACATATCTTTACCTGCAAATTACCTACTTTTTCTGCATCCTGGGGTCAAACAGGTGCTTCCTTCTTTGACCCAGTCAACATATCTTTACCTGCACATTACCTACCTTCTCTGTATCCTAGAGTCAAACTGGTGCTTCGGTCCCTAATAAGAAGGTCCACAAAGGAACAGAAGAGTCATTGATTTAAGGCACCAAATTGGGGAAATGACAAGTCAAATTCCTGAACAGAGGTGAGAAATATAAAATAAAATATCCTAACAGTATTTTAACAGTATCAAGAGGATTTACCTTTGAACAAATTCCAATGTCCGAGGATCTTCCTCTTGGTATTCCAAGTTGAACACATAGTAGGTGGCAAGAAGGGCAGCAAGCCCTGAGATTAAGCTAGGTTGGACGCCTTTGCAGATGACATCACCTTCCATGCTGATCATCCAACGTTCTATTGTGACTTTGTCACCAGCAACTGGTACAGTCAAGAAATGCAGTTTATGTTCCTAAACAGTATCCAATATGGGTAGCATTTTAAAAGTATTTGGAATGGCCACCTCACTCGCTCTCTCTTTACTCTGTTTACATCTAGTCTCCTAAGGCAGTGGTTCTCAAATGGGGGTACGCATACTCCTGGGGGTACTTGAAGGTATGCCAAGGGGTACGTGAGATTTTTTTTTAATATTCTAAAAATAGCAACAATTCAAAAATCCTTCATAAATATATTTATTGAATAATACTTCGACAAAATATGAATGTAAGTTCATAAACTGAACAACTAATCAAGTAAGCTATTCCATTCATTACCATAAAGCCAGAGTTTCCCCCATGCCATGATGGTTTGACCCTACCTGGCGGTGCCACACGGCACCAACTGTCAATCAACTATCCATGTAGAAAACAATGGAGGCTTGGTTAAAGCGTAGTGGACATGTTCCATAAATATTGATGTTAAAGATTTCTTTTTTTTTGAAGAAATGTTGAGAATGAAGTTCATGAATCCAGATGGATCTCTATTGCAATCCCCAAAGAGGGCACTTTAAGTTGATTACTTCTATGTGTAAAAATCTTTATTTATAATTGAATCACTTGTTTATTTTTTAACAAGACCACAACAAATGAGCAATATTTTGCACTGTTATACAATTTAATAAATCAGAAACTGATGACATAGTGCTGTATTTTACTTCTTTATCTCTTTTTTTCAACCAAAAATGCTTTGCTCTGATTAGGGGGTACTTGAATTTAAAAAATGTTCACAGGGGTACATCACTGAAAAAAGGTTGAGAACCACTGTCCTAAGGCAGTGGTTCTCAACCTTTTTTCAGTGCTGTGAACATTTTTTTAATGCAAGTAGACCTCCATGTCTTCATAACAGGAATATCCTGAATTCTCAAGTTGCATATCACAATAGTCATCATCAGTGTTAATAACACAAGAGCTGCTTGGATTTGCTGTTGAGCAAGTCAAACTTCGTTCAGTGTAGCCGTAGTGCTTCCTTGACACGTGCGATGTGAAAGTAGACTTAACTGTAAATCTTTTTTCACATTGACTGAAGGGGCACGTAACTGTCCTACCTTCGGTAATATGACTTTTCAAATGCAGGAGAAGGGCCCGTATATCATCGCACTTCGCGCTACATGAGACAATATTACAAGGTAAACCTTCTGCGCTATACATATCAGTCCTACTCTTGCCATATTTATGACGACGGCTGTGAGTTTTGAAGGCTGAGAAGTTGGAAAAAACTCTTGTGCATTTAGGGTAAGCACACTTAAACGATGCATTAGGCATACAACTATGACTTCGCATGTGTCTAACATACGCAAATACATTGCTGCAAGTCGTAGCACATATGTTGCAAGTTATCATCTTTTATGATGACTATGACAAAAAAGAAGATAACTTAGCTAGCTAGCATGTGGCGGTACATGCGCGTGGTCAACGATAGTGTCTGTGATGCTATGTCATTTCGGACTTTATAAATATATATATAAAGTAATTCAAACAGAAAATTACACATCAAGGTACAAGTGACTCTTACCTTGTTATCAAAAACACACGATGCAGTAGGATGGATTTAGCAGGGTCGGCCAGTTGAAATGAAGCTCGGTGGGACGAATTGTGGGCGGACCCAAGAAACAAGTCTGAAAAATACTGAATTACACTGTAGGTTTTACAGTAACTTACTGCTGGTCGATATTTTTTGAAAAATGCAACAAAATTTACAGTACTTAACTGCATTTAAGAAGAACATGATAGGTTGATTGGCAACACTAAATTGGCCCTAGTGTGTGAATGTGAGTGTGAATGTTGTCTGTCTATCTGTGTTGGCCCTGCAATGAGGTGGCGACTTGTCCAGGGTGTACCCCGCCTTCCGCCCGATTGTAGCTGAGATAGGCTCCAGCGACCCGAAGGGAATAAGCGGTAGAAAATGGATGGATGGATGGAGTATATAACTGTAATTTTATTTTTTATTTTTACAGTAATTTTTTACAGTGAAGGTCATGGGTGTCAAACTCTGGCCCGTGGGCCAAATTTGGCCCAACGTGTAATTTGACTTGGCCCTTGAGGCAATATCAAATTAACACTGAAGCTGGACCGTCGATTATACATTGCGGCAGTGCCGCTGTAACACCGCATTCACCGCTACTTCTAATACTTGCCAACCCTCCCGGGAGTGACTCTAGCAATCCTCCCGATTTTTTTTTTTTTTTTTCAGCAAGTCAAACGAGTGCCGGCCCAGTTTCATGTCAGTGCAGCTTCTGCACCCACACACAATTGAATGCAACACATACTTCATCAACAGCGAAACAGGTTACACTGACGGTAGCCAAATAAAAAACTTTAACACTTTTAGAAATATACGCCACACTGTGAATCCACATCAAACAAGAATGACAAACATGTCTAATAGCGTGAAAAAAAATATTTTTGTGAGTGTTGCTAGAAACATTTTCTTTTGTAAGGTTTGCAAAGACACAAGTTAGTTTTTTTTAAACTCAATATGACAGTATAACGCCACACTCAATATGTCAGTTATTTTAACATAACTCCTAAACCACACCTGAAAAATGGCTGATAATGCCTGAAATAATGCATCTTTGGGAGTTTTACTGGAAACATATGCTTTTTTAAGGCTTGCAAACACAACAATTATTTGTATTGTATTATGTATTACAACATAATTCCTAAACCAAACATGCAATATGTCTGAAAATGCCTGTAATATTGAATCCATGTGAGTTTTATTTGAATCAGTTGTATGGTTTGCTAATACAAAAATTGGGTTTTATGACAAACACAAGTTAGTTTTTTTACTCAATATAACAGTTTAGCTGTCATACTATATATGAAAGTTATATAAGCATAACTCCAAAACCAAAACCAAACATGCATTATGTCCAAAACTGCCTGTAATATTGTATATATGTGAGTTTTACCAGAATCAGGGTTGCATATACAAAAACTGGGTTTTATGACAGTATACTGTCACACTCAATATGACAGTTATTTAAACATAACTCAAACAACACATGCAAAATAGCTAATAATGCCTGGAGCATGTATCTTAGTTAGTTTTACTAGAAACATGGTATTTTGTAAGGTTTGCAAAGACACAAGTTAGTTGTTTTTTTTATTCAATATGACAGTATAACTGTCATACTAAATATGAAAGTTATATAAACATTACTCTAAAACCAAACATGCATTGTGTCTAAAAATGCCTGTAATATTGTATCTGTGTGAGTTTAACTAGATTTAGTTGTTTTTGTAAGGTTTGCAAATACAAAATAAGGGTTTTACTCACTATGACAGTTTACTGTCACACTCAATCTGACAGTTATTTATTTAAACATAACTCCTAAACCACACATGCAAAATGGCTAATAATGCCTGGAGATATGTATCTTTGTGAGTTTTACTAGCAACATTATATTGTGTAAGGTTTAGTTACTTTTTGTACTCAATCTGACAGTATAACTGTCATTCTAAATCCATCCATTTTCTTCCGCTTATCCGAGGTCGGGTTGCGGGGGCAGCAGCCTGAGCAGAAAATCCCAGACTTCCGTCTCCCCAGCCACTTCGTCCAGCTCTTCTCGGGGTATTCCGAGGCGTTCCCAGGCCAGCCGGGGACATAATCTTTCCAATGTGTCCTAGGTCTTCCCCGTGGCCTCCTGCCACACCTCCCTAGAGGCGTTCGGGTGGCATCCTGAGCAGATGCCCGAACCACCTCATGCCTCCTCTCAATGTGGAGGAGCAGCGGCTTTACTTTGAGTTCCTCCCGGATGACAGAGCTTCTCACCCTGTCTCTAAGGGAGAGACCCACCACCCGGCAGAGGAAACACATTTCGGCCGCTTGTCCTTTCGGTCATAACCCAAAGCTGGGAACGTAGATCGACGGTAAATTGAGAGCTTTTCCTTCTGGCTCAGCTCCTTCTTCACCACAACGGATCGATATAGCGTCCTCAATACTGAAGACGCCGCACCAATCCGCCTGTGGATCTCTCGATCCACTCTATCCTCACTTGTGAACAAGACTCCTAGGTACTTGAACTCCTCCACTTGGGGCAAGATCTCCTCCCCAACCTGGAGATGGCACTCGACCCTTTCCTGCGCGAGAACCATGGACTTGGACTTGGAGGTGCTGATTCTCATCCCAGTCGCTTCACACTCAAGGACCCTGCCGAGAGTATAGACCTGGTCTACCGTTCCACGACCAGGACGAAAACCACACTGTTCGTCCTGGATCCGAGTTTCCTCCTCTCCAGTACACATGAATAGACCTTACCGGGAAGGCTGAGGAGTGTGTTTCACGATAATTGGAACACACCCTCCGGTTCCCCTTCTTAAAGAGAGGAACCACCACCCCGGTCTGCCAATCCAGAGGTACCGCCCCCAATGTTCACGCGATGTTGCAGAGTCTTGTCAACCAAGACAGCCCCACAGTATCCAGAGCCTTAAGGAACTCATCCACCACCGGGGCCTTGCCACAGAGGAGCTTTTTAACTACCTAGGCAACCTAAGCCCCAGAAATAGAAGAGTCCACCACAGATTCCCCAGGCACTGCTTGGCCTGTCGGTATGCCCGCTGCCTCTGGAGTCCCATGAGCCAAAAGGACCCGATAGGCTCTTTCTTCAGCTTGACGGCATCCCTCACTGCTGGTGGCCACCAGCGAGTTCTAGGATTACCGCCACGACAGGCACCAAACACCTTGCGGCCACAGCTCCAATCAGCAGGCTCGACAAGAGAGGCACGGAACATGGTCCACTCAGACTCAATGTCCAGCACCTCCCTCGTGACATGTTCAAAGTTCTTCCTTATGTTTGAAAATTGTGTTTGTTATGGACAATCCGTGACGAGCACAAAAGTCCAATAACAAAGCACCACTTGGGTTCAGATCCGGGTGGCCATTTTTCCCAATCACGACTCTCCAGGTTTCACTGTCCTTGCCAACATGAGCATTGAAGTCCCCCAACAGAACAAGGGAATCACCCGAGGGAGCACTCTCCAGTACTCCCTCAAGGGAATCCAAAAAGAGTGGGTACTCTGAGCTGCTGTTTGGTGCGTAAACACAAACAACAGTCAGGACCCGTCACCCAACCCGAAGGCGGAGGGAAGCTACCATCTCGTCTACTGGGTTAAAGTCCAACGTGCAGGCTTTGAGCAACAACAATTGCCACCCCAGCCTCTCATTGCTTGCAACGCCAGAGTGGAAGAGAGTCCAGCCCCTCTTGAGAGAACAGGTTCCAGAGCCCTTGCTGTGCGTCGAATTGAGTCCAACTATATCTAGCCGGAACTTCTTCACCTCGCGCACCAGCTCAGGCTCTTTCCCTTCCAGCGAGGTGACGTTCCACGTCCCAAGAGCGAGCTTATGTAGCCGATAATCGGACCGCCAAGTGCCCTGCCTTCGGCTGCCGCCCAGTTCACACTACATCCGACCTCTATGACCTCAATGGGCCCATGAGTGGTGAGCCCATTGGAGGGTTGACCCACGTTGCCTCTTCGAGCTGAGCCCGGCAGGGCCCCATTGAGACAGGCCCGGCCACTAGTCGCTCGCCATCGTGCCCCACTACTGCGCCTGGCTCCACAGGGGAGCCACGGTGACCTGCGCCTGGGCGAGAAAAAATCTAGGTCCTCGATTTGTACTTTTCATAAAGGTCTTTGAGCTGTTCTTTGTCTGATCCCTCACCTAGGACCTTTTCTCAGGGGATCCCCAGGCGTTCCCAGGCCAGCCGGGAGACATAGTGTTCCCAATGTGTCCTGGGTCTTCCCCGTTGCCTCCAGGATGACAGAGCTTCACCTTCACCAGGGGTGTCAAACTCAAATACAGAGTGGGCCAAAGTTTAAAACTGAACAAAGCCGCGGGCCAAGGTTGAACAAATTAACCTTTTAATAGGGACCCAAACAAGTTTTGCATTGAATATTGAACAAGCAAGGCTTATATAACGTTATAGTGACATGCAAAATGGAGTTTCAAACAATAATAATAATAATTAAAAAATATCAATTGCATATCAAATATAATTTAAATAAAAATTGAATGCCTCTTTTCTATTTGCAGCCTTCTGAGGTAAATATCAACATTAACTTTTTCCACAGGCTAATAAATTTGAAAATAAAAAACAATGAATAAAACAACCATTCAGGACTTTAAACGGCTCAGTTTGCAACACACTGATCTAATTTGATGTGCCCAAGCCAGATACCTGGCATCTTTTTTTAGATGCTAGTTCTTTAATGTCGGGGCTCAGGCTTTGAGCTGAGGCAACTTTCATTATAGAACAAGGTGTTCAACAGTCATATCTTGTACACCCAATTCTAACATCATTCAGACCCAGTCACAAGATATGTGCAGCTTCAGCACGCATACACAAATGAATGCAACGCATACTTCATCAACAGCGATAAAGGTTACACTGAGGGTGCCAGTATAAAAAACTTTAACACTGTTAGAAATATACGCCACACTGTGAACCCACACCAAACAAAAATAAAAAACACTTTTCGGGAGAACATCCGCACCGTAACACAACATAAACACAAAAGAACAAATACCCAGAATCTTTTGCAGCACTAACTCTTTCGGGACGCTACAAAATACACCCCCGCTACCACCAAACCTCCCCCCCCCACACACACACACCTTGTAGCGTCCCGGAAGATTTAGTGCTACAAAGGGTTCTGGGTATTTGTTGTGTTGTGTTTATGTTGTGTTACGGTGCGGATGTTCTCCCGAAATGTGTTTGTCATTCTTGTTTGGTGTGGATTCACAGTGTGGCGTATATTTCTTAGGAGTTATAATTAAATAACTTTCATATTGAGTGTTAAAGTTATAATGTCATTATGTGTAAAACCTAATTTTTGTATTTGCAAACCTTACAAAAACAATTGATTCTAGTCAAACTTACATAGATTCAATATTACAGGCATTTTTAGACAATTTACATGTTTGGTTTAAAAGTTGTGTTTGAATACATTTGTATTGCTTTATTCGCATTATCTCAGGATTCTAAGATCATTACTTTCATATTGAGTAAAACACTACTTTAGTTTTTTGCAAACCTTACAAACTCACATGAATACATTATTATAAGCAATTTTAGACATGACACACGTTTGGTTCTGGAGTTATGTTTATATAACTTTTATATTTAGTATGACTGTTATACTGTCATATTGAATAAAAAAAAACTAGCTTGTGTCTTTGCAAACTTTACAAAAGATCATTTTTCTAGTAAAACTAACAAAGATACATGTCTCCAGGCATTATTACCCATTTTGCATGGGTTGTTTAGGAATTATGTTTAAATACATTTTTATTGCTTTTTTCGCATTATCTCAGGATTCTTAGATCATTACTTTCATATTGACTAAAAAACTACTTTTTGTTTTAGCAAACCTTAACAACTCACATAAATACATTATTACAGGCATTTTTAGACATAACACATGTTTGGTTTTGGAGTTATGTTTATATAACTTTTATATTTAATATGACTGTTATACTATCATATTGAATTAAAAAAACTAGCTTGTGTCTTTGCAAACTTTACAAAAGTTCATTTTTCTAGTAAAACTAACAAAGATACATGTCTCCAGGCATTATTACCCATTTTGCATGGGTTGTTTAGGAATTATGTTTAAATACAATTTTATTGCTTTTTTCGCATTATCTCAGGATTCTTATATCATTACTTTCATATTGAGGAAAAAACTACTTTTTGTTTTTGCAAACCTTACAAACTCACATAAACGCATTATTATAGGCAATTTTAAACATGACACACGTTTGGTTCTGGAGTTATGTTTATATAACTTTCATATTTAGTATGACTGTTATACTGTCTTATTGAATAAAAACAACTAGCTTGTGTCTTTGCAAACTTTACAAAATATACATTTCCTAGTAAAACTAACAAAGATACATGTCTCCAGGCATTATTACCCATTTTGCCTGGGTTGTTTAGGAGTTATGTTTAAATACATTTTTATTGCTTTTTTCGCATTATCTCAGGATTCTAAGATCATTACTTTCATATTGAGTAAAAAACTACTTTTTGTTTTTGCAAACCTTACAAACTCACATAAATACATTATTACAGACATTTTTAGACATGACACATGTTTGGTTTTGGAGTTATGTTTATATAACTTTTATATTTAATATGACTGTTATACTGTCATATTGAATTAAAAACAACTAGCTTGTGTCTTTGCAAACTTTACAAAAGATCATTTTTCTAGTAAAACTAACAAAGATACATGTTTCCAGGCATTATTAGCCATTTTGCATATGTTGTTTAGGAGTAATGTTTAAATACATTTGTATTGCTTTTTTCGCATTATCTCAGGATTCTTAGATCATTACTTTCATATTGAGTAAAAAACTACTTTTTGTGTTTGCAAGATTTAAAAAAGCATGTGTTTCGAGTAAAACGGCCAAAGATGCATTATTTCAGGCATTATTAGCCTTTTTTCATGTGTGGTTTGAGTTATGGTTAAATAACTGTCATATACTGTCAGTTATGACATAGTAAGTAAAACCTAATTTATGTATTTGCAAACCTTACAAAATCATTTAAATCTAGTAAAACTCACATGGATTCAATATTACAGACATTTTTAGACTTTTGCATGTTTGGTTTAGGAATTATGTTGGAATCATTTTTATTAATTTGTTTGTATTTTCTCAGAATTTTAGAACATTACTGTCATATTGAGTAAAGAAATAATTTTTGTGTTTGCAAGCCTTAAAAAAGCATATGTTTCGAGTAAAACTTACAAGAATGCATTATTTCAGGCATTGTTAATCATTTTTCATGTGTAGTTTAAGAGTTATGTTTAAATAACTGTCATATTGAGTGTGGCAGTTATACTGTCATATTGAGTAAAAAAAAACTAACCTGTCTTTGCAAACCTTACAAAAGAAAATGTTTCTAGTAACACTCACAAAGATACATTTTTTCACGCATTATTAGACATGTTTCATGTGTGGTTAGGAGTTATAAATAAATAATTGTCATATTGAGTGTTACAGTTTTAATGTCATTATGTGTAAAACCTAATTTTTGTATTTGCAAACCTTACAAAAACAATTGATTCTAGTAAAACTTATATAGATTCAATATTACAGGCATTTTTAGACATTTTACATGTTTGGTTTAAAATTTGTGTTTGAATACATTTGTATTGCTTTTTTCGCATTATCTCAGGATTCTAAGAACATTACTTTCATATTGAGTAAAAAATTACTTTTTGTTTTTGTAAACCTTACAAACTCACATAAATACATTATTACAGGCATTTTTAGACATGACACATGTTTGTTTTTGGAGTTATGTTTATATAACTTTCATATTTATTATGACTGTTATACTGTCATATTGAATAAAAAAAACTAGCTTGTGTCTTTGATATCTTTACAAAAGATCATTTTTTTAAACTAACAACGTTACATGTCTCCCTAGGCATTATTAGCCATTTTGCATGTGTTGTTTAGGAGTTAGGTTTAAATACATTTTTATTGCTTTTTTCCCATTATCTCAGGGTTCTAAGAACATTCCAGTCAAGTAAAAAACTACTTTTTGTGTTTGCAAAATGTAAAACTCAGTAAAACTCCCAATGATTCATTATTTCATCATTATTAGCCATTTTTTTGTATGGTTTATGAGTTATGTTTAAATAGCTGTCATATTGAGTGTGATTTTGTCATTGTGAGTAAAACCTAATTTTTGTATTTGCAAACCTTACAAAAACAACCGATTCTAGGAAAACTCACATTGATACAATATTACAGGCATGTTTAGACATATTGCATGTTTGGTTTTGGAGTTATATTTATATAACCTGCTTTCTGAGCCGCCACCTTTGTGGTTTGCGTGTCCCACTGATCCAGGAACTATGTTGTCCGGGGGCTTCTATGGTCTCCCAAGACAAACAGGTCCTAGGTGAGGGATCAGACAAAGAGCAGCTCAAAGACCTTTATTAAAAGTACAATTGAGGACCTAGATTTTTTCTCGCCCGGACGCAGGTCACCGTGGCTCCCCTGTGGAGCCAGGCCCAGAGGTGTGGCACGATGGCGATTGACGGGCCTGTCCCCATGGGGCCCAGCCGTGCTCAGCTCGAAGAGGCAACGTGGATCCCCCCTCCAGGGCTCACCACTCATGGGCTGGGTCATAGAGGGTGCAGTGTGAGCTTGGTGGTCCCATTATCGGCTACATAAGCTCGCTCTTGGGACATGGAACGTCACCTCGCTGGGAGGGAAGGAGCCTGAGCTGGTGCTTGAGGTGGAGACGTTCCCGGCTAGATATAGTTGGACTCACAGCAAGGGCTCTGGAACCTGTTCTCTCAGAGGGGCTGGACTGAGCTGAACTTTCATTACTTGCAACGCCAGAGTGGAAGAGATTCCACACTGGCGTTGCAACTAATGAGAGGCTGGGGTGGCAATTCTTGTTGCAAAGCCTGCACGTTGGACTTTAAACCCAATAGACGAGATGGTAGCTTCCTTCAGCCTTCGGGTTGGGTGACGGGTCCTGACTGTTGTTTGTGTTTACACACCAAACAGCAGCTCAGAGTACCAACACTTTTTGGATTCCCTTGAGGGAGTACTGGAGAGTGCTCCCTCGGGTGATTCCCTTGTTCTGCTGGTGGACTTCAACGCTATGTTGGCAACGACAGTGAAACCTGGAGAGTCGTGATTGGGAAAAATGGCCACCCGGATCTGAACCCAAGTGGTGCTTTGTTATTGGACTTTTGTGCTTGTCACGGATTGTCCATAACAAACACAATGTTCAAACATAAGGGTGTCCATATGTGCACTTGGCACAAGGACACCCTCGGCCGCATGATTGACTTTGTAGTTGTGTCATGGGATTTGCGGCCTCATGTTTTGGACACTCGGTGAAGAGAGGGGCAGAGCTTTCTACCAACCACCACCTGGTGGTGAGCTGGCTCCGATGGTAGGGGAGGATGCCGGTCAGACCTGGCAGGCCCAAACGCATTGTAAGGGTCTGCTGGGAACACCTAGCAGAGTCTCCTGAAGAACTTTGAACATGTCCGGAAGAACTTTGAACATGTCACGAGGGAGGTGCTGGACATTGAGTCTGAGTGGACCATGTTCCGTTCCTCTCTTGTTGAGCCAGCTGATTGAAGCTGTGGCCGCAAGGTGTTTGGTGCCTGTCGTGGCGGTAATCCACCAGCAGTGAGGGATGCTGTCAAGCTGAAGAAAGAGCCACCGGGTCCTTTTGGCTCATGGGACTCCAGAGGCAGTGGGCATACCGACAGGCCAAGCGAGACGTCCTCAGTCCCACCAACACGTCTTCCTATGAGGAAACAGTGCCTGGGAAGTCTGTGGTGGGCTCTCCTATTTCTGGGGCTGAGGTAGCCAAGGTAGTTAAAAAGCTCCTCGGTGGCAAGGCCCCGGGGGTATGAGCTCTGTCCGGAGTTCCTTAAGGCTCTGGATGCTGTGGGGCAGTCTTGGTTGACAAGACTCTGCAACATTGCGTCTACATTGGGGGCGGTACCTCTGGATTGGCAGACCGGGGTGGTGGTTCCTCTCTTTAAGAAGGGGAACCGGAGGGTGTGTTCCAACTATCGTAGATCACACTCCTCAGCCTTCCCGGTAAGGTCTATTCATTTGTAATGGAGAGGAGGAACCTCGGATCCAGGACGAACAGTGTGGTTTTCGTCCTGGTCGTGGAACGGTAGACCAGCTCTATACTCTCGGCAGGGTCCTTGAGTGTGCATGGGAGTTTGCCCAACCAGTCTACATAAGTTTTGTGGACTTGGAGAAGACATTCGACCTTGGCCCCCGGTAAATCCTGTGGGGAGTGCTCAGAGAGTATGGAGTATCGGCATGTCTGATTGTGGCGGGTGTCTCCCTGTATGATCAGTGTCAGAGCTTGGTCCGCATTGCCGGCAGTATGTCGGACCCCTTTCCAGTGAGGGTTGGACTCCGCCAAGGCTGCCCTTTGTCACCGATTCTGTTCATAACTTTAATGGACAGAATATCTAGGCGCAGTCATGGCTTTGAGGATCCCCTCAACGCCATGACTGCGCCGGTTTGGTGGCTGCAGGATTAGGTCTCTGCTTTTTGCAGATGATGTGGTCCTGATGGCTTCAACTGGCCAAGATCTTCAGCTTTCATTGGATCGGTTCGCAGTGAAGCGACTGGGATGAGAATCAGCACCTCCAAGTCCGAGTCCATGGTTCTCGCCCGGGAAAGGGTGGAGTGCCATCTCGAGGTTGGGAAAGAGATCTTGCCCCAAGTGAAGGAGTTCAAGTACCTAGGAGTCTTGTTCACGAGTGAGGATAGAGTGGATTGTGAGATCTACAGGCGGATCGGTGCGGCGTCTTCAGTAATGAGGACGCTATATCGATCCGTTGTGGTGAAGAAGGAGCTGAGCCAGAAGGAAAAGCTTTCAATTTACCGGTCGATCAACGTTCCCATCCTCACCTATGGTCATGAGCTTTGGGTTATGACCGAAAGGACAAGGTCACGGGTACAAGCGGCCGAAATGAGTTTCCTCCGCCGGGTGGTGGGTCTCTCCCTTAGAGATAGGGTGAGAAGCTCTGTCATCTGGGAGGAACTCAGTGTAAAGCCGCTGCTCCTCCACATTGAGAGGAGCCAGATGAGGTGGTTCGGGCATCTGCTCAGGATGCCACCCGAACGCCTCCCTAGGTCCGAACGGCAGGAGGCCATGGGGAAGACCTAGGGTACATTGGAAAGACTATGGCCTGGGAACGCCTCGGGATCCCCCGAGAAGAGCTGGACGAAGTGGCTGGGGAGAGGGAAGTCTGGGCTCTCTGCTTAGGCTGCTGCCCCCGCAACCCGACCTCGGATAAGCGGAAGAAAATAGATGGATTTAGTATGACAGTTATACTGTCATATTGAGTGTGACAGTATACTGTCATAAAACCCAATTTTTGTATTTGCAAACCTGATTCTAGTAAAACTCACATCTATACAATATTACAGGCAATTTTGGACATAATGCACGTTTGGTTTTGGAGTTATGTTCATATAACTTTAATATATAGTATGACATCTATACTGTTTTAATGAGTAAAAAAACTAACTTGTGTCTGTCATAAAAATCAATTTTTGTATTTGCAAACCTTACAAAAACAAAAGATTCTAGTAAAACTCACATGGATTCAATATTACAGGCATTTTTAGACATTTTGCATGTTTGGTTTAGGAATCATGTTGGAATACATTTGTATTGCTTTTTTCACATTATCTCAGCATTTTAAGAACTTACTGTCATATTGAGTAAAAAAAACTTTTTGTGTTTGCAAGCCTTAAAAAACAACCGATTCTAGTAAAACTCACATTGATACAATATTACAGGCATGTTTAGACATCTTGCATGTTTGGTTTTGGAGTTATGTTTATATAACCTGCTTTCTGAGCCGCCACCTTTGTGGTTTGCGTGTCCCACTGATCCTAGGAGCTATGTTGTCCGGGGGCTTCTATGCCCCCTGATAGGGTACCCCAAGACAAACAGGTCCTAGGTGAGGAATCAGACAAAGAGCAGCTCAAAGACCTTTATGAAAAGTACAAATCGAGGACTTAGATATTTTCTCGCCCGGACGCGGGTCACCGTGGCTCCCCTGTGGAGCCAGGCCCAGAGGTGGGGCACGATGGCGAGCGACTGGTGCCCATGGGGCCCAGCTCGAAGAGGCAACGTGGGTCCCCCCTGCAATAGGCTCACCACTCATGGGCTGGGTCATAGAGGTCGGGTGCAGTGTTAGCTGGGCGGAAGCCGAAGGCAGGGCACTTGGCGGTCCGATTATCGGCTACATAAGCTCGCTCTTGGGACGTGGAACGTCACCTCGCGAGGTGGAGAAGTTCCCGGCTGGATAAAGCTGGACTCACTTCGACGCACAGCAAGGGCTCTGGAACCTGTTCTCTCAAGAGGGGTTGGACTCTCTTCCACTCAAGCGTTGCAAGTAATGAGAGGCTGGGTTGGCAATTCTTGTTGCCCCCCGGCTCAAAGCCTGCACGTTGGACTTAACCCAGAAGACGAGATGGTAGCTTCCCTCCGCTTTCGGGTTGGGTGACGGGTCCTGACTGTTGTTGGTGTTTACGCACCAAACAGCAGCTCAGAGTACCCACTCTTTTTGGATTCCCTTGAGAGTGCTCCCTCGGGTGATTCCCTTGTTCTGCTGGGGGTCTTCAAGGCTCATGTTGGCAACGACTTTGAAACCTGGAGAGTCGTGATTGGGAAAAATGGCCACCCGGATCTGAACCCAAGTGGTGCTTTGTTATTGGACTTTTGTGCTCGTCACGGATTGTCCATAACAAACACAATGTTCAAACATAAGGGTGTCCATATGTGCACTTGGCACCAGGACACCCTCGGCCGCAGTTCCATGATTGACTTTGTAGTTGTGTCATGGGATTTGCGGCCTCGTGTTTTGGACACTCGGGTGAAGAGAGGGGCGAGCTTTCTACCGATCACCACCTGGTGAGCCGGCTCCGATGGTGGGGTAGGATCCCGGACAGACCTGGCAGGCCCAAAAGCATTGTGAGAATCTTTTGGGAATAACTAGCAGAGTCTCCTGTCAGAGAGAGTTTCTTTTTCCACCTCCGGAGGAACTTTGAACATGTCACAAAGGAGGTGCTGGACATTGAGTCTGAATGGATCATGTTCCGTGCCTCTCTTGTCAAGCCAGCTGATTGGAGCTGTGGCCGCAAGGTGTTTGGTGCCTGTCGTGGCGGTAATCCTAGAACCCGCTGGTGGCCACCAGCAGTGCGGGATGCCGTCAAGCTGAAGAAAGAGCTTATCTGGTCCTTTTGGCTCATGGGACTCCAGAGGCAGCGGGCATACCGACAGGCCAAGCAGTGCCTGGGGAATCTGTGGTGGGCTCTCCTATTTCTGGGGCTGAGGTTGCCAAGGTAGTTAAAAATCTCCTCGGTGGCAAGGCCCCGGGGGTGGATGAGCTCCGTCCGGAGTTCTTTAAGGCTCTGGATGCTGTGGGGCTGTTTTAGATGACAAGACTCTGCAACATCGCGTGGACATCAGGGGAGGTACCTCTGGATTGGCAGACCGGGGTGGTGGTTCCTCTCTTTAAGAAGGGGAACCGGAGGGCGTGTTCCAACTATCGTAGATCACACTCCTCAGCCTTCCCGGTAAGGTCTATTCATGTGTACTGGAGAAGAGGAACCTCGGATCCAGGACGAACAGTGTGGTTTTCGTCCTGGTCATGGAACGGTAGACCAGATCTATACTCTCGGCAGGGTCCTTGAGTGTGCATGGGAGTTTGTCCAACCAGTCTACATGTGCGTTGTGGACTTGGAGAAGACATTCGACCGTGGCCACCCCGGGAACTCCTGTGGGGAGTGCTCAGAGAGTATGGGGTAACGGCATGTCTGATTGTGGCGGGTCGCTCCCTGTATGATCAGTGTCAGAGCTTGGTCCGCATTGCCAGCAGTAAGTCGGACCCCTTTCCAGTGAGGGTTGGACCGGAGTCCAACCCTCGTGTTGGCTGCCCTTTGTCACCAAATGTGTTCATACATTTTATGGACAGAATTTCTAGGCGCAGTCATGGCGTTGAGGGGATCCGGTTTGGTGGCTGCAGGATTAGGTCTCTCCTTTTTGCAGATGATGTGGTCCTTATGGCTTTAACTGGCCAGGATCTTCAGCTCTCATTGGATTGGTTCGCAGCCGAGTGTGAAGCGACTGGGATGAGAATCAGCACCTCCAAGTCCAAGGTTCTCGCCCGGGAAAGGGTGGAGTGCCATCTCGAGGTTGGGCAGGAGACCTTTCCCCAAGTGGATGAGTTCAAGTACCTGGAGTCTTGTTCATGAGTGAGGGAAGAGTGGATCGTGAGATGCACAGGTTGATCGGTGCGGCGTCTTCAGTAATGAGGACGCTATATCGATTCGTTGTGGTAAGAAGGAGCTGCGCCAGAAGGAAAAGCTCTCAATTTACCGGTCAATCTACGTTCCCATCCTCACCTATGGTCATGAGCTTTGGGTTATGACCGAAAGGACAAGATCACGGGTACAAGTGGCCGAAATGAGTTTTCTCCGCTGGGTGGCGGGTCTTTCTCTTACTGTAAGAATTTTCACCGTTTAATTACAGTAACCTACTGGCAGCTAATGGTTCCAGTATAAAACTGTTTTTCTACAGCACACATACTGTGATTTATCACTACAGTTTATTACTGTAAAAAGTATCACAGTACTGTGCTGTATCAAATATACGCTTTACAGCATAATACTGTCATCTGTTTAGCGGCATTACACGGTTATTTTAGTGTATCTACTGTAATATCCATTAACAGTTAATTACCGTAAAATAATTGTAAGCACTATAGACTGAGCTTTACAGTATAATGCCACTAGAAGTTAATGAGTTGAACTTTTAATTTTTCAAAATCAAAACCCCTGCAATCTGCTGGCATAAAAATGACTGGAGAAATGGCCTTGCAAGATTATGTTTTTATTAACCAATTATTTTAAAGTGCATCAAATACATTCAATGTACATTTAGTGCATTCTTCTTATTTTCAGTAAAGCATTTTAACATTTATAACATGTCCACTTAATTTCTAACTGGAGACAAAACACTGAACACGAGTCCAGTGTTTAGTTGTCGGCTACATAAAGCCCCACTCAAAGTCTGTGAGATGTTTTATAAGGGTGGCTACGTGAGGATTTACAGTTGCTGCCTTTTTCTGGACCAGCTTCCCGGTCTTCTTGGACACCACCTTTCCCTGGCTAGCCTTTGTTCCCCTCTCAGGGTTAACGCCAATGAATCGCCTAAAAAAGAGAGAAAGCATATTAGATATTCTGTTGTGATTGAAGATTACTTGCAGTCGATACAGAACCCCCCTCACATTGTTATTTAGGAATATGTACAAATATTAATATCAATTTTAGGATATATGTGAGCCTATACCATAACCACAGCTGTAGATGAGTGAATGCTCTAAAACCCATTAAGACAAATTCAGAGAGGAAGACAATGCTAAAGCCTCCCCAATCCCTCTCTCTATTTATGTTTTCTCTCCATCTACGGGACCGTGTATTTACGCTAATGTTTCCTGCTTTCACCCATTTAAAATATCGTTACCTGCTCATTACCCATCTTCTCTGCATCCTGGGGTCACACTGGTGCTTCTTGCTTTTACCCATTCAACATATCTTTACCTGCACATTACCTACCTTCTCTGCATAGTGTGGTCACGCTGGTGCTTTCTACCTTTACCCATTCAACATATCTTTACCTGCACATTACCTACCTTCTCTGTATCCTGGAGTCAAGCTGGTGTTTCCTGCCTTTACTCATTCAACATATCTTTACCTGCACATTACCTACCTTCTCTGTATCCTGGCGTCTAGCTGGTGTTTCCTGCCTTCACCCATTCTACATATCTTTACCTGCACATTACCTACCTTCCCTGCATCCTTTGGTCACACTGGTGCTTCTTTCTTTCACCATAGAACATATCTTCACCTGCACATACCTACCTTGTCTGCATGGCCTCGACCACACCTGTGCTTCCTTCTTTCACCCATTCAACATACCTTCACCCGCACATTACCTACCTTCCCTGCATAGTGGGGTCACACTGGTGCTTCCTGCCTTTACCCATTCAACATATCTTCACCCGCACATTACCTACTTGCTCTGCATTCTCGGGTCAAGCTGGTGCTTCCTGCCATCATCCAGTCAACATATCTTTACCTGCAAATTACCTACTTTTTCTGCATCCTGGGGTCAAACAGGTGCTTCCTTCTTTGACCCAGTCAACATATCTTTACCTGCACATTACCTACCTTCTCTGTATCCTAGAGTCAAACTGGTGCTTCGGTCCCTAATAAGAAGGTCCACAAAGGAACAGAAGAGTCATTGATTTAAGGCACAAAATTGGGAAAATGACAAGTCAAATTCCTGAACAGAGGTGAGAAATATAAAATAAAATATCCTAATTTAACAGTATCAAGAGGATTTACCTTTGAAAAAATTCCAATGTCCGAGGACCTTCCTCTTGGTATTCCAAGTTGAACACATAGTAGGTGGCAAGAAGGGCAGCAAGCCCTGAGATTAAGCTAGGTTGGACGCCTTTGCAGATGACATCACCTTCCATGCTGATCATCCAACGTTTTATTGTGACTTTGTCACCAGCAACTGGTACAGTCAAGAAATGCAGTTTATGTTCCTAAACAGTATCCAATATGGGTAGCATTTTAAAAGTATTTGGAATGGCCACCTCACTCGCTCTCTCTTTACTCTGTTTACATCTAGTCTCCTAAGCCAGTGGTTCTCAAATGGGGGTACGGGTACTCCTGGGGGTACTTGAACGTATGCCAAGGGGTACGTGAGATTTTTTTTTAATATTCTAAAAATAACAACAATTCGAAAATCCTTTATAAATATATTTATTGAATAATACTTCGACAAAATATGAATGTAAGTTCATAAACTGAACAGCTAATCAAGTAGGCTATTCCATTCATTACTATAAAGCCAGAGTTTCCCCCATGCCATGATGGTTTGACCCTACCTGGCGGTGCCACACGGCACCAACTGTCAATCAACTATCCATGTAGAAAACAATGGAGGCTTGGTTAAAGCGTAGTGGACATGTTCCATAAATATTGATGTTAAAGATTTCTTTTTTTGTGAAGAAATGTTGAGAATGAAGTTCATGAATCCAGATGGATCTCTATTACAATCCCCAAAGAGGGCACTTTAAGTTGATTACTTCTATGTGTAAAAATCTTTATTCATAATTGAATCACTTGGTTATTTTTCAACAAGTTTTTAGTTATTTTACACAGGGGTACATCACTGAAAAAAGGTTGAGAACCACTGTCCTAAGGCAGTGGTTCTCAACCTTTTTTCAGTGCTGTGAACATTTTTTTAATGCAAGTAGACCTCCATGTCTTCATAACAGGAATATCCTGAATTCTCAAGTTGCATATCACAATAGTCATCATCAGTGTTAATAACACAAGAGCTGCTTGGATTTGCTGTTGAGCAAGTCAAACTTCGTTCAGTGTAGCCGTAGTGCTTCCTTGACACGTGCGATGTGAAAGTAGACTTAACTGTAAATCTTTTTTCACATTGACTGAAGGGGCACGTAACTGTCCTACCTTCGGTAATATGACTTTTCAAATGCAAGAGAAGGGCCCGTATATCATCGCACTTCGCGCTACATCAGACAATATTACAAGGTAAACCTTCTGCGCTATACATATCAGTCCTACTCTTGCCATATTTATGACGACGGCTGTGAGTTTTGAAGGCTGAGAAGTTGGAAAAAAACTCTTGTGCATTTAGGGAAAGCACACTTAAACGATGCATTAGGCATACAACTATGACTTCGCATGTGTCTAACTTACGCAAATACATTGCTGCAAGTCGTAGCACATATGTTGCAAGTTATCATCTTTTATGATGACTATGACAAAAAAGAAGAAAACTTAGCTAGCTAGCATGCGGCGGTACATGCGCGTGGTCAACGATAGTGTCTGTGATGCTGACTGTGACGCTATGTCATTTCGGACTTTATAAATATATATCTAAAGTAATTCAAACAGAAAAGGACACATCAAGGTACAAGTGACTCTTACCTTGTTATCAAAAACACACGATGCAGTAGGATGGATTTAGCCAGGTGAAATGAAGCTCGGTTGTACGAATTGTGGGCGGACCCAAGAAACAAGTCTGAAAAATACTGAATTACACTGTAGGTTTTACAGTAACTTACTGCTGGTCGATATTTTTTGAAAAATGCAACAAAATTTACAGTACTTAACTGCATTTAAGAAGAACATGATAGGTTGATTGGCAACACTAAATTGGCCCTAGTGTGTGAATGTGAGTGTGAATGTTGTCTGTCTATCTGTGTTGGCCCTGCGATGAGGTGGCGACTTGTCCAGGGTGTACCCCGCCTTCCGCCTGATTGTGGCTGAGATAGGCTCCAGCGCCCCCCGCGACCCCGAAGGGAATAAGCGGTAGAAAATGGATGGATGGATGGAGTATATAACTGTAATTGTATTTTTTATTTTTACAGTAATTTTTTACAGTGAAGGTCATGGGTGTCAAACTCTGGCCCGTGGGCCAAATTTGGCCCAACGTGTAATTTGACTTGGCCCTTGAGGCAATATCAAATTAACACTAAAGCTGGACCGTCGATTATACATTGCGGCAGTGCCGCGGTAACACCGCATTCACCGCTACTTCTAATACTTGCCAACCCTCCCGGGAGTAATTCCAGCCCTCCTCCCGAATTTTTTTTTTTTTTTTTTTCAGCTAGTCAAACGAGTGCCGGCCCAGTTTCATGTCAGTGCAGCTTCTGCACCCTCACACAATTGAATGCAACGCATACTTCATCAACAGCGATACAGGTTACACTGACGGTAGCCAAATAAAAAACTTTAACACTTTTAGAAATATACGCCACACTGTGAATCCACACCAAACAAGAATGACAAACACATTTCGGGAGAACATCCACACCGTAACACAACATAAACACAACAGAACAAATACCTGGAACTCTTTGTAGCACTAAATCTTCCGGGACGCTACAAGGTGTGTGTGTGTGTGGGGGGCGGGGGTTTGGTGGTAGCGGGGGTGTATTTTGTATAACGTCCCGAAATAGTTAGTGCTGCAAAAGATTCTGGGTATTTGTTCTTTTGTGTTTATGTTGTGTTACGGTGCAGATGTTCTCCCGAAAAGTGTTTTTTATTTTTGTTTGGTGTGGGTTCACAGTGTGGCGTGTATTTCTAACAGTGTTAAAGTTTTTTATACTGGCACCCTCAGTGTAACCTGTATCGCTGTTGATGAAGTATGCGTTGCATTCATTTGTGTATGCGTGCTGAAGCTGCACATTTCTTGTGACTGGGTGTGAATGATGTTAGAATTGGGTGTACGAGATATGACTGTTGAACACCTTCGTTTGATAATGAAAGTTACCTCAGCTCAAAGCCTGAGCCCTGACATTAAAGAACTAGCATCTAAAAAAAGATGCCAGGTATCTGGCTTGGGCACATCAAATTAGATCAGTGTGTTGCAAACTGAGCAGTTTAAAGTCCTGAATGGTTGTTTTATTCATTGTTATTTTATTTTCAAATTTATTATCCTGCGGAAAAAGTTAATGTTGATATTTACCTCAGAAGGCTGCAAATAGAAAAGAGGCATTCAATTTGTATTTAAATTGTATTTGATATGCAATTGATATTTTTTAATTATTATTATTATTATTTGAAACTCCATTTTGCATGTCACTATAAAATTATATAAGCCTTGCTTGTTCAATATTCAATGCAAAACTTGTTTGGGTCCCTATTAAAAGGTTAATTTGTTCAAGCTTTGTTCAGTTTTAAACTTTGGCCCACTCTGTATTTGAGTTTGACACCCCTGGTGAAGGTGAAGCTCTGTCATCCTGGAGGCCACGGGGAAGACCCAGGACACATTGGGAACACTATGTCTCCCGGCTGGCCTGGGAACGCCTCGGGATCCCCTGAGAAAAGGTCCTAGGTGAGGGATCAGACAAAGAGCAGCTCAAAGACCTTTATGAAAAGTACAAATCGAGGACCTAGATTTTTTCTCGCCCAGGCGCAGGTCACCGTGGCTCCCCTGTGGAGCCAGGCGCAGAGGTGGGGCACGATGGCGAGCGACTGGTGGCCGGGCCTGTCTCCATGGGGCCCTGCCGGACTCAGCTCGAAGAGGCAACGTGGGTCAACCCTCCAATGGGCTCACCACTCATGGGCCCATTGAGGTCATAGAGGTCGGATGCAGTGAGAACTGGGCGGCAGCCGAAGGCAGGGCACTTGGCGGTCCGATTATCGGCTACATAAGCTCGCTCTTGGGACGTGGAACGTCACCTCGCTGGGAGGGAAAGAGCCTGAGCTGGTGCGCGAGGTGAAGAAGTTCCGGCTAGATATAGTTGGACTCACTTCGACGCACAGCAAGGGTTCTGGAACCTGTTCTCTCAAGAGGGGCTGGACTCTCTTCCACTCTGGCGTTGCAAGCAATGAGAGGCTGGGGTGGCAATTGTTGTTGCTCAAAGCCTGCACGTTGGACTTTAACCCAGTAGACGAGATGGTAGCTTCCCTCCGCCTTCGGGTTGGGTGACGGGTCCTGACTGTTGTTTGTGTTTACACACCAAACAACAGCTCAGAGTACCCACTCTTTTTGGATTCCCTTGAGGGAGTACTGGAGAGTGCTCCCTCGGGTGATTCCCTTGTTCTGTTGTGGGACTTCAATGCTCATGTTGGCAAGGACAGTGAAACCTGGAGAGTCGTGATTGGGAAAAATGGCCACCCGGATCTGAACCCAAGTGGTGCTTTGTTATTGGACTTTTGTGCTCGTCACGGATTGTCCATAACAAACATAATGTTCAAACATAAGGAAGAACTTTGAACATGTCACGAGGGAGGTGCTGGACATTGAGTCTGAGTGGACCATGTTCCGTGCCTCTCTTGTCGAGCCTGCTGATTGGAGCTGTGGCCGCAAGGTGTTTGGTGCCTGTCGTGGCGGTAATCCTAGAACTCGCTGGTGGCCACCAGCAGTGAGGGATGCCGTCAAGCTGAAGAAAGAGCCTATCGGGTCCTTTTGGCTCATGGGACTCCAGCGGCAGCGGGCATACCGACAGGCCAAGCAGTGCCTGGGGAATCTGTGGTGGACTCTCCTATTTCTGGGGCTTAGGTTGCCTAGGTAGTTAAAAAGCTCCTCTGTGGCAAGGCCCCGGTGGTGGATGAGTTCCTTAAGGCTCTGGATACTGTGGGGCTGTCTTGGTTGACAAGACTCTGCAACACCGCGTGAACATTGGGGGCGGTACCTCTGGATTGGCAGACCGGGGTGGTGGTTCCTCTCTTTAAGAAGGGGAACCGGAGGGTGTGTTCCAACTATCGTGAAACACACTCCTCAGCCTTCCCGGTAAGGTCTATTCATGTGTACTGGAGAGGAGGAAACTCGGATCCAGGACGAACAGTGTGGTTTTCGTCCTGGTCGTGGAACGGTAGACCAGGTCTATACTCTCGGCAGGGTCCTTGAGTGTGAAGCGACTGGGATGAGAATCAGCACCTCCAAGTCCAAGTCCATGGTTCTCGCGCAGGAAAGGGTCAAGTGCCATCTCCAGGTTGGGGAGGAGATCTTGCCCCAAGTGGAGGAGTTCAAGTACCTAGGAGTCTTGTTCACGAGTGAGGATAGAGTGGATCGAGAGATCCACAGGCAGATTGGTGCGGCGTCTTCAGTATTGAGGACGCTATATCGATCCGTTGTGGTGAAGAAGGAGCTGAGCCAGAAGGAAAAGCTCTCAATTTACCGTCGATCTATGTTCCTAGCTTTGGGTTATGACCGAAAGGACAAGCGGCCGAAATGCGTTTCCTCTGCCGGGTGGTGGGTCTCTCCCTTAGAGACAGGGTGAGAAGCTCTGTCATCCGGGAGGAACTCAAAGTAAAGCCGCTGCTCCTCCACATTGAGAGGAGCCATGAGGTGGTTCGGGCATCTGCTCAGGATGCCACCCGAACGCCTCTAGGGAGGTGTGGCAGGAGGCCACGGGGAAGACCTAGGACACATTGGAAAGACTATGTCCCCGGCTGGCCTGGGAACGCCTCGGAATACCCAGAGAAGAGCTGGACGAAGTGGCTGGGGAGAGGGAAGTCTGGGATTTTCTGCTCAGGCTGCTGCCCCCGCAACCCGACCTCGGATAAGCGGAATAAAATGGATGGATTTAGCATGACAGTTATACTGTCAGATTGAGTACAAAAACTAACTAAACCTTACACAATATAATGTTTCTAGTAAAACTCACAAAGATACATATCTCCAGGCATTATTAGCCATTTTGCATGTGTGGTTTAGGAGTTATGTTTAAATAAATAACTGTCAGATTGAGTGTGACAGTAAACTGTCATAGTGAGTAAAACCCTTATTTTGTATTTGCAAACCTTACAAAAACAACTAAATCTAGTTAAACTCACACAGATACAATATTACAGGCATTTTTAGACATAACGCATGTTTGGTTTTAGAGTAATGTTTATATAACTTTCATATTTAGTATGACAGCTGTACTGTCATATTGAATAAAAAAAACAACTAACTTGTGTGCAAACCTTACAAAATACAAGTTTTCTAGTAAAACTAACTAGATACATGCTCCAGGCATTATTAGCCATTCTGCATGTGTTGTTTGAGTTATGTTTAAATAACTGTCATATTGAGTGTGACAGTATACTGTCATAAAACCCAATTTTTGTATTTGCAACCCTGATTCTAGTAAAACTCACATATATACAATATTACAGGCAGTTTTGGACATAATGCATGTTTGGTTTTGGAGTTATGTTTATATAACTTTCATATATAGTATGACAGCTAAACTGTTATATTGAGTAAAAAAACTAACTTGTGTTTGTCATAAAACCCAATTTTTGTATTAGCAAACCATACAACTGATTCAAATAAAACTCACATGGATTCAATATTACAGGCATTTTCAGACATTTTGAATGTTTGGTTTAAGAATTATGTTGTAATACATTTGTATTGCTTTTTTCACATTATCTCTGGATTTTTAGAACATTACTGTCATATTGAGTAAAAAAATATTTTTTGTGTTTGCAAGCCCTAAAAAAAGCATATGTTTCCAGTAAAACTCCCAAAGATGCATTATTTCAGGCATTATTAGCCATTTTTCAGGTGTGGTTTAGGAGTTATGTTTAAATAACTGTCATAATGGGTTATACTGTCATATTGAGTTAAAAAAAACTAACTTGTGTCTTTGCAAACCTTACAAAAGAAAATGTTTCTAGCAACACTCACAAAAATATTTTTTTCACACTACTAGACATATTTCATGTGTATTTAGGAGTTATAATTAAATAACTTTCATATTGAGTGTTAAAGTTATAATGTCATTATGTGTAAAACCTAATTTTTGTATTTGCAAACCTTACAAAAACAACTGATTGTAGTAAAACTTACATAGATTCAATATTACAGGCATTTTTAGACAATTTACATGTTTGGTTTAAAAGTTGTGTTTGAATACATTTGTATTGCTTTTTTCGCATTATCTCAGGATTCTAAGATCATTACTTTCATATTGAGTAAAACACTACTTTTTGTTTTTGCAAAACTTACAAACTCACATGAATACATTATTACAGACATTTTTAGACATGATACATGTTTGGTTTTGGAGTTATGTTTATATGACTTTTATATTTAGTATGACTGTTATACTGTCATATTGAATAAAAAAAAAACTAGCTTGTGTCTTTGCAAACTTTACAAAAGATCATTTTTCTAGTAAAACTAACAAAGATACATGTCTCCAGGCATTATTACCCATTTTGCATGGGTTGTTTAGGAATTATGTTTAAATACATTTTTATTGCTTTTTTCGCATTATCTCAGGATTTTAAGATCATTACTTTCATATTGAGTAAAAAACTACTTTTTGTCTTTGCAAACCTTACAAACTCACATAAATACATTATTACAGCCATTTTTTAGACATAACACATGTTTGGTTTTGGAGTTATGTTTTGATAATTTTCATATTTAGTAGGACTGTTATACTGTCATATTTTGATTTTAAAAAACTAGGTTGTGTCTTTGCAAACTTTACAAAATATCATTTTTCTAGTAAAACTAACAAAGATACATGTCTCCAGGCATTATTAGCCATTTTGCATGGGTTGTTTTGGAATTATGTTTAAAAACATTTTTATTGCTTTTTTCGCATTATCTCAGGATTTTAAGATCATTACTTTCATATTGAGTAAAAAACTACTTTTTGTTTTTGCAAACCTTACAAACTCACATAAATACATTATTAAAGGCATTTTTAGACATGACACATGTTTGGTTTTGGAGTTATGTTTATATAACTTTTATATTTAGTATGACTGTTATACTGTCATATTGAATTAAAAAAAACTAGCTTGTGTCTTTGCAAACTTTACAAAATATACATTTCCTAGTAAAACTAACAAAGATACATGTCTCCAGGCATTATTACCCATTTTGCATGGGTTGTTTAGGAATTATGTTTAAATACATTTTTATTGCTTTTTTCGCATTATCTCAGGATTTTAAGATCATTACTTTCATATTGAGTAAAAAACTACTTTTTGTTTTTGCAAACCTTACAAACTCACATTAATACATTATTACAGGCATTTTTAGACATGACACATGTTTGGTTTTGGAGTTATGTTTATATGACTTTTATATTTAGTATGACTGTTATATTGTCATATTGAATAAAAAAAACTAGCTTGTGTCTTTGCAAACTTTACAAAAGATCATTTTTCTAGAAAAACTAACAAAGATACATGTCTCCAGGCATTATTACCCATTTTGCATGGGTTGTTTAGGAATTATGTTTAAATACATTTTTATTGCTTTTTTCACATTATCAGGATTTTAAGATCATTACTTTCATATTGAGTAAAAAACTACTTTTTGTTTTTGCAAACCTTACAAACTCACATAAATACATTATTACAGGCATTTTTAGACATGACACATGTTTGGTTTTGGAGTTATGTTTATATAACTTTCATATTTAGTATGACTGTTATACTGTCATATTGAATTAAAAAAAACTAGCTTGTGTCTTTGCAAACTTTACAAAAGATCATTTTTCTAGTAAAACTAACAAAGATACATGTCTCCAGGCATTATTACCCATTTTGCATGGGTTGTTTAGGAATTACATTTAAAGACATTTTCATTGCTTTTTTAGCATTATCTCAGGATTCTTAGATCATTTCTTTCATATTGAGTAAAAAACTACTTTTTGTTTTTGCAAACCTTACAAACTCACATAAATACATTATTACAGGCATTTTTAGACATGACACATGTTTGGTTTTGGAGTTATGTTCATATAACTTTTATATTTAATATGACTGTTATACTGTCATATTGGTAATAAAAAAAATAGCTTTTGTCTTTGCAAACTTTACAAAATATTATTTTTCTAGTAAAACTAACAAAGATACATGTCTCCAGGCATTATTACCCATTTTGCATGGGTTGTTTAGGAATTATGTTTAAAGACATTTTTATTTCTTTTTTTGGCATTATCTCAGGATTCTTAGATCATTACTTTCATATTGAGTAAAAAACTACTTTTTGTTTTTGCAAACCTTACAAACTCACATAAATACATTATTACAGGCATTTTTAGACATGACACATGTTTGGTTTTGGAGTTATGTTTATATAACTTTTATATTTAATATGACTGTTATACTGTCATATTGAATAAAAAAAAACTAGCTTGTGTCTTTGCAAACTTTACAAAATATCATTTTTCTAGTAAAACTAACAAAGATACATGTCTCCAGGCATTATTAGCCATTTTGCATGGGTTGTTTAGGAATTAGGTTTAAATACATTTTTATTGCTTTTTTCGCATTATCTCAGGATTCTAAAATCCTTACTTTCATATTGAGGAAAAAACTACTTTTTGTTTTTGCAAACCTTACAAACTCACATAAATACATTATTTTAGGCAATTTTAGACATGACACACGTTTGGTTCTGGAGTTATGTTTATATAACTTTCATATTTAGTATGACTGGTATACTGTCTTATTGAATAAAAACAACTAGCTTGTGTCTTTGCAAACTTTACAAAAGATCATTTTTCTAGAAAAACTGACAAAGATACATGTCTCCAGGCATTATTACCCATTTTGCATGGGTTGTTTAGGAATTATGTTTAAATACATTTTTATTGCTTTTTTCGCATTATCTCAGGATTTTAAGATCATTACTTTCATATTGAGTAAAAAACTACTTTTTGTTTTTGCAAACCTTACAAACTCACATTAATACATTATTACAGGCATTTTTAGACATGACACATGTTTGGTTTTGGAGTTATGTTTATATGACTTTTATATTTAGTATGACTGTTATATTGTCATATTGAATAAAAAAAACTAGCTTGTGTCTTTGCAAACTTTACAAAAGATAATTTTTCTAGAAAAACTAACAAAGATACATGTCTCCAGGCATTATTACCCATTTTGCATGGGTTGTTTAGGAATTATGTTTAAATACATTTTTATTGCTTTTTTCACATTATCAGGATTTTAAGATCATTACTTTCATATTGAGTAAAAAACTACTTTTTGTTTTTGCAAACCTTACAAACTCACATTAATACATTATTACAGGCATTTTTAGACATGACACATGTTTGGTTTTGGAGTTATGTTTATATGACTTTTATATTTAGTATGACTGTTATATTGTCATATTGAATAAAAAAAACTAGCTTGTGTCTTTGCAAACTTTACAAAAGATCATTTTTCTAGAAAAACTAACAAAGATACATGTCTCCAGGCATTATTACCCATTTTGCATGGGTTGTTTAGGAATTATGTTTAAATACATTTTTATTGCTTTTTTCACATTATCAGGATTTTAAGATCATTACTTTCATATTGAGTAAAAAACTACTTTTTGTTTTTGCAAACCTTACAAACTCACATAAATACATTATTACAGGCATTTTTAGACATGACACATGTTTGGTTTTGGAGTTATGTTTATATAACTTTCATATTTAGTATGACTGTTATACTGTCATATTGAATAAAAAAAAACTAGCTTGTGTCTTTGCAAACTTTACAAAATATCATTTTTCTAGTAAAACTAACAAAGATACATGTCTCCAGGCATTATTACCCATTTTGCATGGGTTGTTTAGGAATTACATTTAAAGACATTTTCATTGCTTTTTTCGCATTATCTCAGGATTCTTAGATCATTACTTTCATATTGAGTAAAAAACTACTTTTTGTTTTTGCAAACCTTACAAACTCACATAAATACATTATTACAGGCATTTTTAGACATGACACATGTTTGGTTTTGGAGTTATGTTCATATAACTTTTATATTTAATATGACTGTTATACTGTCATATTGAATAAAAAAAAATAGCTTTTGTCTTTGCAAACTTTACAAAATATCATTTTTCTAGTAAAACTAACAAAGATACATGTCTCCAGGCATTATTAGCCATTTTGCATGGGTTGTTTAGGAATTATGTTTAAATACATTTTTATTGCTTTTTTCGCATTATCTCAGGATTCTAAATCCTTACTTTCATATTGAGGAAAACACTACTTTTTGTTTTTGCAAACCTTACAAACTCACATAAATACATTATTATAGGCAATTTTACACATGACACACGTTTGGTTCTAGTGTTATGTTTATATAACTTTCATATTTAGTATGACTGTTATACTGTCATATTGAATAAAAAAAAACTGGCTTGTGTCTTTGCAATCTTTACAAAAGATCAGTTTTCCTGTAAAACTAAAAAAGATACATGTTTCCAGGCATTATTAGCCATTTTGCATATGTTGTTTAGGAGTAATGTTTAAATACATTTTTATTGCTTTTTTCGCATTATCTCAGTATTTTAAGAACATTACAGTCATATTGAGTAAAAAAACTACTTTTTGTGTTTGCAAGATTTAAAAAAGCATGTATTTCGAGTAAAACGGCCAAGGATGCATTATTTCAGGCATAATTAGCCATTTTTCATGTGTGGTTTGAGTTATGGTTAAATAACTGTCATATACTGTCAGTTATGACATAGTAAGTAAAACCTAATTTATGTATTTGCAAACCTTACAAAATCATTTAAATCTAGTGAAACTCACATGGATTCAATATTACAGACATTTTTAGACATTTTGCATGTTTGGTTTAGGAATTATGTTGGAATCATTTTTATTAATTTGTTCGTATTATCTCAGAATTTTAGAACATTACCGTCATATTGAGTAAAAAAATAATTTTTGTGTTTGCAAGCCTTAAAAAAGCATATGTTTCGAGTAAAACTTACAAGAATGCATTATTTCAGGCATTGTTAGTCATTTTTTTATGTGTAGTTTAAGAGTTATGTTTAAATAACTGTCATATTGAGTGTGGCAGTTATACTGTCATATTGAGTAAAAAAAACTAACCTGTCTTTGCAAACCTTACAAAAGAAAATGTTTCTAGTAACACTCACAAAGATACATTTTTTCACGCATTATTAGACATGTTTCATCTGTGGTTAGGAGTTATAAATAAATAATTGTCATATTGAGTGTTACAGTTTTAATGTCATGTGTAAAACCTAATTTTTGTATTTGCAAACCTTACAAAAATAATTGATTCTAGTAAAACTTATATAGATTCAATATTACAGGCATTTTTAGACATTTTACATGTTTGGTTTAAAATTTGTGTTTGAATACATTTGTATTGCTTTTTTCGCATTATCTCAGGATTCTAAGAACATTACTTTCATATTGAGTAAAAAACTACTTTTTGTTTTTGCAAACCTTACAAACTCACATAAATACATTATTACAGGCATTTTTAGACATGACACATGTTTGGTTTTGGAGTTATGTTTATATAACTTTCATATTAAGTATGACTGTTATACTGTCATATTGAATAAAAAAAACTAGCTTGTGTCTTTGATATCTTTACAAAAGATCATTTTTTTAAACTAACAACGTTACATGTCTCCCTAGGCATTATTAGCCATTTTGCATGTGTTGTTTAGGAGTTAGGTTTAAATACATTTTTATTGCTTTTTTCCCATTATCTCAGGGTTCTAAGAACATTACAGTCAAGTAAAAAACTACTTTTTGTGTTTGCAAAATGTAAAACTCAGTAAAACTCCCAATGATTCATTATTTCAGGCATTATTAGCCATTTTTTTGTGTGGTTTATGAGTTATGTTTAAATAACTGTCATATTGAGTGTGATTTTGTCATTGTGAGTAAAACCTAATTTTTGTATTTGCAAACCTTACAAAAACAACCGATTCTAGGAAAACTCACATTGATACAATATTACAGGCATGTTTAGACATATTGCATGTTTGGTTTTGGAGTTATATTTATATAACCTGCTTTCTGAGCCGCCACCTTTGTGGTTTGCGTGTCCCACTGATCCAGGAACTATGTTGTCCGGGGGCTTCTATGGTCTCCCAAGACAAACAGGTCCTAGGTGAGGGATCAGACAAAGAGCAGCTCAAAGACCTTTATTAAAAGTACAATTGAGGACCTAGATTTTTTCTCGCCCGGACGCAGGTCACCGTGGCTCCCCTGTGGAGCCAGGCCCAGAGGTGTGGCACGATGGCGATTGACGGGCCTGTCCCCATGGGGCCCAGCCGTGCTCAGCTCGAAGAGGCAACGTAGAGCCCCCCTCCAGGGCTCACCACTCATGGGCTGGGTCATAGAGGGTGCAGTGTGAGCTGGGCGGCAGCCGAAGGCAGTGCACTTGGTGGTCCGATTATCGGCTACATAAGCTCGCTCTTGGGACATGGAACGTCACCTCGCTGGGAGGGAAGGAGCCTGAGCTGGTGCTTGAGGTGGAGACGTTCCCGGCTAGATATAGTTGGACTCACAGCAAGGGCTCTGGAACCTGTTCTCTCAGAGGGGCTGGACTGAGCTGAACTTTCATTACTTGCAACGCCAGAGTGGAAGAGATTCCACACTGGCGTTTACTTGCAACGCCAGAGTGGAAGAGATTCCACACTGGCGTTGCAACTAAAGAGAGGCTGGGGTGGCAATTCTTGTTGCCCCCCGGCTCAAAGCCTGCACGTTGGACTTTAAACCCAATAGACGAGATGGTAGCTTCCTTCAGCCTTCGGGTTGGGTGACGGGTCCTGACTGTTGTTTGTGTTTACACACCAAACAGCAGCTCAGAGTACCAACTCTTTTTGGATTCCCTTGAGGGAGTACTGGAGAGTGCTCCCTCGGGTGATTCCCTTGTTCTGCTGGTGGACTTCAACGCTATGTTGGCAACGACAGTGAAACCTGGAGAGTCGTGATTGGGAAAAATGGCCACCCGGATCTGAACCCAAGTGGTGCTTTGTTATTGGACTTTTGTGCTTGTCACGGATTGTCCATAACAAACACAATGTTCAAACATAAGGGTGTCCATATGTGCACTTGGCACAAGGACACCCTCGGCCGCATGATTGACTTTGTAGTTGTGTCATGGGATTTGCGGCCTCATGTTTTGGACACTCGGTGAAGAGAGGGGCAGAGCTTTCTACCAACCACCACCTGGTGGTGAGCTGGCTCCGATGGTAGGGGGGGATGCCGGTCAGACCTGGCAGGCCCAAACGCATTGTAAGGGTCTGCTGGGAACACCTAGCAGAGTCTCCTGAAGAACTTTGAACATGTCCGGAAGAACTTTGAACATGTCACGAGGGAGGTGCTGGACATTGAGTCTGAGTGGACCATGTTCCGTTCCTCTCTTGTTGAGCCAGCTGATTGAAGCTGTGGCCGCAAGGTGTTTGGTGCCTGTCGTGGCGGTAATCCACCAGCAGTGAGGGATGCTGTCAAGCTGAAGAAAGAGCCACCGGGTCCTTTTGGCTCATGGGACTCCAGAGGCAGTGGGCATACCGACAGGCCAAGCGAGACCTCCTCAGTCCCACCAACACGTCTTCCTATGAGGAAACAGTGCCTGGGAAGTCTGTGGTGGGCTCTCCTATTTCTGGGGCTGAGGTTGCCAAGGTAGTTAAAAAGCTCCTCGGTGGCAAGGCCCCGGGGGTGGATGAGCTCCGTCCGGAGTTCCTTAAGGCTCTGGATGCTGTGGGGCAGTCTTGGTTGACAAGACTCTGCAACATTGCGTCTACATCGGGGGCGGTACCTCTGGATTGGCAGACCGGGGTGGTGGTTCCTCTCTTTAAGAAGGGGAACCGGAGGGTGTGTTCCAACTATCGTAGATCACACTCCTCAGCCTTCCCGGTAAGGTCTATTCATGTGTAATGGAGAGGAGGAACCTCGGATCCAGGACGAACAGTGTGGTTTTCGTCCTGGTCGTGGAACGGTAGACCAGCTCTATACTCTCGGCAGGGTCCTTGAGTGTGCATGGGAGTTTGCCCAACCAGTCTACATAAGTTTTGTGGACTTGGAGAAGACATTCGACCTTGGCCCCCGGTAAATCCTGTGGGGAGTGCTCAGAGAGTATGGAGTATCGGCATGTCTGATTGTGGCGGGTGTCTCCCTGTATGATCAGTGTCAGAGCTTGGTCCGCAGTATGTCGGACCCCTTTCCAGTGAGGGTTGGACTCCGCTAAGGCTGCCCTTTCTCACCGATTCTGTTCATAACTTTAATGGACAGAATATCTAGGCGCAGTCATGGCTTTGAGGATCCCCTCAACGCCATGACTGCGCCTGGTTTGGTGGCTGCAGGATTAGGTCTCTGCTTTTTGCAGATGATGTGGTCCTGATGGCTTCAACTGGCCAAGATCTTCAGCTTTCATTGGATCGGTTCGCAGTGAAGCGACTGGGATGAGAATCAGCACCTCCAAGTCCGAGTCCATGGTTCTCGCCCGGGAAAGGGTGGAGTGCCATCTCGAGGTTGGGAAAGAGATCTTGCCCCAAGTGAAGGAGTTCAAGTACCTAGGAGTCTTGTTCACGAGTGAGGATAGAGTGAATTGTGAGATCTACAGGCGGATCGGTGCGGCGTCTTCAGTAATGAGGACGCTATATCGATCCGTTGTGGTGAAGAAGGAGCTGAGCCAGAAGGAAAAGCTTTCAATTTACCGGTCGATCAACGTTCCCATCCTCACCTATGGTCATGAGCTTTGGGTTATGACCGAAAGGACAAGGTCACGGGTACAAGCGGCCGAAATGAGTTTCCTCCGCCGGGTGGTGGGTCTCTCCCTTAGAGATAGGGTGAGAAGGTCTGTCATCTGGGAGGAACTCAGTGTAAAGCCGCTGCTCCTCCACATTGAGAGGAGCCAGATGAGGTGGTTCGGGCATCTGCTCAGGATGCCACCCGAACGCCTCCCTAGGTCCGAACGGCAGGAGGCCATGGGGAAGACCTAGGATACATTGGAAAGACTATGGCCTGGGAACGCCTCGGGATCCCCCGAGAAGAGCTGGAAGAAGTGGCTGGGGAGAGGGAAGTCTGGGCTCTCTGCTTAGGCTGCTGCCCCCGCAACCCGACCTCGGATAAGCGGAAGAAAATGGATGGATTTAGTATGACAGTTATACTGTCATATTGAGTGTGACAGTACACTGTCATAAAACCCAATTTTTGTATTTGCAAACCTGATTCTAGTAAAACTCACATCTATACAATATTACAGGCAATTTTGGACATAATGCACGTTTGGTTTTGGAGTTATGTTTATATAACTTTAATATCTAGTATGACATCTATACTGTTATAATGAGTAAAAAAACTAACGTGTGTCCGTCATAAAACTCAATTTTTGTATTTGCAAACCTTACAAAAACAAATGATTCTAGTAAAACTCACATGGATTCAATATTACAGGCATTTTTAGACATTTTGCATGTTTGGTTTAGGAATTATGTTGGAATACATTTGTATTGCTTTTTTTCACATTATCTCAGCATTTTAAGAACTTACTGTCATATTGAGTAAAAAAAACTTTTTGTGTTTGCAAGCCTTAAAAAAACAACCGATTCTAGTAAAACTCACATTGATACAATATTACAGGCATGTTTAGACATCTTGCATGTTTGGTTTTGGAGTTATGTTTATATAACCTGCTTTCTGAGCCGCCACCTTTGTGGTTTGCGTGTCCCACTGATCCTAGGAGCTATGTTGTCCGGGGGCTTCTATGCCCCCTGGTAGGGGCCCCCAAGACAAACAGGTCCTAGGTGAGGAATCAGACAAAGAGCAGCTCAAAGACCTTTATGAAAAGTACAAATCGAGGACCTAGATATTTTCTCGCCCGGACGCGGGTCACCGTGGCTCCCCTGTGGAGCCAGGCCCAGAGGTGGGGCACGATGGCGAGCGACTGGTGCCCATGGGGCCCAGCTCGAAGAGGCAACGTGGGTCCCCCCTGCAATAGGCTCACCACTCATGGGCTGGGTCATAGAGGTCGGGTGCAGTGTTAGCTGGGCGGAAGCCGAAGGCAGGGCACTTGGCGGTCCGATTATCGGCTATATAAGCTCGCTCTTGGGACGTGGAACGTCACCTCGCGAGGTGGAGAAGTTCCCGGCTAGATTTCGACGCACAGCAAGGGCTCTGGAACCTGTTCTCTCAAGAGGGGTTGGACTCTCTTCCACTCTGGCGTTGCAAGTAATGAGAGGCTGGGTTGGCAATTCTTTTTTCCCCCCGGCTCAAAGCCTGCACGTTGGACTTAACCCAGAAGTCGAGATGGTAGCTTCCCTCCGCTTTCGGGTTGGGTGACGGGTCCTGACTGTTGTTGGTGTTTACGCACCAAACAGCAGCTCAGAGTACCCACTCTTTTTGGATTCCCTTGAGAGTGCTCCCTCGGGTGATTCCTTTGTTCTGCTGGGGGTCTTCAACGCTCATGTTGGCAACGACTTTGAAACCTGGAGAGTCGTGATTTGGAAAAATGGCCACCCGGATCTGAACCCAAGTGGTGCTTTGTTATTGGACTTTTGTGCTCGTCACGGATTGTCCATAACAAACACAATGTTCAAACATAAGGGTGTCCATATGTGCACTTGGCACCAGGACACCCTCGGCCGCAGTTCCATTATTGACTTTGTAGTTGGGTCATGGGATTTGCGGCCTCATGTTTTGGACACTCGGGTGAAGAGAGGGGCGAGCTTTCTACCGATCACCACCTGGTGAGCTGGCTACGATGGTGGGGTAGGATCCCGGACAGACCTGGCAGGCCCAAACGCATTGTGAGAATCTTTTGGGAATAACTAGCAGAGTCTCCTGTCAGAGAGAGTTTCTTTTTCTACCTCCGGAGGAACTTTGAACATGTCACAAAGGAGGTGCTGGACATTGAGTCTGAATGGATCATGTTCCGTGCCTCTCTTGTCAAGCCAGCTGATTGGAGCTGTGGCCGTGAGGTGTTTGGTGCCTGTCGTGGCGGTAATCCTAGAACCCGCTGGTGGCCACCAGCAGTGCGGGATGCCGTCAAGCTGAAGAAAGAGCTTATCTGGTCCTTTTGGCTCATGGGACTCCAGAGGCAGCGGGCATACCGACAGGCCAAGCAGTGCCTGGGGAATCTGTGGTGGGCTCTCCTATTTCTGGGGCTGAGGTTGCCAAGGTAGTTAAAAAGCTCCTCGGTGGCAAGGCCCCGGGGGTGGATGAGCTCCTTAAGGCTCTGGATGCTGTGGGGCTGTTTTAGTTGACAAAACTCTGCAACATCGCATGGACATCAGGGGCGGTACCTCTGGATTGGCAGACCGGGTTGGTGGTTCCTCTCTTTAAGAAGGGGAACCGGAGGGTGTGTTCCAACTATCGAAGATCACACTCCTCAGCCTTCCCGGTAAGGTCTATTCATGTGTACTGGAGAGGAGGAACCTCGGATCCAGGACGAACAGTGTGGTTTTCGTCCTGGTCGTGGAACGGTAGACCAGCTCTATACTCTCGGCAGGGTCCTTGAGTGTGCATGGGAGTTTGTCCAACCAGTCTACATGTGCTTTGTGGACTTGGAGAAGCCATTCGACCGTGGCCACCCCGGGAAGTCCTGTGGGGAGTGCTCAGAGGGTATGGAGTATCGGCATGTCTGATTGTGGCGGGTCGCTCCCTGTATGATCAGTGTCAGAGCTTGGTCCGCATTGCCAGCAGTAAGTCGGACCCCTTTCCAGTGAGGGTTGGACCGGAGTCCAACCCTCGTGTTGGCTGCCCTTTGTCACCAAATGTGTTCATACATTTTATGGACAGAATTTCTAGGCGCAGTCATGGCGTTGAGGGGATCCGGTTTGGTGGCTGCAGGATTAGGTCTCTCCTTTTTGCAGATGATGTGGTCCTTATGGCTTTAACTGGCCAGGATCTTCAGCTCTCATTGGATTGGTTCGCAGCCGAGTGTGAAGCGACTGGGATGAGAATCAGCACCTCCAAGTCCGAGGTTCTCGTCCGGGAAAGGGTGGAGTGCCATTTCGAGGTTGGGCAGGAGATCTTGCCCCAAGTGGATGAGTTCAAGTACCTGGAGTCTTGTTCATGAGTGAGGGAACAGTGAGATGCACAGGCTGGCGGCCGAAATGAGTTTTCTCCGCTGGGTGGCGGGTCTCTCCCTTACTGTAAGAATTGTCACCGTTTAATTACAGTAACCTACTGGCAGCTAATGGTTCCAGTATAAAACTGTTTTTCTACAGCACACATACTGTGATTTATCACTACAGTTTATTACTGTAAAAAGTATCACAGTACTGTGCTGTATCAAATATACGCTTCACAGCATAATACTGTCATCTGTTTAGCGGCATTACACTGTTATTTTAGTGTATCTACTGTAATATCCATTAACAGTTAATTACAGTAAAATAATTGTAAGCACTATAGACTGAGCTTTACAGTATAATGCCACTAGAAGTTAATGAGTTGAACTTTTAATTTTTCAAAATCAAAACCCCTGCAATCTGCTGGCATAAAAATGACTGGAGAAATGGCCTTGCAAGATTATGTTTTTATTAACCAATTATTTTAAAGTGCATCAAATACATTCAATGTACATTTAGTGCATTCTTCTTATTTTCAGTAAAGCATTTTAACATTTATAACATGTCCACTTAATTTCTAACTGGAGACAAAACACTGAACACGAGTCCAGTGTTTAGTTGTCGGCTACATAAAGCCCCACTCAAAGTCTGTGAGATGTTTTATAAGGGTGGCTACGTGAGGATTTACAGTTGCTGCCTTTTTCTGGACCAGCTTCCCGGTCTTCTTGGACACCACCTTTCCCTGGCTAGCCTTTGTTCCCCTCTCAGGGTGAACGCCAATGAATCGCCTAAAAAAGAGAGAAAGCATATTAGATATTCTGTTGTGATTGAAGATTACTTGCAGTCGATACAGAACCCCCCTCACATTGTTATTTAGGAATATGCACTGCACAAATATTAATATCAATTTTAGGATATATGTGAGCCTATACCATAACCACAGCTGTAGATGAGTGAATGCTCTAAAACCCATTAAGACAAATTCAGAGAGGAAGACAATGCTAAAGCCTCCCCAATCCCTCTCTCTATTTATGTTTTCTCTCCATCTACGGGACCGTGTATTTACGCTGATGTTTCCTGCTTTCACCCATTTAACATATCGTTACCTGCTCATTACCTATCTTCTCTGCATCCTGGGGTCACACTGGTGCTTCTTGCCTTTACCCATTCAACATATCTTTACCTGCACATTACCTACCTTCTCTGCATAGTGTGGTCACACTGGTGCTTTCTACCTTTACCCATTCAAAATATCTTTACCTGCACATTACCTACCTTCTCTGTATCCTGGAGTCAAGCTGGTGTTTCCTGCCTTTACTCATTCAACATATCTTTACCTGCACATTACCTACCTTCTCTGTATCCTGGCGTCTAGCTGGTGTTTCCTGCCTTCACCCATTCAACATATCTTTACCTGCACATTACCTACCTTCCCTGCATCCTTGGGTCACACTGGTGCTTCTTTCTTTCACCATACAACATATCTTCACCTGCACATACCTACCTTGTCTGCATGGCCTCGACCACACCTGCGCTTCCTTATTTCACCCATCCAACATACCTTCACCCGCACATTACCTACCTTCCCTGCATAGTGGGGTCACACTGGTGCTTCCTGCCTTTACCCATTCAACATATCTTCACCCGCACATTACCTACTTGCTCTGCATTCTCGGGTCAAGCTGGTGCTTCCTGCCATCATCCAGTCAACATATCTTTACCTGCAAATTACCTACTTTTTCTGCATCCTGGGGTCAAACAGGTGCTTCCTTCTTTGACCCAGTCAACATATCTTTACCTGCACATTGCCTACCTTCTCTGTATCCTAGAGTCAAACTGGTGCTTCGGTCCCTAATAAGAAGGTCCACAAAGGAACAGAAGAGTCATTGATTTAAGGCACCAAATTGGGGAAATGACAAGTCAAATTCCTGAACAGAGGTGAGAAATATAAAATAAAATATCCTAACAGTATTTTAACAGTATCAAGAGGATTTACCTTTGAACAAATTCCAATGTCCGAGGACCTTCCTCTTGGTATTCCAAGTTGAACACATAGTAGGTGGCAAGAAGGGCAGCAAGCCCTGAGATTAAGCTAGGTTGGACGCCTTTGCAGATGACATCACCTTCCATGCTGATCATCCAACGTTTTATTGTGACTTTGTCACCAGCAACTGGTACAGTCAAGAAATGCAGTTTATGTTCCTAAACAGTATCCAATATGGGTAGCATTTTAAAAGTATTTGGAATGGCCACCTCACTCGCTCTCTCTTTACTCTGTTTACATCTAGTCTCCTAAGGCAGTGGTTCTCAAATGGGGGTACGCGTACTCCTGGGGGTACTCGAAGGTATGCCAAGGGGTACGTGAGATTTTTTTTTAATATTCTAAAAATAGCAACAATTCAAAAATCCTTCATAAATATATTTATTGAATAATACTTCGACAAAATATGAATGTAAGTTCATAAACTGAACAACTAATCAAGTAGGCTATTCCATTCATTACCATAAAGCCAGAGTTTCCCCCATGCCATGATGGTTTGACCCTACCTGGCGGTGCCACACGGCACCAACTGTCAATCAACTATCCATGTAGAAAACAATGGATAAAGCGTAGTGGACATGTTCCATAAATATTGATGTTAAAGATTTCTTTTTTTGTGAAGAAATGTTGAGAATGAAGTTCATGAATCCAGATGGATCTCTATTGCAATCCCCAAAGAGGGCACTTTAAGTTGATTACTTCTATGTGTAAAAATCTTTATTTATAATTGAATCACTTGTTTATTTTTCAACAAGTTTTTAGTTATTTTTATATCTTTTTTTCCAAATAGTTCAAGAAAGACCACAACAAATGAGCAATATTTTGCACTGTTATACAATTTAATAAATCAGAAACTGATGACATAGTGCTGTATTTTACTTCTTTTTCTCTTTTTTTCAACCAAAATGCTTTGCTCTGATTAGGGGGTACTTGAATTTAAAAAATGTTCACAGGGGTACATCACTGAAAAAAGGTTGAGAACCACTGTCCTAAGGCAGTGGTTCTCAACCTTTTTTCAGTGCTGTGAACATTTTTTTAATGCAAGTAGACCTCCATGTCTTCATAACAGGAATATCCTGAATTCTCAAGTTGCATATCACAATAGTCATCATCAGTGTTAATAACACAAGAGCTGCTTGGATTTGCTGTTGAGCAAGTCAAACTTCGTTCAGTGTAGCCGTAGTGCTTCCTTGACACATGCGATGTGAAAGTAGACTTAACTGTAAATCTTTTTTCACATTGACTGAAGGGGCACGTAACTGTCCTACCTTCGGTAATATGACTTTTCAAATGCAGGAGAAGGGCCCGTATATCATCGCACTTCGCGCTACATGAGACAATATTACAAGGTAAACCTTCTGCGCTATACATATCAGTCCTACTCTTGCCATATGTATGACGACGGCTGTGAGTTTTGAAGGCTGAGAAGTTGGAAAAAAACTCTTGTGCATTTAGGGAAAGCACACTTAAACGATGCATTAGGCATACAACTATGACTTCGCATGTGTCTAACATACGCAAATACATTGCTGCAAGTCGTAGCACATATGTTGCAAGTTATCATCTTTTATGATGACTATGACAAAAAAGAAGAAAACTTAGCTAGCTAGCATGCGGCGGTACATGCGCGTGGTCAACGATAGTGTCTGTGATGCTGACTGTGACGCTATGTCATTTCGGACTTTATAAATATATATATAAAGTAATTCAAACAGAAAATGACACATCAAGGTACAAGTGACTCTTACCTTGTTATCAAAAACACACGATGCAGTAGGATGGATTTAGCAGGGTCGGCCAGGTGAAATGAAGCTCGGTTGGACGAATTGTGGGCGGACCCAAGAAACAAGTCTGAAAAATACTGAATTACACTGTAGGTTTTACAGTAACTTACTGCTGGTCGATATTTTTTGAAAAATGCAACAAAATTTACAGTACTTAACTGCATTTAAGAAGAACATGATAGGTTGATTGGCAACACTAAATTGGCCCTAGTGTGTGAATGTGAGTGTGAATGTTGTCTGTCTATCTGTGTTGGCCCTCAAATGAGGTGGCGACTTGTCCAGGGTGTACCCCGCCTTCCGCCCGATTGTAGCTGAGATAGGCTCCAGCGAGCCCGAAGGGAATAAGCGGTAGAAAATGGATGGATGGATGGAGTATATAACTGTAATTGTATTTTTTATTTTTACAGTAATTTTTTACAGTGAAGGTCATGGGTGTCAAACTCTGGCCCGTGGGCCAAATTTGGCCCAACGTGTAATTTGACTTGGCCCTTGAGGCAATATCAAATTAACACTAAAGCTGGACCGTCGATTATACATTGCGGCAGTGCCGCGGTAACACCGCATTCACCGCTACTTCTAATACTTGCCAACCCTCCCGGGAGTGACTCAAGCACTCCTCCCGAATTTTTTTTTTTTTTTTTCAGCAAGTCAAACGAGTGCCGGCCCAGTTTCATGTCAGTGCAGCTTCTGCACCCACACACAATTGAATGCAACGCATACTTCATCAACAGCGATACAGGTTACACTGACGGTATTCAAATAAAAAACTTTAACACTTTTAGAAATATACGCCACACTGTGAATCCACACCAAACAAGAATGACAAACACATTTCGGGAGAACATCCGCACCGTAACACAACATAAACACAACACAACAAATACCCAGAACCCTTTGTAGCACTAAATCTTCCGGGACGCTACAAGGTGTGTGTCTGTGGGGGGGGGGGGGGGGGTTGGTGGTAGCGGGGGTGTATTTTGTAGCGTCCCGAAAGAGTTAGTGCTGCAAAAGTGGGTATTTGTTCTTTTGTGTTTATGTTGTGTTACGGTGCGGATGTTCTCCCGAAAAGTGTTTTTTATTTTTGTTTGGTGTGGGTTCACAGTGTGGCGTATATTTCTAACAGTGTTAAAGTTTTTTATACTGGCACCCTCAGTGTAACCTGTATCGCAGTTGATGAAGTATGCGTTGCATTCATTTATGTATGCGTGCTGAAGCTGCACATATCTTGTGACTGCGTCTGAATGATGTTAGAATTGGGTGTAAGAGATATGACTGTTGAACACCTTGTTCGATAATGAAAGTTGCCTCAGCTCAAAGCCTGAGCCCCGACATTAAAGAACTAGCATCTAAAAAAAGATGCCAGGTATCTGGCTTGGGCACATCAAATTAGATCAGTGTGTTGCAAACTGAGCAGTTTAAAGTCCTGAATGGTTGTTTTATTCATTGTTATTTTATTTTCAAATTTATTAGCCTGTGGAAAAAGTTAATGTTGATATTTACCTCAGAAGGCTGCAAATAGAAAAGAGGCATTCAATTTTTATTTAAATTATATTTGATATGCAATTGATATTTTTTAATTATTATTATTATTATTTGAAACTCCATTTTGCATGTCACTATAAAGTTATATAAGCCTTGCTTGTTCAATATTCAATGCAAAACTTGTTTGGGTCCCTATTAAAAGGTTAATTTGTTCAACCTTGGCCCGCGGCTTTGTTCAGTTTTAAACTTTGGCCCACTCTGTATTTGAGTTTGACACCCCTGGTGAAGGTGAAGCTCTGTCATCCTGGAGGCCACGGGGAAGACCCAGGACACATTGGGAACACTATGTCTCCCGGCTGGCCTGGGAACGCCTCGGGATCCCCTGAGAAAAGGTCCTAGGTGAGGGATCAGACAAAGAGCAGCTCAAAGACCTTTATGAAAAGTAAAAACCGAGGACCTAGATTTTTTCTCGCCCAGGCGCAGGTCACCGTGGCTCCCCTGTGGAGCCAGGCGCAGAGGTGGGGCACGATGGCGAGCGACTGGTGGCTGGGCCTGTCTCCATGGGGCCCTGCCGGGCTCAGCTCGAAGAGGCAACGTGGGTCAACCCTCCAATGGGCTCACCACTCATGGGCCCATTGAGGTCATAGAGGTCGGATGCAGTGTGAACTGGGCGGCAGCCGAAGGCAGGGCACTTGGCGGTCCGATTATCGGCTACATAAGCTCGCTCTTGGGACGTGGAACGTCACCTCGCTGGGAGGGAAAGAGCCTGAGCTGGTGCGCGAGGTGAAGAAGTTCCGGCTAGATATAGTTGGACTCACTTCGACGCACAGCAAGGGCTCTGGAACCTGTTCTCTCAAGAGGGTCTGGACTCTCTTCCACTCTGGCGTTGCAAGCAATGAGAGGCTGGGGTGGCAATTGTTGTTGCTCAAAGCCTGCACGTTGGACTTTAACCCAGTAGACGAGATGGTAGCTTCCCTCCGCCTTCGGGTTGGGTGACGGGTCCTGACTGTTGTTTGTGTTTACGCACCAAACAGCAGCTCAGAGTACCCACTCTTTTTGGATTCCCTTGAGGGAGTACTGGAGAGTGCTCCCTCGGGTGATTCCCTTGTTCTGTTGGGGGACTTCAATGCTCATGTTGGCAAGGACAGTGAAACCTGGAGAGTCGTGATTGGGAAAAATGGCCACCCGGATCTGAACCCAAGTGGTGCTTTGTTATTGGACTTTTGTGCTCGTCACGGATTGTCCATAACAAACACAATGTTCAAAAATAAGGAAGAACTTTGAACATGTCACGAGGGAGGTGCTGGACATTGAGTCTGAGTGGACCATGTTCCGTGCCTCTCTTGTCGAGCCTGCTGATTGGAGCTGTGTCCGCCTGTCGTGGCGGTAATCCTAGAACTCGCTGGTGGCCACCAGCAGTGAGGGATGCCGTCAAGCTGAAGAAAGAGCCTATCGGGTCCTTTTGGCTCATGGGACTCCAGAGGCAGCGGGCATACCGACAGGCCAAGCAGTGCCTGGGGAATCTGTGGTGGACTCTCCTATTTCTGGGGCTTAGGTTGCTTAGGTAGTTAAAAAGCTCCTCTGTGGCAAGGCCCCGGTGGTGGATGAGTTCCTTTTGCTCTGGCTGTGGGGCTGTCTTGGTTGACAAGACTCTGCAACATCGCGTGAACATTGGGGGCGGTACCTCTGGATTGGCAGACCGGGGTGGTGGTTCCTCTCTTTAAGAAGGGGAACCGGAGGGTGTGTTCCAACTATCGTGAAACACACTCCTCAGCCTTCCCGGTAAGGTCTATTCATGTGTACTGGAGAGGAGGAAACTCGGATCCAGGACGAACAGTGTGGTTTTTGTCCTGGTCGTGGAACGGTAGACCAGGTCTATACTCTCGGCAGGGTCCTTGACTGTGAAGCGACTGGGATGAGAATCAGCACCTCCAAGTCCAAGTCCATGGTTCTCGCGCAGGAAAGGGTCGAGTGCCATCTCCAGGTTGGGGAGGAGATCTTGCCCCAAGTGGAGGAGTTCAAGTACCTAGGAGTCTTTTTCACGAGTGAGGATAGAGTGGATCGAGAGATCCACAGGCGGATTGGTGCGGCGTCTTCAGTATTGAGGACGCTATATCGATCCGTTGTGGTGAAGAAGGAGCTGAGCCAGAAGGAAAAGCTCTCAATTTACCGTCGATCTGCGTTCCCAGCTTTGGGTTATGACCGAAAGGACAAGCGGCCGAAATGCGTTTCCTCTGCCGGGTGGTGGGTCTCTCCCTTAGAGACAGGGTGAGAAGCTCTGTCATCCTGGAGGAACTCAAAGTAAAGCCGCTGCTCCTCCACATTGAGAGGAGCCATGAGGTGGTTCGGGCATCTGCTCAGGATGCCACCCGAACGCCTCTAGGGAGGTGTGGCAGGAGGCCACGGGGAAGACCTAGGACACATTGGAAAGATTATGTCCCCGGCTGGCCTGGGAACGCCTCGGAATACCCCGAGAAGAGCTGGACGAAGTGGCTGGGGAGAGGGAAGTCTGGGATTTTCTGCTCAGGCTGCTGCCCCCGCAACCCGACCTCGGATAAGCGGAAGAAAATGGATGGATTTAGAATGACAGTTATACTGTCAGATTGAGTACAAAAACTAACTAAACCTTACACAATATAATGTTTCTAGTAAAACTCACAAAGATACATATCTCCAGGCATTATTAGCCATTTTGCATGTGTGGTTTAGGAGTTATGTTTAAATAAATAACTGTCAGATTGAGTGTGACAGTAAACTGTCATAGTGAGTAAAACCCTTATTTTGTATTTGCAAACCTTACAAAAACAACTAAATCTAGTTAAACTCACACAGATACAATATTACAGGCATTTTTAGACACAATGCATGTTTGGTTTTAGAGTAATGTTTATATAACTTTCATATTTAGTATGACAGTTATACTGTCATATTGAATAAAAAAAACAACTAACTTGTGTCTTTGCAAACCTTACAAAATACCATTTTTCTAGTAAAACTAATTAAGATACATGCTCCAGGCATTATTAGCTATTTTGCATGTGTTGTTTGAGTTATGTTTAAATAACTGTCATATTGAGTGTGACAGTATACTGTCATAAAACCCAATTTTTGTATTTGCAACCCTGATTCTGGTAAAACTCACATATATACAATATTACAGGCAGTTTTGGACATAATGCATGTTTGGTTTTGGTTTTGGAGTTATGTTTATATAACTTTCATATATAGTATGACAGCTAAACTGTTAAATTGAGTAAAAAAACTAACTTGTGTTTGTCATAAAACCCAATTTTTGTATTAGCAAACCATACAACTGATTCAAATAAAACTCACATGGATTCAATATTACAGGCATTTTCAGACATTTTGCATGTTTGGTTTAGGAATTATGTTGTAATACATAATACAATACAAATAATTTTTGTGTTTGCAAGCCTTAAAAAAGCATATGTTTCCAGTAAAACTCCCAAAGATGCATTATTTCAGGCATTATTAGCCATTTTTCAGGTGTGGTTTAGGAGTTATGTTAAAATAACTGTCATATTGAGTGTGGCGTTATACTGTCATATTGAGTTAAAAAAAAACTAACTTGTGTCTTTGCAAACCTTACAAAAGAAAATGTTTCTAGCAACACTCACAAAGATATATTTTTTTACGCTATTAGACATGTTTCATGTGTATTTAGGAGTTATAATTAAATAACTTTCATATTGAGTGTTAAAGTTATAATGTCATTATGTGTAAAACCTAATTTTTGTATTTGCAAACCTTACAAAAACAATTGATTCTAGTAAAACTTACATAGATTCAATATTACAGGCATTTTTAGACAATTTACATGTTTGGTTTAAAAGTTCTGTTTGAATACATTTGTATTGCTTTTTTCGCATTATCTCAGGATTCTAAGATCATTACTTTCATATTGAGTAAAACACTACTTTTTGTTTTAGCAAACCTTACAAACTCACATGAATACATTATTATAAGCGATTTTAGTAATGACACACGTTTGGTTTTGGAGTTATGTTTATATAACTTTTATATTTAGTATGACTGTTATACTGTCATACTGAATAAAAAAAAAACTAGCTTGTGTCTTTGCAAACTTTACAAAATATCATTTTTCTAGTAAAACTAACAAAGATACATGTCTCCAGGCATTATTACCCATTTTGCATGGGTTGTTAAGGAATTATGTTTAAATACATTTTTATTGCTTTTTTCGCATTATCTCAGGATTCTTGGATCATTACTTTCATATTGAGTAAAAAACTACTTTTTGTTTTAGCAAACCTTACAAACTCACATAAATACATTATTACAGGCATTTTTAGACATAACACATGTTTGGTTTTGGAGTTATGTTTATATAACTTTTATATTTAATATGACTGTTATACTGTCATATTGAATTAAAAAAAACTAGCTTGTGTCTTTGCAAACTTTACAAAAGTTCATTTTTCTAGTAAAACTAACAAAGATACATGTCTCCAGGCATTATTAGCCATTTTGCAAGGTTTTTTTTTAGGAATTATGTTTAAATACATTGTTATTGCTTTTTTCGCATTATCTCAGGATTCTTAGATCATTACTTTCATATTGAGGAAAAAACTACTTTTTGTTTTTGCAAACCTTACAAACTCACATAAATACATTATTATAGGCAATTTTAGACATGACACACGTTTGGTTCTGGTGTTATGTTTATATAACTTTCATATTTAGTATGACTGTTATACTGTCTTATTGAATAAAAACAACTAGCTTGTGTCTTTGCAAACTTTACAAAATATACATTTCCTAGTAAAACTAACAAAGATACATGTCTCCAGGCATTATTACCCATTTTGCATGGGTTGTTTAGGAATTATGTTTAAAGACATTTTTATTGCTTTTTTAGCATTATCTCAGGATTCTTAGATCATTACTTTCATATTGAGTAAAAAACTACTTTTTGTTTTTGCAAAACTTACAAACTCACATAAATACATTATTACAGACATTTTTAGACATGACACATGTTTGGTTTTGGAGTTATGTTTATATAACTTTTATATTTAGTATGACTGTTATACTGTCATATTGAATAAAAAAAACTAGCTTGTGTCTTTGCAAACTTTACAAAAGATAATTTTTCTAGTAAAACTAACAAAGATACATGTCTCCAGGCATTATTACCCATTTTGCATGGGTTGTTTAGGAATTATGTTTAAATACATTTTTATTGCTTTTTTCGCATTATCTCAGGATTCTTAGATCATTACTTTCATATTGAGTAAAAAACTACTTTTTGTTCTTGCAAACCTTACAAACTCACATAAATACATTATTACATGCTTTTTTAGACATAACACATGTTTGGTTTTGGAGTTATGTTTTGATAACTTTCATATTTAGTAGGACTGTTATACTGTCATATTTAATTTTAAAAAACTAGCTTGTGTCTTTGCAAACTTTACAAAACATCATTTTCTAGTAAAACTAACAAAGATACATGTCTCCAGGCATTATTACCCATTTTGCATGGGTTGTTTAGGAATTATGTTTAAAGACATTTTTATTGCTTTTTTCGCATTATCTCAGGATTCTTAGATCATTACTTTCATATTGAGTAAAAAACTACTTTTTGTTTTTGCAAACTTTACAAACTCACATAAATACCCTTATTACAGGCATTTTTAGACATAACACGTTTGGTTTTGGAGTTATGTTTTGATAACTTTCGTATTTAGTAGGACTGTTATACTGTCATATTGAATAAAAAAACTTGCTTGTGTCTTTGATACCTTTACAAAAGATCATTTTCTAGTAAAACTAACAAAGATACATGTCTCCAGGCATTATTACCCATTTTGCATGGGTTGTTTAGGAATTATGTTTAAATACATTTTTATTGCTTTTTTCGCATTATCTCAGGATTCTAAAATCCTTACTTTCATATTGAGGAAAAAACTACTTTTTGTTTTTGCAAACCTTACAAACTCACATAAATACATTATTATAGGCAATTTTAGACACGTCACACGTTTGGTTCTGGAGTTATGTTTATATAACTTTCATATTTAGTATGACTGTTATACTGTCTTATTGAATGAAAACAACTAGCTTGTGTCTTTGCAAACTTTACAAAATATACATTTCCTAGTAAAACTAACAAAGATACATGTCTCCAGGCATTATTACCCATTTTGCATGGGTTGTTTAGGAATTATGTTTAAAGACATTTTTATTGCTTTTTTCGCATTATCTCAGGATTCTTAGATCATTACTTTCATATTGAGTAAAAAACTACTTTTTGTTTTTGCAAAACTTACAAACTCACATAAATACATTATTACAGACATTTTTAGACATGACACATGTTTGGTTTTGGAGTTATGTTTATATAACTTTTATATTTAGTATGACTGTTATACTGTCATATTGAATAAAAAAAACTAGCTTGTGTCTTTGCAAACTTTACAAAAGATAATTTTTCTAGTAAAACTAACAAAGATACATGTCTCCAGGCATTATTACCCATTTTGCATGGGTTGTTTAGGAATTATGTTTAAATACATTTTTATTGCTTTTTTCGCATTATCTCAGGATTCTTAGATCATTACTTTCATATTGAGTAAAAAACTACTTTTTGTTCTTGCAAACCTTACAAACTCACATAAATACATTATTACATGCTTTTTTAGACATAACACATGTTTGGTTTTGGAGTTATGTTTTGATAACTTTCATATTTAGTAGGACTGTTATACTGTCATATTTAATTTTAAAAAACTAGCTTGTGTCTTTGCAAACTTTACAAAACATCATTTTCTAGTAAAACTAACAAAGATACATGTCTCCAGGCATTATTACCCATTTTGCATGGGTTGTTTAGGAATTATGTTTAAAGACATTTTTATTGCTTTTTTCGCATTATCTCAGGATTCTTAGATCATTACTTTCATATTGAGTAAAAAACTACTTTTTGTTTTTGCAAACTTTACAAACTCACATAAATACCCTTATTACAGGCATTTTTAGACATAACACGTTTGGTTTTGGAGTTATGTTTTGATAACTTTCGTATTTAGTAGGAATGTTATACTGTCATATTGAATAAAAAAACTTGCTTGTGTCTTTGATACCTTTACAAAATATCATTTTCTAGTAAAACTAACAAAGATACATGTCTCCAGGCATTATTACCCATTTTGCATGGGTTGTTTAGGAATTATGTTTAAATACATTTTTATTGCTTTTTTCGCATTATCTCAGGATTCTAAAATCCTTACTTTCATATTGAGGAAAAAACTACTTTTTGTTTTTGCAAACCTTACAAACTCACATAAATACATTATTATAGGCAATTTTAGACACGTCACACGTTTGGTTCTGGAGTTATGTTTATATAACTTTCATATTTAGTATGACTGTTATACTGTCTTATTGAATGAAAAAAACTAGCTTGTGTCTTTGCAAACTTTACAAAAGATACATTTTCCAGTAAAACTAACAAAGATACATGTATCTAGGCATTATTATTCATTTTGCCTGGGTTGTTTAGAAGTCATGTTTAAATAATTTTTTATTGCTTTTTTCGCATTATCTCAGGATTCTAAGATCATTACTTTCATATTGAGTAAAAAACTACTTTTTGTTTTTGCAAACCTTACAAACTCACATTAATACATTATTACAGGCATTTTTAGACATGACACATGTTTGGTTTTGGAGTTATGTTTATATAACTTTCATATTTAATATGACTGTTATACTGTCATATTGAATAAAAAAAAACTGGCTTGTGTCTTTGCAAACTTTACAAAATATCATTTTTCAAGTAAAACTAACAAAGATACATGTTTCCAGGCATTATTAGCCATTTTGCATATGTTGTTTAGGAGTTGTTTAAATACATTTTTATTGCTTTTTTCGCATTATCTCAGGATTTTAAGAACATTACAGTCATATTGAGTAAAAAAACTACTTTTTGTGTTTGCAAGATTTAAAAAAGCATGTGTTTCGAGTAAAACGGCCAAGGATGCATTATTTCAGGCATTATTAGCCATTTTTCATGTTTGGTTTGAGTTATGGTTAAATAACTGTCATGTACTGTCAGTTATGACATAGTAAGTAAAACCTAATTTATGTATTTGCAAACCTTACAAAATCATTTAAATCTAGTAAAACTCACATGGATTCAATATTACAGACATTTTTAGACATTTTGCATGTTTGGTTTAGGAATTATGTTGGAATCATTTTTATTAATTTGTTCGTATTTTCTCAGAATTTTAGAACATTACTGTCATATTGAGTAAAGAAATAATTTTTGTGTTTGCAAGCCTTATAAAAGCATATGTTTCGAGTAAAACTTACAAGAATGCATTATTTCAGGCATTGTTAATCATTTTTCATGTGTAGTTTAAGAGTTATGTTTAAAAACTGTCATATTGAGTGTGGCAGTTATACTGTCATATTGAGTAAAAAAAACTAACCTGTCTTTGCAAACCTTACAAAAGAAAATGTTTCTAGTAACACTCACAAAGATAATTTTTTTCACGCATTATTAGACATGTTTCATGTGTGGTTAGGAGTTATACATAAATAATTGTCATATTGAGTGTTACAGTTTTAATGTCATTATAGGTAAAACCTAGTTTTTGTATTTGCAAACCTTACAAAAACAATTGATTCTAGTAAAACTTAAATAGATTCAATATTACAGGCATTTTTAGACATTTTACATGATTGGTTTAAAATTTGTGTTTGAATACATTTGTATTGCTTTTTTCGCATTATCTCAGGATTCTAAGAACATTACTTTCATATTGAGTAAAAAACTACTTTTTGTTTTTGCAAAACTTACAAACTCACATAAATACATTATTACAGGCATTTTTAGACATGACACATGTTTGGTTTTGGAGTTATGTTTATATAACTTTCATATTTAGTATGACTGTTATACTGTCATATTGAATAAAAAAAACTAGCTTTGATCTTTGATATCTTTACAAAAGATAATTTTTTTAAACTAACAAAGTTACATGTCTCCCTAGGCATTATTAGCCATTTTGCATGTGTTGTTTAGGAGTTAGGTTAAAATACATTTTTATTGCTTTTTTCCCATTATCTCAGGGTTCTAAGAACATTACAGTCAAGTAAAAAACTACTTTTTGTGTTTGCAAAATGTAAAACTCAGTAAAACTCCCAATGATTCATTATTTCAGGCATTATTAGCCATTTTTTTGTGTGGTTTATGAGTTATGTTTAAATAACAGTCATATTGAGTGTGATTTTGTCATTGTGAGTAAAACCTAATTTTTGTATTTGCAAACCTTACAAAAACAACCGATTCCAGGAAAACTCACATTGATACAATATTACAGGCATGTTTAGACATATTGCATATTTGGTTTTGGAGTTATATTTATATAACCTGCTTTCTGAGCCGCCACGTTTGTGGTTTGCGTGTCCCACTGATCCAGGAACTATGTTGTCCGGGGGCTTCTATGGTCTCCCAAGACAAACAGGTCCTAGGTGAGGGATCAGACAAAGAGCAGCTCAAAGACCTTTATTAAAAGTACAATTGAGGACCTAGATTTTTTCTCGCCCGGACGCAGGTCACCGTGGCTCCCCTGTGGAGCCAGGCCCAGAGGTGTGGCACGATGGCGATTGACGGGCCTGTCCCCATGGGGCCCAGCCGTGCTCAGCTCGAAGAGGCAACGTGGATCCCCCCTCCAGGGCTCACCACTCATGGGCTGGGTCATAGAGGGTGCAGTGTGAGCTGGGCGGCAGCCGAAAGCAGGGCACTTGGTGGTCCGATTATCGGCTACATAAGCTCGCTCTTGGGACATGGAACGTCACCTCGCTGGGAGGGAAGGAGCCTGAGCTGGTGCTTGAGGTGGAGACGTTCCCGGCTAGATATAGTTGGACTCACAGCAAGGGCTCTGGAACCTGTTCTCTCAGAGGGGCTGGACTGAGCTGAACTTTCATTACTTGCAACGCCAGAGTGGAGGAGATTCCACACTGGCGTTGCAACTAATGAGAGGCTGGGGTGGCAATTCTTGTTGCCCCCCGGCTCAAAGCCTGCACGTTGGACTTTAAACCCAATAGACGAGATGGTAGCTTCCTTCAGCCTTCGGGTTGGGTGACGGGTCCTGACTGTTGTTTGTGTTGACACACCAAACAGCAGCTCAGAGTACCAACTCTTTTTGGATTCCCTTGAGGGAGTACTGGAGAGTGCTCCCTCGGGTGATTCCCTTGTTCTGCTGGTGGACTTCAACGCTATGTTGGCAACGACAGTGAAACCTGGAGAGTCGTGATTGGGAAAAATGGCCACCCGGATCTGAACCCAAGTGGTGCTTTGTTATTGGACTTTTGTGCTTGTCACGGATTGTCCATAACAAACACAATGTTCAAACATAAGGGTGTCCATATGTGCACTTGGCACAAGGACACCCTCGGCCGCATGATTGACTTTGTAGTTGTGTCATGGGATTTGCGGCCTCATGTTTTGGACACTCGGTGAAGAGAGGGGCAGAGCTTTCTACCAACCACCACCTGGTGGTGAGCTGGCTCCGATGGTAGGGGGGGATGCCGGTCAGACCTGGCAGGCCCAAACGCATTGTAAGGGTCTGCTGGGAACACCTAGCAGAGTCTCCTGAAGAACTTTGAACATGTCCGGAAGAACTTTGAACATGTCACGAGGGAGGTGCTGGACATTGAGTCTGAGTGGACCATGTTCCGTTCCTCTCTTGTTGAGCCAGCTGATTGAAGCTGTGGCCGCAAGGTGTTTGGTGCCTGTCGTGGCGGTAATCCACCAGCAGTGAGGGATGCTGTCAAGCTGAAGAAAGAGCCACCGGGTCCTTTTGGCTCATGGGACTCCAGAGGCAGTGGGCATACCGACAGGCCAAGCGAGACCTCCTCAGTCCCACCAACACGTCTTCCTATGAGGAAACAGTGCCTGGGAAGTCTGTGGTGGGCTCTCCTATTTCTGGGGCTGAGGTTGCCAAGGTAGTTAAAAAGCTCCTCGGTGGCAAGGCCCCGGGGGTGGATGAGCTCCGTCCGGAGTTCCTTAAGGCTCTGGATGCTGTGGGGCAGTCTTGGTTGACAAGACTCTGCAACATTGCGTCTACATCGGGGGCGGTACCTCTGGATTGGCAGACCGGGGTGGTGGTTCCTCTCTTTAAGAAGGGGAACCGGAGGGTGTGTTCCAACTATCGTAGATCACACTCCTCAGCCTTCCCGGTAAGGTCTATTCATGTGTAATGGAGAGGAGGAACCTCGGATCCAGGACGAACAGTGTGGTTTTCGTCCTGGTCGTGGAACGGTAGACCAGCTCTATACTCTCGGCAGGGTCCTTGAGTGTGCATGGGAGTTTGCCCAACCAGTCTACATAAGTTTTGTGGACTTGGAGAAGACATTCGACCTTGGCCCCCGGTAAATCCTGTGGGGAGTGCTCAGAGAGTATGGAGTATCGGCATGTCTGATTGTGGCGGGTGTCTCCCTGTATGATCAGTGTCAGAGCTTGGTCCGCATTGCCGGCAGTATGTCGGACCCCTTTCCAGTGAGGGTTGGACTCCGCTAAGGCTGCCCTTTCTCACCGATTCTGTTCATAACTTTAATGGACAGAATATCTAGGCGCAGTCATGGCTTTGAGGATCCCCTCAACGCCATGACTGCGCCTGGTTTGGTGGCTGCAGGATTAGGTCTCTGCTTTTTGCAGATGATGTGGTCCTGATGGCTTCAACTGGCCAAGATCTTCAGCTTTCATTGGATCGGTTCGCAGTGAAGCGACTGGGATGAGAATCAGCACCTCCAAGTCCGAGTCCATGGTTCTCGCCCGGGAAAGGGTGGAGTGCCATCTCGAGGTTGGGAAAGAGATCTTGCCCCAAGTGAAGGAGTTCAAGTACCTAGGAGTCTTGTTCACGAGTGAGGATAGAGTGGATTGTGAGATCTACAGGCGGATCGGTGCGGCGTCTTCAGTAATGAGGACGCTATATCGATCCGTTGTGGTGAAGAAGGAGCTGAGCCAGAAGGAAAAGCTTTCAATTTACCGGTCGATCAACGTTCCCATCCTCACCTATGGTCATGAGCTTTGGGTTATGACCGAAAGGACAAGGTCACGGGTACAAGCGGCCGAAATGAGTTTCCTCCGCCGGGTGGTGGGTCTCTCCCTTAGAGATAGGGTGAGAAGGTCTGTCATCTGGGAGGAACTCAGTGTAAAGCCGCTGCTCCTCCACATTGAGAGGAGCCAGATGAGGTGGTTCGGGCATCTGCTCAGGATGCCACCCGAACGCCTCCCTAGGTCCGAACGGCAGGAGGCCATGGGGAAGACCTAGGATACATTGGAAAGACTATGGCCTGGGAACGCCTCGGGATCCCCCGAGAAGAGCTGGAAGAAGTGGATGGGGAGAGGGAAGTCTGGGCTCTCTGCTTAGGCTGCTGCCCCCGCAACCCGACCTCGGATAAGCGGAAGAAAATGGATGGATTTAGTATGACAGTTATACTGTCATATTGAGTGTGACAGTACACTGTCATAAAACCCAATTTTTGTATTTGCAAACCTGATTCTAGTAAAACTCACATCTATACAATATTACAGGCAATTTTGGACATAATGCACGTTTGGTTTTGGAGTTATGTTTATATAACTTTAATATCTAGTATGACATCTATACTGTTATAATGAGTAAAAAAACTAACTTGTGTCCGTCATAAAACTCAATTTTTGTATTTGCAAACCTTACAAAAACAAATGATTCTAGTAAAACTCACATGGATTCAATATTACAGGCATTTTTAGACATTTTGCATGTTTGGTTTAGGAATTATGTTGGAATACATTTGTATTGCTTTTTTTCACATTATCTCAGCATTTTAAGAACTTACTGTCATATTGAGTAAAAACAACTTTTTGTGTTTGCAAGCCTTAAAAAAACAACCGATTCTAGTAAAACTCACATTGATACAATATTACAGGCATGTTTAGACATCTTGCATGTTTGGTTTTGGAGTTATGTTTATATAACCTGCTTCTGAGCCGCCACCTTTGTGGTTTGCGTGTCCCACTGATCCTAGGAGCTATGTTGTCCGGGGGATTCTATGCCCCCTGGAAGGGGGCCCCCAAGACAAACAGGTCCTAGGTGAGGAATCAGACAAAGAGCAGCTCAAAGACCTTTATGAAAAGTACAAATCGAGGACCTAGATATTTTCTCGCCCGGACGCGGGTCACCGTGGCTCCCCTGTGGAGCCAGGCCCAGAGGTGGGGCATGATGGCGAGCGACTGGTGCCCATGGGGCCCAGATCGAAGAGGCAACGTGGGTCCCCCCTGCAATAGGCTCACCACTCATGGGCTGGGTCATAGAGGTCGGGTGCAGTGTTAGCTGGGCGGAAGCCGAAGGCAGGGCACTTGGCGGTCCGATTATCGGCTACATAAGCTCGCTCTTGGGACGTGGAACGTCACCTCGCGAGGTGGAGAAGTTCCCGGCTAGATAAAGCTGGACTCACTTCGACGCACAGCAAGGGCTCTGGAACCTGTTCTCTCAAGAGGGGTTGGACTCTCTTCCACTCTGGCGTTGCAAGTAATGAGAGGCTGGGTTGGCAATTCTTGTTGCCCCCCGGCTCAAAGCCTGCACGTTGGACTTAACCCAGAAGACGAGATGGTAGCTTCCCTCCGCTTTCGGGTTGGGTGACGGGTCCTGACTGTTGTTGGTGTTTACGCACCAAACAGCAGCTCAGAGTACCCACTCTTTTTGGATTCCCTTGAGAGTGCTCCCTCGGGTGATTCCTTTGTTCTGCTGGGGGTCTTCAACGCTCATGTTGGCAACGACTTTGAAACCTGGAGAGTCGTGATTTGGAAAAATGGCCACCCGGATCTGAACCCAAGTGGTGCTTTGTTATTGGACTTTTGTGCTCGTCACGGATTGTCCATAACAAACACAATGTTCAAACATAAGGGTGTCCATATGTGCACTTGGCACCAGGACACCCTCGGCCGCAGTTCCATTATTGACTTTGTAGTTGTGTCATGGGATTTGCGGCCTCATGTTTTGGACACTCGGGTGAAGAGAGGGGCGAGCTTTCTACCGATGACCACCTGGTGAGCTGGCTCCGATGGTGGGGTAGGATCCCGGACAGACCTGGCAGGCCCAAACGCATTGTGAGAATCTTTTGGGAATGCCTAGCAGAGTCTCCTGTCAGAGAGAGTTTCTTTTTCTACCTCCGGAGGAACTTTGAACATGTCACAAAGGAGGTGCTGGACATTGAGTCTGAATGGATCATGTTCCGTGCCTCTCTTGTCAAGCCAGCTGATTGGAGCTGTGGCCGCAAGGTGTTTGGTGCCTGTCGTGGCGGTAATCCTAGAACCCGCTGGTGGCCACCAGCAGTGCGGGATGCCGTCAAGCTGAAGAAAGAGCTTATCTGGTCCTTTTGGCTCATGGGACTCCAGAGGCAGCGGGCATACCGACAGGCCAAGCAGTGCCTGGGGAGTCTGTGGTGGGCTCTCCTATTTCTGGGGCTGAGGTTGCCAAGGTAGTTAAAAAGCTCCTCGGTGGCAAGGCCCCGGGGGTGGATGAGCTCCGTCCGGAGTTCCTTAAGGCTCTGGATGCTGTGGGGCTGTTTTAGTTGACAAGACTCTGCAACATCGCATGGACATCAGGGGCGGTACCTCTGGATTGGCAGACCGGGGTGGTGGTTCCTCTCTTTAAGAAGGGGAACCGGAGGGTGTGTTCCAACTATCGTAGATCACACTCCTCAGCCTTCCCGGTAAGGTCTATTCATGTGTACTGGAGAGGAGGAACCTCGGATCCAGGACGAACAGTGTGGTTTTCGTCCTGGTCGTGGAACGGTAGACCAGCTCTATACTCTCGGCAGGGTCCTTGAGTGTGCATGGGAGTTTGTCCAACCAGTCTACATGTGCTTTGTGGACTTGGAGAAGACATTCGACCGTGGCCACCCCGGGAAGTCCTGTGGGGAGTGCTCAGAGAGTATGGGGTATCGGCATGTCTGATTGTGGCGGGTCGCTCCCTGTATGATCAGTGTCAGAGCTTGGTCCGCATTGCCAGCAGTAAGTCGGACCCCTTTCCAGTGAGGGTTGGACCGGAGTCCAACCCTCGTGTTGGCTGCCCTTTGTCACCAAATGTGTTCATAAATTTTATGGACAGAATTTCTAGGCGCAGTCATGGCGTTGAGGGGATCCGGTTTGGTGGCTGCAGGATTAGGTCTCTCCTTTTTGCAGATGATGTGGTCCTTATGGCTTTAACTGGCCAGGATCTTCAGCTCTCATTGGATTGGTTCGCAGCCGAGTGTGAAGCGACTGGGATGAGAATCAGCACCTCCAAGTCCGAGGTTCTCGTCCGGGAAAGGGTGGAGTGCCATTTCGAGGTTGGGCAGGAGATCTTGCCCCAAGTGGATGAGTTCAAGTACCTGGAGTCTTGTTCATGAGTGAGGGAAGAGTGGATCGTGAGATGCACAGGCTGGCGGCCGAAATGAGTTTTCTCCGCTGGGTGGCGGGTCTCTCCCTTACTGTAAGAATTTTCACCGTTTAATTACAGTAACCTACTGGCAGCTAATGGTTCCAGTATGAAACTGTTTTTCTACAGCACACATACTGTGATTTATCACTACAGTTTATTACTGTAAAAAGTATCACAGTACTGTGCTGTATCAAATATACGCTTCACAGCATAATACTGTCATCTGTTTAGCGGCATTACACTGTTATTTTAGTGTATCTACTGTAATATCCATTAACAGTTAATTACAGTAAAATAATTGTAAGCACTATAGACTGAGCTTTACAGTATAATGCCACTAGAAGTTAATGAGTTGAACTTTTAATTTTTCAAAATCAAAACCCCTGCAATCTGCTGGCATAAAAATGACTGGAGAAATGGCCTTGCAAGATTATGTTTTTATTAACCAATTATTTTAAAGTGCATCAAATACATTCAAGGTACATTTAGTGCATTCTTCTTATTTTCAGTAAAGCATTTTAACATTTATAACATGTCCACTTAATTTCTAACTGGAGACAAAACACTGAACACGAGTCCAGTGTTTAGTTGTCGGCTACATAAAGCCCCACTCAAAGTCTGTGAGATGTTTTATAAGGGTGGCTACGTGAGGATTTACAGTTGCTGCCTTTTTCTGGACCAGCTTCCCGGTCTTCTTGGACACCACCTTTCCCTGGCTAGCCTTTGTTCCCCTCTCAGGGTGAACGCCAATGAATCGCCTAAAAAAGAGAGAAAGCATATTAGATATTCTGTTGTGATTGAAGATTACTTGCAGTCGATACAGAACCCCCCTCACATTGTTATTTAGGAATATGCACTGCACAAATATTAATATCAATTTTAGGATATATGTGAGCCTATACCATAACCACAGCTGTAGATGAGTGAATGCTCTAAAACCCATTAAGACCAATTCAGAGAGGAAGACAATGCTAAAGCCTCCCCAATCCCTCTCTCTATTTATGTTTTCTCTCCATCTACGGGACCGTGTATTTACGCTGATGTTTCCTGCTTTCACCCATTTAACATATCGTTACCTGCTCATTACCTATCTTCTCTGCATCCTGGGGTCACACTGGTGCTTCTTGCCTTTACCCATTCAACATATCTTTACCTGCACATTTCCTACCTTCTCTGCATAGTGTGGTCACACTGGTGCTTTCTACCTTTACCCATTCAAAATATCTTTACCTGCACATTACCTACCTTCTCTGTATCCTGTAGTCAAGCTGGTGTTTCCTGCCTTTACTCATTCAACATATATTTACCTGCACATTACCTACCTTCTCTGTATCCTGGCGTCTAGCTGGTGTTTCCTGCCTTCACCCATTCAACATATCTTTACCTGCACATTACCTACCTTCCCTGCATCCTTGGGTCACACTGGTGCTTCTTTCTTTCACCATACAACATATCTTCACCTGCACATACCTACCTTGTCTGCATGGCCTCGACCACACCTGCGCTTCCTTCTTTCACCCATTCAACATACCTTCACCTGCACATTACCTACCTTCCCTGCATAGTGGGGTCACACTGGTGCTTCCTTCCTTTACCCATTCAACATATCTTCACCCGCACATTACCTACTTGCTCTGCATTCTCGGGTCAAGCTGGTGCTTCCTGCCATCATCCAGTCAACATATCTTTACCTGCAAATTACCTACTTTTTCTGCATCCTGGGGTCAAACAGGTGCTTCCTTCTTTGACCCAGTCAACATATCTTTACCTGCACATTACCTACCTTCTCTGTATCCTAGAGTCAAACTGGTGCTTCGGTCCCTAATAAGAAGGTCCACAAAGGAACAGAAGAGTCATTGATTTAAGGCACAAAATTGGGAAAATGACAAGTCAAATTCCTGAACAGAGGTGAGAAATATAAAATAAAATATCCTAACAGTATTTTAACAGTATCAAGAGGATTTACCTTTGAACAAATTCCAATGTCCGAGGACCTTCCTCTTGGTATTCCAAGTTGAACACATAGTAGGTGGCAAGAAGGGCAGCAAGCCCTGAGATTAAGCTAGGTTGGACGCCTTTGCAGATGACATCACCTTCCATGCTGATCATCCAACGTTTTATTGTGACTTTGTCACCAGCAACTGGTACAGTCAAGAAATGCAGTTTATGTTCCTAAACAGTATCCAATATGGGTAGCATTTTAAAAGTATTTGGAATGGCCACCTCACTCGCTCTCTCTTTACTCTGTTTACATCTAGTCTCCTAAGGCAGTGGTTCTCAAATGGGGGTACGCGTACTCCTGGGGGTACTTGAACGTATGCCAAGGGGTACGTGAGATTTTTTTTTAATATTCTAAAAATAGCAACAATTCAAAAATCCTTTATAAATATATTTATTGAATAATACTTCGACAAAATATGAATGTAAGTTCATAAACTGAACAGCTAATCAAGTAGGCTATTCCATTCATTACCATAAAGCCAGAGTTTCCCCCATGCCATGATGGTTTGACCCTACCTGGCGGTGCCACACGGCACCAACTGTCAATCAACTATCCATGTAGAAAACAATGGAGGCTTGGTTAAAGCGTAGTGGACATGTTCCATAAATATTGATGTTAAAGATTTCTTTTTTTGTGAAGAAATGTTGAGAATGAAGTTCATGAATCCAGATGGATCTCTATTACAATCCCCAAAGAGGGCACTTTAAGTTGATTACTTCTATGTGTAAAAATCTTTATTTATAATTGAATCACTTGGTTATTTTTCAACAAGTTTTTAGTTATTTTTATATCTTTTTTTCCAAATAGTTCAAGAAAGACCACAACAAATGAGCAATATTTTGCACTGTTATAGGCAAGGCAAGGCAAGGCAACTTTATTTGTATAGCGCTTTTCATACACAAGGCAGACTCAAAGTGCTTCACAGACAACAAAGTGAAATGAAAGAAAATAAAAGCAAAATTAAAATGCAGACAATAAAAATAAAAACAGTGCAGACGTTAAAAGTTAAAAGATTAAAAGATTTAGCTGAAAGCTAAGGTGAACATAAAAGTCTTCAGTCTAGTTTTAAAAGTAGTGAGAGTTGGGGAGAGTCTGACATCTTCAGGAAGTTTATTCCAGCTATGTGTTGCATAGTGACTGAATGATGATCTCCCTTGATTTGAGTTTACTCTTGGAACCGCTAACAGATTGGTCTCAGAAGATCTTAGTGATCTAGAGGGCGTATATAGTGGGAGCATATCAGTGATATACTTGGGCCCTAGACCATGTAGTGATTTATATGTGAGCAGGAGGATTTTGAAATCTATTCTCTGATGTACAGGGAGCCAATGTAAGGATTTAAGAATTGGTGTAATGTGCTCACATTTTTTGGTCTTTGTTAGAACTCTAGCAGCAGCGTTCTGAACAAGCTGTAGCTGCCTGACAGTTTTTTTGGGAAGACCTGCAAGGAGACCATTACAATAGTCTAGCCTACTGGTAATAAAGGCGTGTACAAGTTTTTCTAAGTCTTGAGCTGACATGAGCCCTCTAAGTCTTTTTACATTTTTGAGGTGATAGTAGGCCGTTATACAATTTAATAAATCAGAAACTGATGACATAGTGCTGTATTTTACTTCTTTATCTCTTTTTTTCAACCAAAAATGCTTTGCTCTGATTAGGGGGTACTTGAATTTAAAAAATGTTCACAGGGGTACATCACTGAAAAAAGGTTGAGAACCACTGTCCTAAGGCAGTGGTTCTCAACCTTTTTTCAGTGCTGTGAACATTTTTTTAATGCAAGTAGACCTCCATGTCTTTATAACAGGAATATCCTGAATTCTCAAGTTGCATATCACAATAGTCATCATCAGTGTTAATAACACAAGAGCTGCTTGGATTTGCTGTTGAGCAAGTCAAACTTCGTTCAGTGTAGCCGTAGTGCTTCCTTGACACGTGCGATGTGAAAGTAGACTTAACTGTAAATCTTTTTTCACATTGACTGAAGGGGCACGTAACTGTCGGTAATATGACTTTTCCAATGCAGGAAAAGGGCCCGTATATCATCGCACTTCGCGCTACATGAGACAATATTACAAGGTAAACCTTTTGCGCTATACATATCAGTCCTACTCTTGCCATATTTATGACGACGGCTGTGAGTTTTGAAGGCTGAGAAGTTGGAAAAAACTCTTGTGCATTTAGGGAAAGCACACTTAAACGATGCATTAGGCATACAACTATGACTTCGCATGTGTCTAACATACGCAAATACATTGCTGCAAGTCGTAGCACATATGTTGCAAGTTATCATCTTTTATGATGACTATGACAAAAAAGAAGAAAACTTAGCTAGCTAGCATGCGGCGGTACATGCGCGTGGTCAACGATAGTGTCTGTGATGCTGACTGTGACGCTATGTCATTTCGGACTTTATAAATATATATATAAAGTAATTCAAACAGAAAATGACACATCAAGGTACAAGTGACTCTTACCTTGTTATCAAAAACACACGATGCAGTAGGATGGATTTAGCAGGGTCGGCCAGGTGAAATGAAGCTCGGTTGGACGAATTGTGGGCGGACCCAAGAAACTGTCGTGTTACTGAATAAATACGTGAGTCCAGCTGTACTTTATAATGTGGATACTTTTATTAGCTCAAGCTCAATCACAACAAGTGTCCTCTCTGACTCACTCCCACACTGTCTCCCGCTCCGTCGCACCCCGTGACGTCATAGCCTGTCGACTCTGTAGTTCTCTCATAATACAATCACACCACATCTCCCCTTTCTAGAATCAATGGGTAGACCACCATTGATTCAACAGACCTTGAGGATTATTCTGCCTCGTGGTTGGAAGGTCTGCTCCTATATGAGCCTGTACCAGACAATCAAACACACACACATATTTTACCCTTAGAACAATCCACTTCACATCAATACTCAAACATCCATCCTATACTAATCCTGTACTGTCCTCAACCTAAGCCCTGCAACTGACTTGAACATTTACAGTACCTGCAACTGACTTGAACATTTACAGTACAAGAAAACATATCCAAAACACTCCAATTGCACTTTTCTGTCTTTTACCACATACAGTAACATTCTTTTTTTTCATTAGAGTCTCTGTAATGTCTATAGGAAACAAAGTTATAGGTCCAACCTAGTTGGTCTCACCACAGCCCTCCCAGACCTGGTTCTAGGAGTAGGAGTAGATGGAGGTTCTGGAACACTCTGCTGCGATGTTTCTGCTGAAGGTTGTTCCGGGACGCCCCCCAGGAACGGCTCTGCTGCACCACGGCCACTCTGCTCCGGCGAGGATCCCATAGGGATGAGATGACGACGGTTCCGTCTGATAGACCCATGGGGTCCTTCCACCAGATACGATCGTGGAGTGGTGTGACGTCCGATGATAGCTCCGGCTTTCTTTTGGTCCTTGATCCACACGTCCTGTCCCGGATTCAGTCTGTCAAGGTTCATTGCACGATGCCGCAGGTTGTAGCGTTGTGCATCTTTTGTCCTCTTCTCCCCTTCTTTCCGCATAACAGCTTCACTATCAGGAAGAGCAGGATTTAGCAAAACAGGAAGGATAGGCACTGTTGTGCGGAGCCTCCTCCCCATGAGAAGCTGCGCTGGACTATACCCATTGTCGAGAGGAGTAGCCCTGTAAGCGAGCAAAGCAAGATAGGGGTCATCTGCTTTCTTTAGGAGACCTTTCACCGTCTGTACTGCACGTTCGGCTTCGGCGTTACCTTGAGGGTATCTTGGGCTACTGGTAATGTGACGGAATCCGTAAGACTCTGCGAACTCGGCAAAGCCTGCTCCGGAGAACTGGGGCCCACCATCCGACACGAGAAGATCCGGGATTCCGTGACGTGCATAGATCGATTTTAGGTGGTGGATTACATCGTTTGATCTTGTGGAGGTCAGCAAAGCAATCTCCACATACCTTGACATGTAGTCCACTACCAGCAGGTAGGTCTTGGTACCGAGCATGAACAAATCAGCTCCTAACTTCTCCCATGGTCGGCCTGGGTATGGTGACGGCATCAGCGGCTCCCTGTGGTTATGTCTCTCCTTACAGCATGTTCGGCAGTTGAGAACCAATTCATTCAGCTGCTGGCTAAGCCCGGGCCACCATACTGACTGTCGTGCCCGCTGTCTACACTTCACCACGCCTTGGTGTCCTTCATGCAATTTGGCGAGAACATAATTTCTCATTGTAGAAGGGATGACGAGCCTGTGTCCCTTCAGCAGGACACCATCTTGAACTGTAAGGAACGCCTGCTCTGCCCAGTACAGCCTGAGTGCTGGTTCTTTGGAACCGTGTGCTGGCCAGCCTTCAGCACACAGTTGCATCACCTGTGCACACACACTGTCTCTCTGCAGCTGCTCTCTCAGCTCCTCCAGGTAGTCAGCGCTTGCAGGTAGGTTCTCCAGTACCATGTCCGCATAGATGTTGGTTTCTTCAAACAGCTCTTTGTCCGCTGCTGTCTCCTCTCTCTTGACAGGAGCTCGTGACAGCGTATCAGCTGTCCACAGGCACTTCCCTGGCACATGAGAGATAGAATAAGAATAGCGCATCAGACGCATTCTGAAGCGTTGGATCCGTGGAGGTAGAGCATCCAGTGCTTGAGACCCAAGAAGACTCAGGAGAGGCTTGTGGTCCGTCTCCATCTGGAAATGTTTCCCGATGAGGAAGTTGCGGAACCTCTCACAGGCCCAGGTCAGCCCCAAAGCTTCCTTCTCTACTTGCGCGTATCTCTGCTCTGTTGGTGTGAGAGACCGCGACATGTAGGCCACTGGCCTCCACTCTTCTTCCCACTTTTGTAGCAGTACGCCTCCCAACCCGTACGACGACGCGTCTGCTGAGACTTTGCACTCTCTGTTGGGATCATACATGGCTAGCACTGGTGTAGACGTCAGTGCATCCTTTAGATCCTGGAAGGCCCTTGCCTGGTCGACGCCCCACACCCAGCAGTTCTTTTTTGACAGGAGATCTCGCAGAGGCTTGTCTCTCTCGGCCAGCTGCGGCACAAACTTCCCAAGTTGATTTATCATTCCAAGAAAACTTCTCAACTCAGTCACAGTTGTTGGCTCCTGCATCTTCCTTACAGCTTCTGTTTTGCTTGGGTCTGGGCTGATGCCACTGGTGGAGAGCACGTGGCCTAGAAAAGTCACCTCTGACTTTGACAGATCGCACTTATCGACATTCAGAGTGATGCCTGCCTTTTGGATCTTTTCTAGTGTGGCATGCAGGCGAGCATCATGCTCCTTTTGTGTTCGGCCCCACACCAGCACATCGTCCATGTGGCAAACAACGCCCTCAAGCCCTTCTGTGACCTCCGTCACCATCCGGTTCTGAAAATGTTATGGGGCGGATGCTATGCCAAACGGTAGCCGCCTGAAGTAATAGCGCCCGAAGGGTGTAATGAAAGTTGTCAGTTTCGCTGAATCTGCAGTTAAAGGAATTTGCCAAAACCCCATGTTTGCATCCAGCTTACTAAAAATTTTGGCTCCAGCCAGCATTCCCAGTGTTTCCTCTACTGATGGCAGGATGAACTTTTCCCTACACACTGACTCGTTGAGTTTGGTGAGATCGACACATATACGTACAGCACCTGTCTTTTTGGGCACCACCACTATGCCAGCGCACCAGTCTGTTGGCTCCTCAATTCGACTTATCACCCCGAGTTGTTCCATGCGGGACAGTTCCTGCTTGACTTTGTCCATTAAAGGCAATGGAATCCTCCTTGGTGTTTTTAGTGAGAATGGTTCTGCCCCTGGACTCAGCTTGATGGAATATGGCTGCCGCACTTCTCCGAGCCCGGTGCATAATTTTGGGTAGTACTCCTTTAATGTCTCCATAGTAACGCTGTCTAGGCGTGCTACAAGCCCCAGCCTACAGCTCACAGATCTTCCCAGCAGGGCAGTATGCACATGACGAGCGATGTACACATCCTCCCTCTCTGTCTTTTCCCCTCTCCTCAGCAGCAAACTGGCAACGCCCACCACGTCGAGGGGATTTCTTCCTGGTCCCAGGAGTGGCTTTGTTGCCTTTCTGAGACTAGGTAGATCATTTCTGTATGTGTTTAGGAACACTGAGTGAGGCAAGACTGTCACATCGGCACCTGTGTCTATTTTGAATGTCACACTGCTCTCATGGATGCCAATTTTGACCATCCAAGGATCCCCATCCTCCGTGACACTGCCGAGGAAGATTTCCTCCTCATCCTCTTCAACTTCATGCACTGATTTGGACTTGCACACACGCTTGTAATGTCCCCTCCTCCCACATGCATGACATTTCACATCGTTAGCAGGACAGTCACTTTTTGGATGGGATGGAGAGCTGCCACAATTTTGACACAGTGACTGTGCGCCCTTGTCCTTGCTGTACTGAGTACTGTGTGGCTTGTACTTTGGGCTATCAGCATATTGAGGTTTGTTTTTAGCAGACTTGAAGTTGCTCTTGAACACTCTATCAACAGACTTTGCATCACTTGCCTCTAATCTGGTGGTGTCCCCTCGGAGAGTAGACTGCTGCCTTTTCACCTCCTCGCTTTGTCGTGCCATTCTTATGGCTTTATCCAAGGTTAGATCCGCGTCCAACTGCATGCGTTCAGACAGCCCCTTGTCTTGCAATCCGACAACAAGTCTGTCTCTGATCAGTTCATTGTGTAGCATCCCGTAGTTACAATGCTCCGCCAGCGCATATAGTGCAGTGACAAACGAATCCACACTCTCCCCTTCTTTCTGCTTGCGCATGTTAAACTTAGCACGCTCGTAGATAACATTTTTCTTCACAACAAAGAAGCCTGGTAATCCCTCGCGCACTCCCTGGTATGTACGTCTTTGAGCGGCCGTCAGATTTAACCCACAGAGAATATCATCCGCCTCGTCCCCCATGCAATAAATCAATGTGTTCACTTGATTGTCCTCGGAGCTTGCATTTAGGTTACTTGCCAGGCGAAATCTTTCGAATCTCCGGATCCATTTGTCCCACTCTTGTGGATTTGAAAAGTCAAAGGACTCCGGTGGCTGGATGTTGAACGTAGCGCACGGTCCCACGGCAACCACCGGCGCGCTGGGTGGCCGTGCAGGCGCTGCAGCGGCTCCGTCCCCCTCGCTCATGTTGTCCTTACTTCGTTATCCACAGACGCGTACAAACTATCTTTCCACTTGGCTGCACTCCACATTAACTACAGGACTTCTGACACCATGTCGTGTTACTGAATAAATACGTGAGTCTAGCTGTACTTTATAATGTGGATACTTTTATTAGCTCAAGCTCAATCACAACAAGTGTGCTGCATCACCTGTGCACACACACTGTCTCTCTGCAGCTGCTCTCTCAGCTCCTCCAGGTAGTCAGCGCTTGCAGGTAGGTTCTCCAGTACCATGTCCGCATAGATGTTGGTTTCTTCAAACAGCTCTTTGTCCGCTGCTGTCTCCTCTCTCTTGACAGGAGCTCGTGACAGCGTATCAGCTGTCCACAGGCACTTCCCTGGCACATGAGAGATAGAATAAGAATAGCGCATCAGACGCATTCTGAAGCGTTGGATCCGTGGAGGTAGAGCATCCAGTGCTTGAGACCCAAGAAGACTCAGGAGAGGCTTGTGGTCCGTCTCCATCTGGAAATGTTTCCCGATGAGGAAGTTGCGGAACCTCTCACAGGCCCAGGTCAGCCCCAAAGCTTCCTTCTCTACTTGCGCGTATCTCTGCTCTGTTGGTGTGAGAGACCGCGACATGTAGGCCACTGGCCTCCACTCTTCTTCCCACTTTTGTAGCAGTACGCCTCCCAACCCGTACGACGACGCGTCTGCTGAGACTTTGCACTCTCTGTTGGGATCATACATGGCTAGCACTGGTGTAGACGTCAGTGCATCCTTTAGATCCTGGAAGGCCCTTGCCTGGTCGACGCCCCACACCCAGCAGTTCTTTTTTGACAGGAGATCTCGCAGAGGCTTGTCTCTCTCGGCCAGCTGCGGCACAAACTTCCCAAGTTGATTTATCATTCCAAGAAAACTTCTCAACTCAGTCACAGTTGTTGGCTCCTGCATCTTCCTTACAGCTTCTGTTTTGCTTGGGTCTGGGCTGATGCCACTGGTGGAGAGCACGTGGCCTAGAAAAGTCACCTCTGACTTTGACAGATCGCACTTATCGACATTCAGAGTGATGCCTGCCTTTTGGATCTTTTTTCTAGTGTGGCATGCAGGCGAGCATCATGCTCCTTTTGTGTTCGGCCCCACACCAGCACATCGTCCATGTGGCAAACAACGCCCTCAAGCCCTTCTGTGACCTCCGTCACCATCCGGTTCTGAAAATGTTATGGGGCGGATGCTATGCCAAACGGTAGCCGCCTGAAGTAATAGCGCCCGAAGGGTGTAATGATCCTAGGAGCTATGTTGTCCGGGGGCTTCTATGCCCCCTGATAGGGTCCCCCAAGACAAACAGGTCCTAGGTGAGGAATCAGACAAAGAGCAGCTCAAAGACCTTTATGAAAAGTACAAATTGAGGACCTAGATATTTTCTCGCCCGGACGCGGGTCACCGTGGCTCCCCTGTGGAGCCAGGCCCAGAGGTGGGGCACGATGGCGAGCGACTGGTGCCCATGGGGCCCAGCTCGAAGAGGCAACGTGGGTCCCCCCTGCAATAGGCTCACCACTCATGGGCTGGGTCATAGAGGTCGGGTGCAGTGTTAGCTGGGCGGAAGCCGAAGGCAGGGCACTTGGCGGTCCGATAATCGGCTACATAAGCTCGCTCTTGGGACGTGGAATGTCACCTCGCGAGGTGGAGAAGTTCCCGGCTAGATAAAGCTGGACTCACTTCGACGCACAGCAAGGGCTCTGGAACCTGTTCTCTCAAGAGGGGTTGGACTCTCTTCCACTCTGGCGTTGCAAGTAATGAGAGGCTGGGTTGGCAATTCTTGTTGCCCCCCGGCTCAAAGCCTGCACGTTGGACTTAACCCAGAAGACGAGATGGTAGCTTCCCTCCGCTTTCGGGTTGGGTGACGGGTCCTGACTGTTGTTGGTGTTTACGCACCAAACAGCAGCTCAGAGTACCCACTCTTTTTGGATTCCCTTGAGAGTGCTCCCTCGGGTGATTCCCTGGGGGTCTTCAACGCTCATGTTGGCAACGACTTTGAAACCTGGAGAGTCGTGATTGGGAAACATGGCCACCCGGATCTGAACCCAAGTGGTGCTTTGTTATTGAGCTTTTGTGCTCGTCACGGATTGTCCATAACAAACACAATGTTCAAACATAAGGGTGTCCATATGTGCACTTGGCACCAGGACACCCTCGGCCGCAGTTCCATTATTGACTTTATAGTTGTGTCATGGGATTTGCGGCCTCATGTTTTGGACACTCGGGTGAAGAGAGGGGCGAGCTTTCTACCGATCACCACCTGGTGAGCTGGCTCCGATGGTGGGGTAGGATCCCGGACAGACCTGCATTGTGAGAGTCTTTTGGGAATGCCTAGCAGAGTCTCCTGTCAGAGAGAGTTTCTTTTTCCACCTCCGGAGGAACTTTGAACATGTCACAAAGGAGGTGCTGGACATTGAGTCTGAATGGATCATGTTCCGTGCCTCTCTTGTCAAGCCAGCTGATTGGAGCTGTGGCCGCAAGGTGTTTGGTGCCTGTCGTGGCGGTGACCCTAGAACCCGCTGGTGGCCACCAGCAGTGCGGGATGCCGTCAAGCTGAAGAAAGAGCTTATCTGGTCCTTTTGGCTCATGGGACTCCAGAGGCAGCGGGCATACCGACAGGCCAAGCAGTGCCTGGGGAATCTGTGGTGGGCTCTCCTATTTCTGGGGCTGAGGTTGCCAAGGTAGTTTTAAAAGCTCCTCTGTGGCAAGGCCCCGGGGGTGGATGAGCTCCGTCCGGAGTTCCTTAAGGCTCTGGATGCTGTGGGGCTGTTTTAGTTGACAAGACTCTGCAACATCGCGTGGACATCAGGGGCGGTACCTCTGGATTGGCAGACCGGGGTGGTGGTTCCTCTCTTTAAGAAGGGGAACCGGAGGGTGTGTTCCAACTATCGTAGATCACACTCCTCAGCCTTCCCGGTAAGGTCTATTCATGTGTACTGGAGAGGAGGAACCTCGGATCCAGGACGAACAGTGTGGTTTTCGTCCTGGTCGTGGAACGGTAGACCAGCTCTATACTCTCGGCAGGGTCCTTGAGTGTGCATGGGAGTTTGTCCAACCAGTCTACATGTGCTTTGTGGACTTGGAGAAGACATTCGACCGTGGCCACCCCGGGAAGTCCTGTGGGGAGTGCTCAGAGAGTATGGGGTATCGGCATGTCTGATTGTGGCGGGTCGCTCCCTGTATGATCGGTGTCAGAGCTTGGTCCGCATTGCCAGCAGTAAGTTGGCTGCCCTTTGTCACCAAATGTGTTCATAAATTTTATGGACATAATTTCTAGGCGCAGTCATGGCGTTGAGGGGATCCGGTTTGGTGGCTGCAGGATTAGGTCTCTCCTTTTTGCAGATGATGTGGTCCTTATGGCTTTAACTGGCCAGGATCTTCAGCTCTCATTGGATTGGTTCGCAGCCGAGTGTGAAGCGACTGGGATGAGAATCAGCACCTCCAAGTCCGAGGTTCTCGCCCGGGAAAGGGTGGAGTGCCATCTCGAGGTTGGGCAGGAGATCTTGCCCCAAGTGGATGAGTTCAAGTACCTGGAGTCTTGTTCATGAGTGAGGGAAGAGTGGATCTTGAGTAATGAGGACGCTATATAGATTTGTTGTGGTAAGAAGGAGCTGCGCCAGAAGGAAAAGCTCTCAATTTACCGGTCAATCTACGTTCCCATCCTCACCTATGGTCATGAGCTTTGGGTTATGACCGAAAGGACAAGATCACGGGTACAAGCGGCCGAAATGAGTTTTCTCCGCTGGGTGGCGGGTCTCTCCCTTACTGAAAGAATTTTCACCGTTTAATTACAGTAACCTACTGGCAGCTAATGGTTCCAGTATAAAACTGTTTTTCTACAGCACACATACTGTGATTTATCACTACAGTTTATTACTGTAAAAAGTATCACAGTACTGTGCTGTATCAAATATACGCTTCACAGCATAATACTGTCATCTGTTTAGCGGCATTACACTGTTATTTTAGTGTATCTACTGTAATATCCATTAACAGTTAATTACAGTAAAATAATTGTAAGCACTATAGACTGAGCTTTACAGTATAATGCCACTAGAAGTTAATGAGTTGAACTTTTAATTTTTCAAAATCAAAACCCCTGCAATCTGCTGGCATAAAAATGACTGGAGAAATGGCCTTGCAAGATTATGTTTTTATTAACCAATTATTTTAAAGTGCATCAAATAAATTCAATGTACATTTAGTGCATTCTTCTTATTTTCAGTAAAGCATTTTAACATTTATAACATGTCCACTTAATTTCTAACTGGAGACAAAACACTGAACACGAGTCCAGTGTTTAGTTGTCGGCTACATAAAGCCCCACTCAAAGTCTGTGAGATGTTTTATAAGGGTGGCTACGTGAGGATTTACAGTTGCTGCCTTTTTCTGGACCAGCTTCCCGGTCTTCTTGGACACCACCTTTCCCTAGCTAGCCTTTGTTCCCCTCTCAGGGTTAACGCCAATGAATCGCCTAAAAAAGAGAGAAAGCATATTAGATATTCTGTTGTGATTGAAGATTACTTGCAGTCGATACAGAACCCCCCTCACATTGTTATTTAGGAATATGCACTGCACAAATATTAATATCAATTTTAGGATATATTTGAGCCTATACCATAACCACAGCTGTAGATGAGTGAATGCTCTAAAACCCATTAAGACCAATTCAGAGAGGAAGACAATGCTAAAGCCTCCCCAATCCCTCTCTCTATTTATGTTTTCTCTCCATCTACGGGACCGTGTATTTACGCTGATGTTTCCTGCTTTCACCCATTTAACATATCGTTACCTGCTCATTACCTATCTTCTCTGCATCCTGGGGTCACACTGGTGCTTCTTGCCTTTACCCATTCAACATATCTTTACCTGCACATTACCTACCTTCTCTGTATCCTGGAGTCAAGCTGGTGTTTCCTGCCTTTACTCATTCAACATATCTTTACCTGCACATTACCTACCTTCCCTGCATCCTTGGGTCACACTGGTGCTTCTTTCTTTCACCATACAACATATCTTCACCTGCACATACCTACCTTGTCTGCATGGCCTCGACCACACCTGCGCTTCCTTCTTTCACCCATTCAACATACCTTCACCCGCACATTACCTACCTTCCCTGCATAGTGGGGTCACACTGGTGCTTCCTGCCTTTACCCATTCAACATATCTTCACCCGCACATTACCTACTTGCTCTGCATTCTCGGGTCAAGCTGGTGCTTCCTGCCATCATCCAGTCAACATATCTTTACCTGCAAAGTACCTACTTTTTCTGCATCCTGGGGTCAAACAGGTGCTTCCTTCTTTGACCCAGTCAACATATCTTTACCTGCACATTACCTACCTTCTCTGTATCCTAGAGTCAAACTGGTGCTTCGGTCCCTAATAAGAAGGTCCACAAAGGAACAGAAGAGTCATTGATTTAAGGCACAAAATTGGGGAAAGGACAAGTCAAATTCCTGAACAGAGGTGACAAATATAAAATAAAATATCCTAACAGTATTTTAACAGTATCAAGAGGATTTACCTTTGAACAAATTCCAATGTCCGAGGACCTTCCTCTTGGTATTCCAAGTTGAACACATAGTAGGTGGCAAGAAGGGCAGCAAGCCCTGAGATTAAGCTAGGTTGGACGCCTTTGCAGATGACATCACCTTCCATGCTGATCATCCAACGTTTTATTGTGACTTTGTCACCAGCAACTGGTACAGTCAAGAAATGCAGTTTATGTTCCTAAACAGTATCCAATATGGGTAGCATTTTAAAAGTATTTGGAATGGCCACCTCACTCGCTCTCTCTTTCCTCTGTTTACAGCTAGTCTCCTAAGGCAGTGGTTCTCAAATGGGGGTACGCGTACTCCTGGGGGTACTTGAAGGTATGCCAAGGGGTACGTGAGATTTTTTTTAAATATTCTAAAAATAGCAACAATTCAAAAATCCTTTATAAATATATTTATTGAATAATACTTCGACAAAATATGAATGTAAGTTCATAAACTGAACAACTAATCAAGTAGGCTATTCCATTCATTACCATAAAGCCAGAGTTTCCCCCATGCCATGATGGTTTGACCCTACCTGGCGGTGCCACACGGCACCAACTGTCAATCAACTATCCATGTAGAAAACAATGGAGGCTTGGTTAAAGCGTAGTGGACATGTTCCATAAATATTGATGTTAAAGATTTCTTTTTTTTTGAAGAAATGTTGAGAATGAAGTTCATGAATCCAGATGGATCTCTATTGCAATCCCCAAAGAGGGCACTTTAAGTTGATTACTTCTATGTGTAAAAATCTTTATTTATAATTGAATCACTTGTTTATTTTTCAACAAGTTTTTAGTTATTTTTATATCTTTTTTTCCAAATAGTTCAAGAAAGACCACAACAAATGAGCAATATTTTGCACTGTTATACAATTTAATAAATCAGAAACTGATGACATAGTGCTGTATTTTACTTCTTTATCTCTTTTTTTCAACCAAAAATGCTTTGCTCTGATTAGGGGGTACTTGAATTTAAAAAATGTTCACAGGGGTACATCACTGAAAAAAGGTTGAGAACCACTGTCCTAAGGCAGTGGTTCTCAACCTTTTTTCAGTGCTGTGAACATTTTTTTAATGCAAGTAGACCTCCATGTCTTTATAACAGGAATATCCTGAATTCTCAAGTTGCATATCACAATAGTCATCATCAGTGTTAATAACACAAGAGCTGCTTGGATTTGCTGTTGAGCAAGTCAAACTTCGTTCAGTGTAGCCGTAGTGCTTCCTTGACACGTGCGATGTGAAAGTAGACTTAACTGTAAATCTTTTTTCACATTGACTGAAGGGGCACGTAACTGTCGGTAATATGACTTTTCAAATGCAGGAAAAGGGCCCGTATATCATCGCACTTCGCGCTACATGAGACAATATTACAAGGTAAACCTTCTGCGCTATACATATCAGTCCTACTCTTGCCATATTTATGACGACGGCTGTGAGTTTTGAAGGCTGAGAAGTTGGAAAAAACTCTTGTGCATTTAGGGAAAGCACACTTAAACGATGCATTAGGCATACAACTATGACTTCGCATGTGTCTAACATACGCAAATACATTGCTGCAAGTCGTAGCACATATGTTGCAAGTTATCATCTTTTATGATGACTATGACAAAAAAGAAGAAAACTTAGCTAGCTAGCATGCGGCGGTACATGCGCGTGGTCAACGATAGTGTCTGTGATGCTGACTGTGACGCTATGTCATTTCGGACTTTATAAATATATATATAAAGTAATTCAAACAGAAAATGACACATCAAGGTACAAGTGACTCTTACCTTGTTATCAAAAACACACAATGCAGTAGGATGGATTTAGCAGGGTCGGCCAGGTGAAATGAAGCTCGGTTGGACGAATTGTGGGCGGACCCAAGAAACAAGTCTGAAAAATACTGAATTACACTGTAGGTTTTACAGTAACTTACTGCTGGTTGATATTTTTTGAAAAATGCAACAAAATTTACAGTACTTAACTGCATTTAAGAAGAACATGATAGGTTGATTGGCAACACTAAATTGGCCCTAGTGTGTGAATGTGAGTGTGAATGTTGTCTGTCTATCTGTGTTGGCCCTGCGATGAGGTGGCGACTTGTCCAGGGTGTACCCCGCCTTCCGCCCGATTGTAGCTGAGATAGGCTCCAGCGCCCCCCGCTACCCCGAAGGGAATAAGCGGTAGAAAATGGATGGAGTATATAACTGTAATTTTATTTTTTATTTTTACAGTAATTTTTTACAGTGAAGGTCATGGGTGTCAAACTCATGTAATTTGACTTGGCCCTTGAGGCAATATCAAATTAACACTAAAGCTGGACCGGCGATTATACATTGCGGCAGTGCCGCGGTAACACCGCATTCACCGCTACTTCTAATACTTGCCAAGACAAAAGTGACTCCAGCACTGCTCCCGAATTTTTTATTTTTTATTTTCAGCTAGTCAAACGAGTGCCGGCCCAGTTTCACGTCAGTGCAGCTTCTGCACCCACACACAATTGAATGCAACGCATACTTCATCAACAGCGATACAGGTTACACTGACGGTAGCCAAATAAAAAACTTTAACACTTTTAGAAATATACGCCACACTGTGAATCCACACCAAACAAGAATGACAAACACATTTCGGGAGAACATCCACACCGTAACACAACATAAACACAACAGAACAAATACCCGGAACTCTTTGTAGCACTAAATCTTCCGGGACGCTACAAGGTGTGTGTGTGTGTGGGGGGCGGGGGTTTGGTGGTAGCGGGGGTGTATTTTGTAGCGTCCCGAAAGAGTTAGTGCTGCAAAGGATTCTGGGTATTTGTTCTTTTGTGTTTATGTTATGTTACGGTGCAGATGTTCTCCCGAAAAGTGTTTTTTATTTTTGTTTGGTGTGGGTTCACAGTGTGGCGTATATTTCTAACAGTGTTAAAGTTTTTTATACTGGCACCCTCAGTGTAACCTGTATCGCTGTTGATGAAGTATGCGTTGCATTCATTTGTGTATGCGTGCTGAAGCTGCACATATCTTGTGACTGGGTCTGAATGATGTTAGAATTGGGTGTACGAGATATGACTGTTGAACACCTTATTCGATAATGAAAGTTGCCTCAGCTCAAAGCCTGAGCCCCGACATTAAAGAACTAGCATCTAAAAAAAGATGCCAGGTATCTGGCTTGGGCACATCAAATTAGATCAGTGTGTTGCAAACTGAGCAGTTTAAAGTCCTGAATGGTTGTTTTATTCATTGTTATTTTATTTTCAAATTTATTAGCCTGTGGAAAAAGTTAATGTTGATATTTACCTCAGAAGGCTGCAAATAGAAAAGAGGCATTCAATTTTTATTTAAATTGTATTTGATATGCAATTGATATTTTTTAATTATTATTATTATTATTTGAAACTCCATTTTGCATGTCACTATAAAGTTATATAAGCCTTGCTTGTTCAATATTCAATGCAAAACTTGTTTGGGTCCCTATTAAAAGGTTAATTTGTTCAAACTTGGCCCGCGGCTTTGTTCAGTTTTAAACTTTGGCCCACTCTGTATTTGAGTTGTACACCCCTGGTGAAGGTGAAGCTCTGTCGTCCTGGAGGCCACGGGGAAGACCCAGGACACACTGGGAACACTATGTCTCCCGGCTGGCCTGGGAACGCCTCGGGATCCCCTGAGAAAAGGTCCTAGGTGAGGGATCAGACAAAGAGCAGCTCAAAGACCTTTATGAAAAGTACAAATCGAGGACCTAGATTTTTTCTCGCCCAGGCGCAGGTCACCGTGGCTCCCCTGTGGAGCCAGGCGCAGAGGTGGGGCACGATGGCGAGCGACTGGTGGCCGGGCCTGTCTCCATGGGGCCCTGCCGGGCTCAGCTCGAAGAGGCAACGTGGGTCAACCCTCCAATGGGCTCATCACTCATGGGCCCATTGAGGTCATAGAGGTCAGATGCAGTGTGAACTGGGCTAGAGCCGAAGGCAGGGCACTTGGCGGTCCGATTATCGGCTACATAAGCTCGCTCTTGGGACGTGGAACGTCACCTCGCTGGGAGGGAAAGAGCCTGAGCTGGTGCGCAAGGTGAAGAAGTTCTGGCTAGATATAGTTGGACTCACTTCGACGCACAGCAAGGGCTCTGGAACCTGTTCTCTCAAGAGGGGCTGGACTCTCTTCCACTCTGGCGTTGCAAGCAATGAGAGGCTGGGGTGGCAATTGTTGTTGCTCAAAGCCTGCACGTTGGACTTTAACCCAGTAGACGAGATGGTAGCTTCCCTCCGCTTTCGGGTTGGGTGACGGGTCCTGACTGTTGTTTGTGTTTACGCACCAAACAGCAGCTCAGAGTACCCACTCTTTTTGGATTCCCTTGAGGGAGTACTGGAGAGTGCTCCCTCGGGTGATTCCCTTGTTCTGTTGGGGGACTTCAATGCTCATGTTGGCAAGGACAGTGAAACCTGGAGAGTCGTGATTGGGAAAAATGGCCACCCGGATCTGAACCCAAGTGGTGCTTTGTTATTGGACTTTTGTGCTCGTCACGGATTGTCCATAACAAACACAATGTTCAAACATAAGGAAGAACTTTGAACATGTCACGAGGGAGGTGCTGGACATTGAGTCTGAGTGGACCATGTTCCGTGCCTCTCTTGTCGAGCCTGCTGATTGGAGCTGTGGCCGCAAGGTATTTGGTGCCTGTCGTGGCGGTAATCCTAGAACTCGCTGGTGGCCACCAGCAGTGAGGGATGCCGTCAAGCTGAAGAAAGAGCCTATCGGGTCCTTTTGGCTCATGGGACTCCAGAGGCAGCGGGCATACCGACGGCCAAGCAGTGCCTGGGGAATCTGTGGTGGACTCTCCTATTTCTGGGGCTTAGGTTGCCTAGGTAGTTAAAAAGCTCCTCTGTGGCAAGGCCCCGGTGGTGGATGAGTTCCTTAAGGCTCTGGATACTGTGGGGCTGTCTTGGTTGACAAGACTCTGCAACATCGCGTGAACATTGGGGGCGGTACCTCTGGATTGGCAGACCGGGGTGGTGGTTCCTCTCTTTAAGAAGGGGAACCGGAGGGTGTGTTCCAACTATCGTGAAACACACTCCTCAGCCTTCCCGGTAAGGTCTATTCATGTCTACTGGAGAGGAGGAAACTCGGATCCAGGACGAACAGCGTGGTTTTCGTCCTGGTCGTGGAAGGGTAGACCAGGTCTATACTCTCGGCAGGGTCCTTGACTGTGAAGCGACTGGGATGAGAATCAGCACCTCCAAGTCCAAGTCCATGGTTCTCGCGCAGGAAAGGGTCGAGTGCCATCTCCAGGTTGGGGAGGAGATCTTGCCCCAAGTGGAGGAGTTCAAGTACCTAGGAGTCTTGTTCACGAGTGAGGATAGAGTGGATCGAGAGATCCACAGGCGGATTGGTGCGGCGTCTTCAGTATTGAGGACGCTATATCGATCCGTTGTGGTGAAGAAGGAGCTGAGCCAGAAGGAAAAGCTCTCAATTTACCGTCGATCTACGTTCCCAGCTTTGGGTTATGACCGAAAGGACAAGCGGCCGGAATGCGTTTCCTCTGCCGGGTGGTGGGTCTCTCCCTTAGAGACAGGGTGAGAAGCTCTGTCATCCGGGAGGAACTCAAAGTATAGCCGCTGCTCCTCCACATTGAGAGGAGCCATGAGGTGGTTCGGGCATCTGCTCAGGATGCCACCCGAACGCCTCTAGGGAGGTGTGGCAGGAGGCCACGGGGAAGACCTAGGACACATTGGAAAGACTATGTCCCCGGCTGGCCTGGGAACGCCTCGGAATACCCCGAGAAGAGCTGGACGAAGTGGCTGGGGAGAGGGAAGTCTGGGATTTTCTGCTCAGGCTGCTGCCCCCGCAACCCGACCTCGGATAAGCGGAAGAAAATGGATGGATTTAGAATGACAGTTATACTGTCAGATTGAGTACAAAAACTAACTAAACCTTACACAATATAATGTTTCTAGTAAAACTCAGAAAGATACATATCACCAGGCATTATTAGCCATTTTGCATGTGTGGTTTAGGAGTTATGTTTAAATAAATAACTGTCAGATTGAGTGTGACTGTAAACCGTCATAGTGAGTAAAACCCTTATTTTGTATTTGCAAACCTTACAAAAACAACTAAATCTAGTTAAACTCACACAGATACAATATTACAGACATTTTTAGACATAATGCATGTTTGGTTTTAGATTAATGTTTATATAACTTTCATATTTAGTATGACAGCTGTACTGTCATATTGAATAAAAAAACAACTAACTTGTGTCTTTGCAAACCTTACAAAATACCATTTTTCTAGTAAAACTAACTAGATACATGCTCCAGGCATTATTAGCCATTTTGCATGTGTTGTTTGAGTTATGTTTAAATAACTGTCATATTGAGTGTGACAGTATACTGTCATAAAACCCAATTTTTGTATTTGCAACCCTGATTCTAGTAAAACTCACATATATACAATATTACAGGCAGTTTTGGACATAATGCATGTTTGGTTTTGGAGTTATGTTTATATAACTTTCATATATAGTATGACAGCTAAACTGTTATATTGAGTAAAATAACTAACTTGTGTTTGTCATAAAACCCAATTTTTGTATTAGCAAACCAAACAACTGATTCAAATAAAACTCACATGGATTCAATATTACAGGCATTTTCAGACATTTTGCATGTTTGGTTTAGGAATTATGTTGTAATACATTTGTATTGCTTTTTTCACATTATCTCAGGATTTTTAGAACATTACTGTCATATTGAGTAAAAAAATAATTTTTGTGTTTGCAAGCCTTAAAAAAAGCATATGTTTCCAGTAAAACTCCCAAAGATGCATTATTTCAGGCATTATTAGCCAGTTTTCAGGTGTGGTTTAGGAGTTATGTTTAAATAACTGTCATATTGAGTGTGGCGTTACACTGTCATATTGAGTTAAAAAAAACTAACTTGTGTCTTTGCAAACCTTACAAAAGAAAATGTTTCTAGCAACACTCACAAAGATAATTTTTTTCACGCTATTAGACATGTTTCATGTGTATTTAGGAGTTATAATTAAATAACTTTCATATTGAGTGTTAAAGTTATAATGTCATTATGTGTAAAACCTAATTTTTGTATTTGCAAACCTTACAAAAACAATTGATTCTAGTAAAACTTACATAGATTCAATATTACAGGCATTTTTAGACAATTTACATGTTTGGTTTAAAATTGTGTTTGAATACATTTGTATTGCTTTTTTCGCATTATCTCAGGATTCTAAGATCATTACTTTCATATTGAGTAAAAAACTACTTTTTGTTTTTGCAAACCTTACAAACTCACCATTATACATTATTACAGCCATTTTTAGATATAACACATGTTTGCTTTTGGAGTTATGTTTTGATAATTTTCATATTTAGTAGGACTGTTATACTGTCTTATTGAATAAAAACAACTACCTTGTGTCTTTGCAAACTTTACAAAATATACATTTCCTAGTAAAACTAACAAAGATACATGTCTCCAGGCATCATTACCCATTTTGCCTGGGTTGTTTAGGAGTTATGTTTAAATACATTTTTATTGCTTTTTTCGCATTATCTCAGGATTCTAAGATCATTACTTCCATATTGAGTAAAAAACTACTTTTTGTTTTTGCAAACCTTACAAACTCACATAAATACATTATTACAGACATTTTTAGACATGACACATGTTTGGTTTTGGAGTTATGTTTATATAACTTTTATATTTAGTATGACTGTTATACTGTCATATTGAATAAAAAAAAACTAGCTTGTGTCTTTGCAAACTTTACAAAAGATCATTTTTCTAGTAAAACTAACAAAGATACATGTCTCCAGGCATTATTACCCATTTTGCATGGGTTGTTTAGGAATTATGTTTAAATACATTTTTATTGCTTTTTTCGCATTATCTCAGGATTTTAAGATCATTACTTTCATATTGAGTAAAAAACTACTTTTTGTTTTTGCAAACCTTACAAACTCACATTAATACATTATTACAGGCATTTTTAGACTAATGACACATGTTTGGTTTTGGAGTTATGTTTATATAACTTTCATATTTAGTATGACTGTTATACTGTCATATTGAATAAAAAAAAACTAGCTTGTGTCTTTGCAAACTTTACAAAAGATCATTTTTCTATTAAAACTAACAAAGATATATGTCTCCAGGCATTATTACCCATTTTGCATGGGTTGTTTAGGAATTATGTTTAAAGACATTTTTATTGCTTTTTTCGCATTATCTCAGGATTCTTATATCATTACTTTCATATTGAGTAAAAAACTACTTTTTGTTTTTGCAAACCTTACAAACTTACATAAATACATTATTAAAGGCATTTTTAGACATGACACATGTTTGGTTTTGGAGTTATGTTTATATAACTTTTATTATTAGTATGACTGTTATACTGTCATATTGAATAAAAAAAACTAGCTTGTGTCTTTGCAAACTTTACAAAAGATCATTTTTCTAGTAAAACTAACAAAGATACATGTCTCCAGGCATTATTACCCATTTTGCATGGGTTGTTTAGGAATTATGTTTAAATACATTTTTATTGCTTTTTTCGCATTATCTCAGGATTTTAAGATCATTACTTTCATATTGAGTAAAAAACTCCTTTTTGTTTTTGCAAACCTTACAAACTCACGATAATACATTATTACAGGCATTTTTAGACATAACACATGTTTGGTTTTGGAGTTATGTTTATATAACTTTCATATTTAGTATGACTGTTATACTGTCATATTGAATTAAAAAAAACTAGCTTGTGTCTTTGCAAACTTTACAAAATATAATTTTTCTATTAAAACTAACAAAGATACATGTCTCCAGGCATTATTACCCATTTTGCATGGGTTGTTCAGGAATTATGTTTAAAGACATTTTTATTGCTTTTTTCGCATTATCTCAGGATTCTTAGATCATTTTTTTCATATTGAGTAATAAACTACTTTTTGTTTTTGCAAACCTTACAAACTCACATAAATACTTTATTTAAGGCATTTTTAGACATGACACATGTTTGGTTTTGGAGTTATGTTTATATAACTTTTATTATTAGTATGACTGTTATACTGTCATATTGAATTAAAAAAAACTAGCTTGTGTCTTTGCAAACTTTACAAAAGATCATTTTTCTAGTAAAACTAACAAAGATACATGTCTCCAGGCATTATTACCCATTTTGCATTGGTTGTTTAGGAATTATGTTTGAATACATTTGTATTGCTTTTTTCGCATTATCTCAGGATTTTAAGATCATTACTTTCATATTGAGTAAAAAACTACTTTTTGTTTTTGCAAACCTTACAAACTCACAATAATACATTATTGCAGCCATTTTTAGATATAACACATGTTTGGTTTTGGAGTTATGTTTTGATAATTTTCATATTTAGTAGGACTGTTATACTGTCTTATTGAATTAAAAACAACTAGCTTGTGTCTTTGCAAACTTTACAAAATATACATTTCCTAGTAAAACTAACAAAGATACATGTCTCCAGGCATCATTACCCATTTTGCCTGGGTTGTTTAGGAGTTATGTTTAAATACATTTTTATTGCTTTTTTCGCATTATCTCAGGATTCTAAGATCATTACTTTCATATTGAGTAAAAAACTACTTTTTGTTTTTGCAAACCTTACAAACTCACATAAATACATTATTAAAGGCATTTTTAGAGATGACACATGTTTGGTTTTGGAGTTATGTTTATAACTTTCATATTTAGTATGAAGGTTATACTGTCATATTGAATAAAAAAAACTGGCTTGTGTCTTTGCAAACTTTACAAAAGATCATTTTTCTAGTAAAACTAACAAAGATAAATGTCACCAGGCATTATTACCCATTTTGCATGAGTTGTTTAGGAATTATGTTTAAAGACATTTTTATTGCTTTTTTTGCATTATCTGAGGATTTTAAGATCATTACTTTCATATTGAGTAAAAAACTACTTTTTGTTTTTGCAAACCTTACAAACTCACAATAATACATTATTGCAGCCATTTTTAGATATAACACATGTTTGGTTTTGGAGTTATGTTTTGATAATTTTCATATTTAGTATGACTTTTATACTGTCATATTGAATAAAAAAAAAACTAGCTTGTGTCTTTGCAAACTTTACAAAAGATCATTTTTCTATTAAAACTAACAAAGATACATGTCTCCAGGCATTATTACCCATTTTGCATGGGTTGTTCAGGAATTATGTTTAAAGACATTTTTATTGCTTTTTTCGCATTATCTCAGGATTCTTAGATCATTACTTTCATATTGAGTAAAAAACTACTTTTTGTTTTTGCAAACCTTACAAACTCACATAAATACATTATTAAAGGCATTTTTAGAGATGACACATGTTTGGTTTTGGAGTTATGTTTATATAACTTTTATTATTAGTATGACTGTTATACTGTCATATTGAATAAAAAAAAACTAGCTTGTGTCTTTGCAAACTTTGCAAAAGATCATTTTTCTAGTAAAACTAACAAAGATACATGTCTCCAGGCATTATTACCCATTTTGCATGGGTTGTTTAGGAATTATGTTTAAATACATTTTTATTGCTTTTTTCGCATTATCTCAGGATTTTAAGATCATTACTTTCATATTGAGTAAAAAACTACTTTTTGTTTTTGCAAACCTTACAAACTCACAATAATACATTATTAGAGGCATTTTTAGACATGACACATGTTTGGTTTTGGAGTTATGTTTATAACTTTCATATTTAGTATGACTGTTATACTGTCATATTGAATAAAAAAAATAGCTTTTGTCTTTGCAAACTTTACAAAATATTATTTTTCTAGTAAAACTAACAAAGATACATGTCTCCAGGCATTATTACCCATTTTGCATGGGTTGTTTAGGAATTATGTTTAAAGACATTTTTATTGCTTTTTTCGCATTATCTCAGGATTCTTAGATCATTACTTTCATATTGAGTAAAAAACTACTTTTTGTTTTTGCAAACCTTACAAACTCACATAAATACATTATTACAGGCATTTTTAGACATGACACATGTTAGGTTTTGGAGTTATGTTTATATAACTTTTACATTTAATATGACTGTTATACTGTCATATTGAATTAAAAAAAACTAGCTTGTGTCTTTGCAAACTTTACAAAAGATCATTTTTCTAGTAAAACTAACAAAGATACATGTCACCAGGCATTATTACCCATTTTGCATGGGTTGTTTAGGAATTATGTTTAAATACATTTTTATTGCTTTTTTCGCATTATCTCAGGATTCTTAGATCATTACTTTCATATTGAGTAAAAAACTACTTTTTGTTTTTGCAAACCTTACAAACTCACATAAATACATTATTAAAGGCATTTTTAGAGATGACACATGTTTGCTTTTGGAGTTATGTTTATATAACTTTTATTATTAGTATGACTGTTATACTGTCATATTGAATAAAAAAAAACTAGCTTGTGTCTTTGCAAACTTTACAAAAGATCATTTTTCTAGTAAAACTAACAAAGATACATGTCTCCAGGCATTATTACCCATTTTGCATGGGTTGTTTAGGAATTATGTTTAAATACATTTTTATTGCTTTTTTCGCATTATCTCAGGATTTTAAGATCATTACTTTCATATTGAGTAAAAAACTACTTTTTGTTTTTGCAAACCTTACAAACTCACATAAATACATTATTACAGGCATTTTTAGACATGACACATGTTTGGTTTTGGAGTTATGTTTATATAACTTTCATATTTAGTATGACTGTTAAACTGTCATATTGAATAAAAAAAACTGGCTTGTGTCTTTGCAAACTTTACAAAAGATCATTTTTCTAGTAAAACTAACAAAGATACATGTCACCAGGCATTATTACCCATTTTGCATGGGTTGTTTAGGAATTATGTTTAAAGACATTTTTATTGCTTTTTTCGCATTATCTCAGGATTCTTAGATCATTACTTTCATGTTGAGTAAAAAACTACTTTTTGTTTTTGCAAACCTTACAAACTCACATAAATACATTATTACAGGCATTTTTAGACATGACACATGTTTGGTTTTGGAGTTATGTTTATATAACTTTTATTATTAGTATGACTGTTATACTGTCATATTGAATAAAAAAAAACTAGCTTGTGTCAATGCAAACTTTACAAAAGATCATTTTTCTAGTAAAACTAACAAAGATACATGTCTCCAGGCATTATTACCCATTTTGCATGGGTTGTTTAGGAATTATGTTTAAATACATTTTTATTGCTTTTATCACATTATCTCAGGATTATAAGATCATTACTTTCATATTGAGTGAAAAACTACTTTTTGTTTTTGCAAACCTTACAAACTCACATTAATACATTATTACAGGCATTTTTAGACATGACACATGTTTGGTTTTGGAGTTATGTTTATATAATTTTCATATTTAGTATGACTGTTATACTGTCATAATGAATAAAAAAAAACTGGCTTGTGTCTTTGCAAACTTTATAAAAGATCATTTTTCCAGTAAAACTAAAAAAGATACATGTTTCCAGGCATTATTAGCCATTTTGCATATGTTGTTTCGGAGTAATGTTTAAATACATTTTTATTGCTTTTTTCACATTATCTCAGGATTTTAAGAACATTACAGTCATATTGAGTAAAAAAAACTACTTTTTGTGTTTGCAAGATTTAAAAAAGCATGTGTTTCGAGTAAAACGGCCAAGGATGCATTATTTCAGGCATTATTAGCCATTTTTCATGTGTGGTTTGAGTTATGGTTAAATAACTGTCATATACTGTCAGTTATGACATAGTAAGTAAAACCTAATTTATGTATTTGCAAACCTTACAAAATCATTTAAATCTAGTAAAACTCACATGGATTCAACATTACAGACATTTTTAGACATTTTGCATGTTTGGTTTAGGAATTATGTTGGAATCATTTTTATTAATTTGTTCGTATTATCTCAGAATTTTAGAACATTACTGTCATATTGAGTAAAAAAAATAATTTTTGTGTTTGCAAGCCTTAAAAAAGCATATGTTTCGAGTAAAACTTACAAGAATGCATTATTTCAGGCATTGTTAGTCATTTTTCATGTGTAGTTTAAGAGTTATGTTTAAATAACTGTCATATTGAGTGTGGCAGTTATACTGTCATATTGAGTAAAAAAAACTAACCTGTCTTTGCAAACCTTACAAAAGAAAATGTTTCTAGTAACACTCACAAAGATACATTTTTTCACGCATTATTAGACATGTTTCATGTGTGGTTAGGAGTTATAAATAAATAATTGTCATATTGAGTGTTACAGTTTTAATGTCATTATGTGTAAAACCTAATTTTTGTATTTGCAAACCTTACAAAAACAATTGATTCTAGTAAAACGTATATAGATTCAATATTACAGGCATTTTTAGACATTTTACATGTTTGGTTTAAAATTTGTGTTTGAATACATTTGTATTGCTTTTTTCGCATTATCTCAGGATTCTAAGAACATTACTTTCATATTGAGTAAAAAACTACTTTTTGTTTTTGCAAACCTTACAAACTCACATAAATACATTATTACAGGCATTTTTAGACATGACACATGTTTGGTTTTGGAGATATGTTTATATAACTTTCATATTTAGTATGACTGTTATACTGTCATATTGAATAAAAAAAACTAGCTTGTGTCTTTGATATCTTTACAAAAGATCATTTTTTTAAACTAACAACGTTACATGTCTCCCTAGGCATTATTAGCCATTTTGCATGTGTTGTTTAGGAGTTAGGTTTAAATACATTTTTATTGCTTTTTTCCCATTATCTCAGGGTTCTAAGAACTTTAAAGTCAAGTAAAAAACTACTTTTTGTGTTTGCAAAATGTAAAACTCAGTAAAACTCCCAATGATTCATTATTTCAGGCATTATTAGCCATTTTTTTGTGTGGTTTATGAGTTATGTTTAAATAACTGTCATATTGAGTGTGATTTTGTCATTGTGAGTAAAACCTAATTCTTACAAAAACAACCGATTCTAGGAAAACTCACATTGATACAATATTACAGGCATGTTTAGACATATTGCATGTTTGGTTTTGGAGTTATATTTATATAACCTGCTTTCTGAGCCGCCACCTTTGTGGTTTGCGTGTCCCACTGATCCAGGAACTATGTTGTCCGGGGGCTTCTATGGTCTCCCAAGACAAACAGGTCCTAGGTGAGGGATCAGACAAAGAGCAGCTCAAAGACCTTTATTAAAAGTACAATTGAGGACCTAGATTTTTTCTCGCCCGGAAGCAGGTCACCGTGGCTCCCCTGTGGAGGTGTGGCACGATGGCGATTGACGGGCCTGTCCCCATGGGGCCCAGCCGTGCTCAGCTCGAAGAGGCAACGTAGAGCCCCCCTCCAGGGCTCACCACTCATGGGCTGGGTCATAGAGGGTGTAGTGTGAGCTGGGCGGCAGCCGAAGGCAGGGCACTTGGTGGTCCGATTATCGGCTACATAAGCTCGCTCTTGGGACATGGAACGTCACCTCGCTGGGAGGGAAGGAGCCTGAGCTGGTGCTTGAGGTGGAGACGTTCCCGGCTAGATATAGTTGGACTCACAGCAAGGGCTCTGGAACCTGTTCTCTCAGAGGGGCTGGACTGAGCTGAACTTTCATTACTTGCAACGCCAGAGTGGAAGAGATTCCACACTGGCGTTGCAACTAATGAGAGGCTGGGGTGGCAATTCTTGTTGCCCCCCGGCTCAAAGCCTGCACGTTGGACTTTAAACCCAATAGACGAGATGGTAGCTTCCTTCAGCCTTCGGGTTGGGTGACGGGTCCTGACTGTTGTTTGTGTTTACACACCAAACAGCAGCTCAGAGTACCAACTCTTTTTGGATTCCCTTGAGGGAGTACTGGAGAGTGCTCCCTCGGGTGATTCCCTTGTTCTGCTGGTGGACTTCAACGCTATGTTGGCAACGACTGTGAAACCTGGAGAGTCGTGATTGGGAAAAATGGCCACCCGGATCTGAACCCAAGTGGTGCTTTGTTATTGGACTTTTGTGCTTGTCACGGATTGTCCATAACAAACACAATGTTCAAACATAAGGGTGTCCATATGTGCACTTGGCACAAGGACACCCTCGGCCGCATGATTGACTTTGTAGTTGTGTCATGGGATTTGCGGCCTCATATTTTGGACACTCGGTGAAGAGAGGGGCAGAGCTTTCTACCAACCACCACCTGGTGGTGAGCTGGCTCCGATGGTAGGGGGGGATGCCGGTCAGACCTGGCAGGCCCAAACGCATTGTAAGGGTCTGCTGGGAACACCTAGCAGAGTCTCCTGAAGAACTTTGAACATGTCCGGAAGAACTTTGAACATGTCACGAGGGAGGTGCTGGACATTGAGTCTGAGTGGACCATGTTCCGTTCCTCTCTTGTTGAGCCAGCTGATTGAAGCTGTGGCCGCAAGGTGTTTGGTGCCTGTCGTGGTGGTAATCCACCAGCAGTGAGGGATGCTGTCAAGCTGAAGAAAGAGCCACCGGGTCCTTTATGCTCATGGGAGTCCAGAGGCAGTGCGCATACCGACAGGCCAAGCCAGACCTCCTCAGTCCCACCAACACGTCTTCCTATGAGGAAACAGTGCCGAAGTCTGTGGTGGGCTCTCCTATTTCTGGGGCTGAGGTTGCCAAGGTAGTTAAAAAGCTCCTCGGTGGCAAGGCCCCGGGGGTGGATGAGCTCCGTCCGGAGTTCCTTAAGGCTCTGGATGCTGTGGGGCAGTCTTGGTTGACAAGACGCTGCAACATTGCATCTACATCGGGGGCGGTACCTCTGGATTGGCAGACCGGGGTGGTGGTTCCTCTCTTTAAGAAGGGGAACCGGAGGGTGTGTTCCAACTATCGTAGATCACACTCCTCAGCCTTCCCGGTAAGGTCTATTCATGTGTAATGGAGAGGAGGAACCTCGGATCCAGGACGAACAGTGTGGTTTTCGTCCTGGTCGTGGAACGGTAGACCAGCTCTATACTCTCGGCAGGGTCCTTGAGTGTGCATGGGAGTTTGCCCAACCAGTCTACATAAGTTTTGTGGACTTGGAGAAGACATTCGACCTTGGCCCCCGGTAAATCCTGTGGGGAGTGCTCAGAGAGTATGCAGTATCGGCATGTCTGATTGTGGCGGGTGTCTCCCTGTATGATCAGTGTCAGAGCTTGGTCCGCATTGCCGGCAGTATGTCGGACCCCTTTCCAGTGAGGGTTGGACTCCGCCAAGGCTGCCCTTTGTCACCGATTCTGTTCATAACTTTAATGGACAGAATATCTAGGCGCAGTCATGGCTTTGAGGATCCCCTCAACGCCATGACTGCGCCTGGTTTGGTGGCTGCAGGATTAGGTCTCTGCTTTTTGCAGATGATGTGGTCCTGATGGCTTCAACTGGCCAAGATCTTCAGCTTTCATTGGATCGGTTCGCAGTGAAGCGACTGGGATGAGAATCAGCACCTCCAAGTCCGAGTCCATGGTTCTCGCCCGGGAAAGGGTGGAGTGCCATCTCGAGGTTGGGAAAGAGATCTTGCCCCAAGTGAAGGAGTTCAAGTACCTAGGAGTCTTGTTCACGAGTGAGGATAGAGTGGATTGTGAGATCTACAGGCGGATCGGTGCGGCGTCTTCAGTAATGAGGACGCTATATCGATCCGTTGTGGTGAAGAAGGAGCTGAGCCAGAAGGAAAAGCTTTCAATTTACCGGTCGATCAACGTTCCCATCCTCACCTATGGTCATGAGCTTTGGGTTATGACCGAAAGGACAAGGTCACGGGTACAAGCGGCCGAAATGAGTTTCCTCCGCCGGGTGGTGGGTCTCTCCCTTAGAGATAGGGTGAGAAGCTCTGTCCTCTGGGAGGAACTCAGTGTAAAGCCGCTGCTCCTCCACATTGAGAGGAGCCAGATGAGGTGGTTCGGGCATCTGCTCAGGATGCCACCCGAACGCCTCCCTAGGTCCGAACGGCAGGAGGCCATGGGGAAGACCTAGGATACATTGGAAAGACTATGGCCTGGGAACGCCTCGGGATCCCCCGAGAAGAGCTGGACGAAGTGGCTGGGGAGAGGGAAGTCTGGGCTCTCTGCTTAGGCTGCTGCCCCCGCAACCCGACCTCGGATAAGCAGAAGAAAATGGATGGATTTAGTATGACAGTTATACTGTCATATTGAGTGTGACAGTATACTGTCATAAAACCCAATTTTTGTATTTGCAAACCTGATTCTAGTAAAACTCACATCTCTACAATATTACAGGCAATTTTGGACATAATGCACGTTTGGTTTTGGAGTTATGTTCATATAACTTTAATATATAGTATGACATCTATACTGTTATAATGAGTAAAAAAACTAACTTGTGTCTGTCATAAAACTCAATTTTTGTATTTGCAAACCTTACAAAAACATATGATTCTAGTAAAACTCACATGGATTCAGTATTACAGGCATTTTTAGACATTTTGCATGTTTGGTTTAGGAATCATGTTGGAATACATTTGTATTGTTTTTTTCACATTATCTCAGCATTTTAAGAACTTACTGTCATATTGAGTAAAAAAAACCTTTTGTGTTTGCAAGCCCTAAAAAAACAACCGATTCTAGTAAAACTCACATTGATACAATATTACAGGCATGTTTAGACATCTTGCATGTTTGGTTTTGGAGTTATGTTTATTTAACCTGCTTTCTGAGCCGCCACCTTTGTGGTTTGCGTGTCCCACTGATCCTAGGAGCTATGTTGTCCGGGGGCTTCTATGCCCCCTGATAGGGTCCCCCAAGACAAACAGGTCCTAGGTGAGGAATCAGACAAAGAGCAGCTCAAAGACCTTTATGAAAAGTACAAATCGAGGACCTAGATATTTTCTCGCCCGGACGCGGGTCACCGTGGCTCCCCTGTGGAGCCAGGCCCAGAGGTGGGGCACGATGGCGAGCGACTGGTGCCCATCGGGCCCAGCTCGAAGAGGCAACGTGGGTCCCCCCTGCAATAGGCTCACCACTCATGGGCTGGGTCATAGAGGTCGGGTGCAGTGTTAGCTGGGCGGAAGCCGAAGGCAGGGCACTTGGCGGTCCGATAATCGGCTACATAAGCTCGCTCTTGGGACGTGGAATGTCACCTCGCGAGGTGGAGAAGTTCCCGGCTAGATAAAGCTGGACTCACTTCGACGCACAGCAAGGGCTCTGGAACCTGTTCTCTCAAGAGGGGTTGGACTCTCTTCCACTCTGGCGTTGCAAGTAATGAGAGGCTGGGTTGGCAATTCTTGTTGCCCCCCGGCTCAAAGCCTGCACGTTGGACTTAACCCAGAAGACGAGATGGTAGCTTCCCTCCGCTTTCGGGTTGGGTGACGGGTCCTGACTGTTGTTGGTGTTTACGCACCAAACAGCAGCTCAGAGTACCCACTCTTTTTGGATTCCCTTGAGAGTGCTCCCTCGGGTGATTCCCTGGGGGTCTTCAACGCTCATGTTGGCAACGACTTTGAAACCTGGAGAGTCGTGATTGGGAAACATGGCCACCCGGATCTGAACCCAAGTGGTGCTTTGTTATTGAGCTTTTGTGCTCGTCACGGATTGTCCATAACAAACACAATGTTCAAACATAAGGGTGTCCATATGTGCACTTGGCACCAGGACACCCTCGGCCGCAGTTCCATTATTGACTTTATAGTTGTGTCATGGGATTTGCGGCCTCATGTTTTGGACACTCGGGTGAAGAGAGGGGCGAGCTTTCTACCGATCACCACCTGGTGAGCTGGCTCCGATGGTGGGGTAGGATCCCGGACAGACCTGCATTGTGAGAGTCTTTTGGGAATGCCTAGCAGAGTCTCCTGTCAGAGAGAGTTTCTTTTTCCACCTCCGGAGGAACTTTGAACATGTCACAAAGGAGGTGCTGGACATTGAGTCTGAATGGATCATGTTCCGTGCCTCTCTTGTCAAGCCAGCTGATTGGAGCTGTGGCCGCAAGGTGTTTGGTGCCTGTCGTGGCGGTGACCCTAGAACCCGCTGGTGGCCACCAGCAGTGCGGGATGCCGTCAAGCTGAAGAAAGAGCTTATCTGGTCCTTTTGGCTCATGGGACTCCAGAGGCAGCGGGCATACCGACAGGCCAAGCAGTGCCTGGGGAATCTGTGGTGGGCTCTCCTATTTCTGGGGCTGAGGTTGCCAAGGTAGTTTTAAAAGCTCCTCTGTGGCAAGGCCCCGGGGGTGGATGAGCTCCGTCCGGAGTTCCTTAAGGCTCTGGATGCTGTGGGGCTGTTTTAGTTGACAAGACTCTGCAACATCGCGTGGACATCAGGGGCGGTACCTCTGGATTGGAAGACCGGGGTGGTGGTTCCTCTCTTTAAGAAGGGGAACCGGAGGGTGTGTTCCAACTATCGTAGATCACACTCCTCAGCCTTCCCGGTAAGGTCTATTCATGTGTACTGGAGAGGAGGAACCTCGGATCCAGGACGAACAGTGTGGTTTTCGTCCTGGTCGTGGAACGGTAGACCAGCTCTATACTCTCGGCAGGGTCCTTGAGTGTGCATGGGAGTTTGTCCAACCAGTCTACATGTGCTTTGTGGACTTGGAGAAGACATTCGACCGTGGACACCCCGGGAAGTCCTGTGGGGAGTGCTCAGAGAGTATGGGGTATCGGCATGTCTGATTGTGGCGGGTCGCTCCCTGTATGATCGGTGTCAGAGCTTGGTCCGCATTGCCAGCAGTAAGTTGGCTGCCCTTTGTCACCAAATGTGTTCATAAATTTTATGGACAGAATTTCTAGGCGCAGTCATGGCGTTGAGGGGATCCGGTTTGGTGGCTGCAGGATTAGGTCTCTCCTTTTTGCAGATGATGTGGTCCTTATGGCTTTAACTGGCCAGGATCTTCAGCTCTCATTGGATTGGTTCGCAGCCGAGTGTGAAGCGACTGGGATGAGAATCAGCACCTCCAAGTCCGAGGTTCTCGTCCGGGAAAGGGTGGAGTGCCATCTCGAGGTTGGGCAGGAGATCTTGCCCCAAGTGGATGAGTTCAAGTACCTGGAGTCTTGTTCATGAGTGAGGGAAGAGTGGATCGTGAGTAATGAGGACGCTATATAGATTTGTTGTGGTAAGAAGGAGCTGCGCCAGAAAGAAAAGCTCTCAATTTACCGGTCAATCTACGTTCCCATCCTCACCTATGGTCTCATGACCATAGGTGAGGGTTATGACCGAAAGGACAAGATCACGGGTACAAGCGGCCGAAATGAGTTTTCTCCGCTGGGTGGCGGGTCTCTCCCTTACTGAAAGAATGTTCACCGTTTAATTACAGTAACCTACTGGCAGCTAATGGTTCCAGTATAAAACTGTTTTTCTACAGCACACATACTGTGATTTATCACTACAGTTTATTACTGTAAAAAGTATCACAGTACTGTGCTGTATCAAATATACGCTTCACAGCATAATACTGTCATCTGTTTAGCGGCATTACACTGTTATTTTAGTGTATCTACTGTAATATCCATTAACAGTTAATTACAGTAAAATAATTGTAAGCACTATAGACTGAGCTTTACAGTATAATGCCACCAGAAGTTAATGAGTTGAACTTTTAATTTTTCAAAATCAAAACCCCTGCAATCTGCTGGCATAAAAATGACTGGAGAAATGGCCTTGCAAGATTATGTTTTTATTAACCAATTATTTTAAAGTGCATCAAATAAATTCAATGTACATTTAGTGCATTCTTCTTATTTTCAGTAAAGCATTTTAACATTTATAACATGTCCACTTAATTTCTAACTGGAGACAAAACACTGAACACGAGTCCAGTGTTTAGTTGTCGGCTACATAAAGCCCCACTCAAAGTCTGTGAGATGTTTTATAAGGGTGGCTACGTGAGGATTTACAGTTGCTGCCTTTTTCTGGACCAGCTTCCCGGTCTTCTTGGACACCACCTTTCCCTAGCTAGCCTTTGTTCCCCTCTCAGGGTTAACGCCAATGAATCGCCTAAAAAAGAGAGAAAGCATATTAGATATTCTGTTGTGATTGAAGATTACTTGCAGTCGATACAGAACCCCCCTCACATTGTTATTTAGGAATATGCACTGCACAAATATTAATATCAATTTTAGGATATATTTGAGCCTATACCATAACCACAGCTGTAGATGAGTGAATGCTCTAAAACCCATTAAGACCAATTCAGAGAGGAAGACAATGCTAAAGCCTCCCCAATCCCTCTCTCTATTTATGTTTTCTCTCCATCTACGGGACCGTGTATTTACGCTGATGTTTCCTGCTTTCACCCATTTAACATATCGTTACCTGCTCATTACCTATCTGCTCTGCATCCTGGGGTCACACTGGTGCTTCTTGCCTTTACCCATTCAACATATCTTTACCTGCACATTACCTACCTTCTCTGTATCCTGGAGTCAAGCTGGTGTTTCCTGCCTTTACTCATTCAACATATCTTTACCTGCACATTACCTACCTTCCCTGCATCCTTGGGTCACACTGGTGCTTCTTTCTTTCACCATACAACATATCTTCACCTGCACATACCTACCTTGTCTGCATGGCCTCGACCACACCTGCGCTTCCTTCTTTCACCCATTCAACATACCTTCACCCGCACATTACCTACCTTCCCTGCATAGTGGGGTCACACTGGTGCTTCCTGCCTTTACCCATTCAACATATCTTCACCCGCACATTACCTACTTGCTCTGCATTCTCGGGTCAAGCTGGTGCTTCCTGCCATCATCCAGTCAACATATCTTTACCTGCAAAGTACCTACTTTTTCTGCATCCTGGGGTCAAACAGGTGCTTCCTTCTTTGACCCAGTCAACATATCTTTACCTGCACATTACCTACCTTCTCTGTATCCTAGAGTCAAACTGGTGCTTCGGTCCCTAATAAGAAGGTCCACAAAGGAACAGAAGAGTCATTGATTTAAGGCACAAAATTGGGGAAAGGACAAGTCAAATTCCTGAACAGAGGTGACAAATATAAAATAAAATATCCTAACAGTATTTTAACAGTATCAAGAGGATTTACCTTTGAACAAATTCCAATGTCCGAGGACCTTCCTCTTGGTATTCCAAGTTGAACACATAGTAGGTGGCAAGAAGGGCAGCAAGCCCTGAGATTAAGCTAGGTTGGACGCCTTTGCAGATGACATCACCTTCCATGCTGATCATCCAACGTTTTATTGTGACTTTGTCACCAGCAACTGGTACAGTCAAGAAATGCAGTTTATGTTCCTAAACAGTATCCAATATGGGTAGCATTTTAAAAGTATTTGGAATGGCCACCTCACTCGCTCTCTCTTTCCTCTGTTTACAGCTAGTCTCCTAAGGCAGTGGTTCTCAAATGGGGGTACGCGTACTCCTGGGGGTACTTGAAGGTATGCCAAGGGGTACGTGAGATTTTTTTTTAATATTCTAAAAATAGCAACAATTCAAAAATCCTTTATAAATATATTTATTGAATAATACTTCGACAAAATATGAATGTAAGTTCATAAACTGAACAACTAATCAAGTAGGCTATTCCATTCATTACCATAAAGCCAGAGTTTCCCCCATGCCATGATGGTTTGACCCTACCTGGCGGTGCCACACGGCACCAACTGTCAATCAACTATCCATGTAGAAAACAATGGAGGCTTGGTTAAAGCGTAGTGGACATGTTCCATAAATATTGATGTTAAAGATTTCTTTTTTTTTGAAGAAATGTTGAGAATGAAGTTCATGAATCCAGATGGATCTCTATTGCAATCCCCAAAGAGGGCACTTTAAGTTGATTACTTCTATGTGTAAAAATCTTTATTTATAATTGAATCACTTGTTTATTTTTCAACAAGTTTTTAGTTATTTTTATATCTTTTTTTCCAAATAGTTCAAGAAAGACCACAACAAATGAGCAATATTTTGCACTGTTATACAATTTAATAAATCAGAAACTGATGACATAGTGCTGTATTTTACTTCTTTATCTCTTTTTTTCAACCAAAAATGCTTTGCTCTGATTAGGGGGTACTTGAATTTAAAAAATGTTCACAGGGGTACATCACTGAAAAAAGGTTGAGAACCACTGTCCTAAGGCAGTGGTTCTCAACCTTTTTTCAGTGCTGTGAACATTTTTTTAATGCAAGTAGACCTCCATGTCTTTATAACAGGAATATCCTGAATTCTCAAGTTGCATATCACAATAGTCATCATCAGTGTTAATAACACAAGAGCTGCTTGGATTTGCTGTTGAGCAAGTCAAACTTCGTTCAGTGTAGCCGTAGTGCTTCCTTGACACGTGCGATGTGAAAGTAGACTTAACTGTAAATCTTTTTTCACATTGACTGAAGGGGCACGTAACTGTCGGTAATATGACTTTTCAAATGCAGGAAAAGGGCCCGTATATCATCGCACTTCGCGCTACATGAGACAATATTACAAGGTAAACCTTCTGCGCTATACATATCAGTCCTACTCTTGCCATATTTATGACGACGGCTGTGAGTTTTGAAGGCTGAGAAGTTGGAAAAAACTCTTGTGCATTTAGGGAAAGCACACTTAAACGATGCATTAGGCATACAACTATGACTTCGCATGTGTCTAACATACGCAAATACATTGCTGCAAGTCGTAGCACATATGTTGCAAGTTATCATCTTTTATGATGACTATGACAAAAAAGAAGAAAACTTAGCTAGCTAGCATGCGGCGGTACATGCGCGTGGTCAACGATAGTGTCTGTGATGCTGACTGTGACGCTATGTCATTTCGGACTTTATAAATATATATATAAAGTAATTCAAACAGAAAATGACACATCAAGGTACAAGTGACTCTTACCTTGTTATCAAAAACACACAATGCAGTAGGATGGATTTAGCAGGGTCGGCCAGGTGAAATGAAGCTCGGTTGGACGAATTGTGGGCGGACCCAAGAAACAAGTCTGAAAAATACTGAATTACACTGTAGGTTTTACAGTAACTTACTGCTGGTTGATATTTTTTGAAAAATGCAACAAAATTTACAGTACTTAACTGCATTTAAGAAGAACATGATAGGTTGATTGGCAACACTAAATTGGCCCTAGTGTGTGAATGTGAGTGTGAATGTTGTCTGTCTATCTGTGTTGGCCCTGCGATGAGGTGGCGACTTGTCCAGGGTGTACCCCGCCTTCCGCCCGATTGTAGCTGAGATAGGCTCCAGCGCCCCCCGCGACCCCGAAGGGAATAAGCGGTAGAAAATGGATGGATGGATGGAGTATATAACTGTAATTTTATTTTTTATTTTTACAGTAATTTTTTACAGTGAAGGTCATGGGTGTCAAACTCATGTAATTTGACTTGGCCCTTGAGGCAATATCAAATTAACACTAAAGCTGGACCGGCGATTATACATTGCGGCAGTGCCGCGGTAACACCGCATTCACCGCTACTTCTAATACTTGCCAAGACAAAAGTGACTCCAGCACTGCTCCCGAATTTTTTATTTTTTATTTTCAGCTAGTCAAACGAGTGCCGGCCCAGTTTCACGTCAGTGCAGCTTCTGCACCCACACACAATTGAATGCAACGCATACTTCATCAACAGCGATACAGGTTACACTGACGGTAGCCAAATAAAAAACTTTAACACTTTTAGAAATATACGCCACACTGTGAATCCACACCAAACAAGAATGACAAACACATTTCGGGAGAACATCCACACCGTAACACAACATGAACACAACAGAACAAATACCCGGAACTCTTTGTAGCACTAAATCTTCCGGGACGCTACAAGGTGTGTGTGTGTGTGGGGGGCGGGGGTTTGGTGGTAGCGGGGGTGTATTTTGTAGCGTCCCGAAAGAGTTAGTGCTGCAAAAGATTCTGGGTATTTGTTCTTTTGTGTTTATGTTATGTTACGGTGCAGATGTTCTCCCGAAAAGTGTTTTTTATTTTTGTTTGGTGTGGGTTCACAGTGTGGCGTATATTTCTAACAGTGTTAAAGTTTTTTATACTGGCACCCTCAGTGTAACCTGTATCGCTGTTGATGAAGTATGCGTTGCATTCATTTGTGTATGCGTGCTGAAGCTGCACATATCTTGTGACTGGGTCTGAATGATGTTAGAATTGGGTGTACGAGATATGACTGTTGAACACCTTATTCGATAATGAAAGTTGCCTCAGCTCAAAGCCTGAGCCCCGACATTAAAGAACTAGCATCTAAAAAAAGATGCCAGGTATCTGGCTTGGGCACATCAAATTAGATCAGTGTGTTGCAAACTGAGCAGTTTAAAGTCCTGAATGGTTGTTTTATTCATTGTTATTTTATTTTCAAATTTATTAGCCTGTGGAAAAAGTTAATGTTGATATTTACCTCAGAAGGCTGCAAATAGAAAAGAGGCATTCAATTTTTATTTAAATTGTATTTGATATGCAATTGATATTTTTTAATTATTATTATTATTATTTGAAACTCCATTTTGCATGTCACTATAAAGTTATATAAGCCTTGCTTGTTCAATATTCAATGCAAAACTTGTTTGGGTCCCTATTAAAAGGTTAATTTGTTCAACCTTGGCCCGCGGCTTTGTTCAGTTTTAAACTTTGGCCCACTCTGTATTTGAGTTGTACACCCCTGGTGAAGGTGAAGCTCTGTCGTCCTGGAGGCCACGGGGAAGACCCAGGACACACTGGGAACACTATGTCTCCCGGCTGGCCTGGGAACGCCTCGGGATCCCCTGAGAAAAGGTCCTAGGTGAGGGATCAGACAAAGAGCAGCTCAAAGACCTTTATGAAAAGTACAAATCGAGGACCTAGATTTTTTCTCGCCCAGGCGCAGGTCACCGTGGCTCCCCTGTGGAGCCAGGCGCAGAGGTGGGGCACGATGGCGAGCGACTGGTGGCCGGGCCTGTCTCCATGGGGCCCTGCCGGGCTCAGCTCGAAGAGGCAACGTGGGTCAACCCTCCAATGGGCTCATCACTCATGGGCCCATTGAGGTCATAGAGGTCAGATGCAGTGTGAACTGGGCTAGAGCCGAAGGCAGGGCACTTGGCGGTCCGATTATCGGCTACATAAGCTCGCTCTTGGGACGTGGAACGTCACCTCGCTGGGAGGGAAAGAGCCTGAGCTGGTGCGCAAGGTGAAGAAGTTCCGGCTAGATATAGTTGGACTCACTTCGACGCACAGCAAGGGCTCTGGAACCTGTTCTCTCAAGAGGGGCTGGACTCTCTTCCACTCTGGCGTTGCAAGCAATGAGAGGCTGGGGTGGCAATTGTTGTTGCTCAAAGCCTGCACGTTGGACTTTAACCCAGTAGACGAGATGGTAGCTTCCCTCCGCTTTCGGGTTGGGTGACGGGTCCTGACTGTTGTTTGTGTTTACGCACCAAACAGCAGCTCAGAGTACCCACTCTTTTTGGATTCCCTTGAGGGAGTACTGGAGAGTGCTCCCTCGGGTGATTCCCTTGTTCTGTTGGGGGACTTCAATGCTCATGTTGGCAAGGACAGTGAAACCTGGAGAGTCGTGATTGGGAAAAATGGCCACCCGGATCTGAACCCAAGTGGTGCTTTGTTATTGGACTTTTGTGCTCGTCACGGATTGTCCATAACAAACACAATGTTCAAACATAAGGAAGAACTTTGAACATGTCACGAGGGAGGTGCTGGACATTGAGTCTGAGTGGACCATGTTCCGTGCCTCTCTTGTCGAGCCTGCTGATTGGAGCTGTGGCCGCAAGGTATTTGGTGCCTGTCGTGGCGGTAATCCTAGAACTCGCTGGTGGCCACCAGCAGTGAGGGATGCCGTCAAGCTGAAGAAAGAGCCTATCGGGTCCTTTTGGCTCATGGGACTCCAGAGGCAGCGGGCATACCGACAGGCCAAGCAGTGCCTGGGGAATCTGTGGTGGACTCTCCTATTTCTGGGGCTTAGGTTGCCTAGGTAGTTAAAAAGCTCCTCTGTGGCAAGGCCCCGGTGGTGGATGAGTTCCTTAAGGCTCTGGATACTGTGGGGCTGTCTTGGTTGACAAGACTCTGCAACATCGCGTGAACATTGGGGGCGGTACCTCTGGATTGGCAGACCGGGGTGGTGGTTCCTCTCTTTAAGAAGGGGAACCGGAGGGTGTGTTCCAACTATCGTGAAACACACTCCTCAGCCTTCCCGGTAAGGTCTATTCATGTCTACTGGAGAGGAGGAAACTCGGATCCAGGACGAACAGCGTGGTTTTCGTCCTGGTCGTGGAACGGTAGACCAGGTCTATACTCTCGGCAGGGTCCTTGACTGTGAAGCGACTGGGATGAGAATCAGCACCTCCAAGTCCAAGTCCATGGTTCTCGCGCAGGAAAGGGTCGAGTGCCATCTCCAGGTTGGGGAGGAGATCTTGCCCCAAGTGGAGGAGTTCAAGTACCTAGGAGTCTTGTTCACGAGTGAGGATAGAGTGGATCGAGAGATCCACAGGCGGATTGGTGCGGCGTCTTCAGTATTGAGGACGCTATATCGATCCGTTGTGGTGAAGAAGGAGCTGAGCCAGAAGGAAAAGCTCTCAATTTACCGTCGATCTACGTTCCCAGCTTTGGGTTATGACCGAAAGGACAAGCGGCTGGAATGCGTTTCCTATGCCGGGTGGTGGGTCTCTCCCTTAGAGACAGGGTGAGAAGCTCTGTCATCCGGGAGGAACTCAAAGTATAGCCGCTGCTCCTCCACATTGAGAGGAGCCATGAGGTGGTTCGGGCATCTGCTCAGGATGCCACCCGAACGCCTCTAGGGAGGTGTGGCAGGAGGCCACGGGGAAGACCTAGGACACATTGGAAAGACTATGTCCCCGGCTGGCCTGGGAACGCCTCGGAATACCCCGAGAAGAGCTGGACGAAGTGGCTGGGGAGAGGGAAGTCTGGGATTTTCTGCTCAGGCTGCTGCCCCCGCAACCCGACCTCGGATAAGCGGAAGAAAATGGATGGATTTAGAATGACAGTTATACTGTCAGATTGAGTACAAAAACTAACTAAACCTTACACAATATAATGTTTCTAGTAAAACTCAGAAAGATCCATATCACCAGGCATTATTAGCCATTTTGCATGTGTGGTTTAGGAGTTATGTTTAAATAAATAACTGTCAGATTGAGTGTGACAGTATACTGTCATAAAACCCAATTTTTGTATTTGCAACCCTGATTCTAGTAAAACTCACATATATACAATATTACAGGCAGTTTTGGACATAATGCATGTTTGGTTTTGGAGTTATGTTTATATAACTTTCATATATAGTATGACAGCTAAACTGTTATATTGAGTAAAATAACTAACTTGTGTTTGTCATAAAACCCAATTTTTGTATTAGCAAACCATACAACTGATTCAAATAAAACTCACATGGATTCAATATTACAGGCATTTTCAGACATTTTGCATGTTTGGTTTAGGAATTATGTTGTAATACATTTGTATTGCTTTTTTCACATTATCTCAGGATTTTTAGAACATTACTGTCATATTGAGTAAAAAAATAATTTTTGTGTTTGCAAGCCTTAAAAAAAGCATATGTTTCCAGTAAAACTCCCAAAGATGCATTATTTCAGGCATTATTAGCCATTTTTCAGGTGTGGTTTAGGAGTTATGTTTAAATAACTGTCATATTGAGTGTGGCGTTACACTGTCATATTGAGTTAAAAAAAACTAACTTGTGTCTTTGCAAACCTTACAAAAGAAAATGTTTCTAGCAACACTCACAAAGATAATTTTTTTCACGCTATTAGACATGTTTCATGTGTATTTAGGAGTTATAATTAAATAACTTTCATATTGAGTGTTAAAGTTATAATGTCATTATGTGTAAAACCTAATTTTTGTATTTGCAAACCTTACAAAAACAATTGATTCTAGTAAAACTTACATAGATTCAATATTACAGGCATTTTTAGACAATTTACATGTTTGGTTTAAAAGTTGTGTTTGAATACATTTGTATTGCTTTTCTCGCATTATCTCAGGATTCTAAGATCATTACTTTCATATTGAGTAAAACACTACTTTTTGTTTTTGCAAACCTTACAAACTCACATGAATACATTATTATAAGCAATTTTAGACATGACACACGTTTGGTTTTGGAGTTATGTTTATATAACTTTTATATTTAGTATGACTGTTATACTGTCCTATTGGTAATAAAAAAAAACTAGCTTGTGTCTTTGCAAACTTTAAAAAATTTCATTTTTCTAGTAAAACTAACAAAGATACATGTCTCCAGGCATTATTACCCATTTTGCATGGGTTGTTTAGGAATTATGTTTAAAGACATTTTTATTGCTTTTTTCGCATTATCTCAGGATTCTTAGATCATTACTTTCATATTGAGTAAAAAACTACTTTTTGTTTTTGCAAACCTTACAAACTCACATAAATACATTATTAAAAGCATTTTTAGACATGACACATGTTTGGTTTTGGAGTTATGTTTATATAACTTTTATTATTAGTATGACTGTTATACTGTCATATTGAATAAAAAAAAACTAGCTTGTGTCTTTGCAAACTTTACAAAAGATCATTTTTCTAGTAAAACTAACAAAGATACATGTCTCCAGGCATTATTACCCATTTTGCATGGGTTGTTTAGCAATTATGTTTAAATACATTTTTATTGCTTTTTTCGCATTATCTCAGGATTTTAAGATCATTACTTTCATATTGAGTAAAAAACTACTTTTTGTTTTTGCAAACCTTACAAACTCACCATTATACATTATTACAGCCATTTTTAGATATAACACATGTTTGCTTTTGGAGTTATGTTTTGATAATTTTCATATTTAGTAGGACTGTTATACTGTCTTATTGAATAAAAACAACTAGCTTGTGTCTTTGCAAACTTTACAAAATATACATTTCCTAGTAAAACTAACAAAGATACATGTCTCCAGGCATCATTACCCATTTTGCCTGGGTTGTTTAGGAGTTATGTTTAAATACATTTTTATTGCTTTTTTCGCATTATCTCAGGATTCTAAGATCATTACTTTCATATTGAGTAAAAAACTACTTTTTGTTTTTGCAAACCTTACAAACTCACATAAATACATTATTACAGACATTTTTAGACATGACACATGTTTGGTTTTGGAGTTATGTTTATATAACTTTTATATTTAGTATGACTGTTATACTGTCATATTGAATAAAAAAAAACTAGCTTGTGTCTTTGCAAACTTTACAAAAGATCATTTTTCTAGTAAAACTAACAAAGATACATGTCTCCAGGCATTATTACCCATTTTGCATGGGTTGTTTAGGAATTATGTTTAAATACATTTTTATTGCTTTTTTCGCATTATCTCAGGATTTTAAGATCATTACTTTCATATTGAGTAAAAAACTACTTTTTGTTTTTGCAAACCTTACAAACTCACATTAATACATTATTACAGGCATTTTTAGACTAATGACACATGTTTGGTTTTGGAGTTATGTTTATAACTTTCATATTTAGTATGACTGTTATACTGTCATATTGAATAAAAAAAACTGGCTTGTGTCTTTGCAAACTTTACAAAAGATCATTTTTCTAGTAAAACTAACAAAGATACATGTCACCAGGCATTATTACCCATTTTGCATGGGTTGTTTAGGAATTATGTTTAAAGACATTTTTATTGCTTTTTTCGCATTATCTCAGGATTCTTAGATCATTACTTTCATGTTGAGTAAAAAACTACTTTTTGTTTTTGCAAACCTTACAAACTCACATAAATACATTATTACAGGCATTTTTAGACATGACACATGTTTGGTTTTGGAGTTATGTTTATATAACTTTTATATTTAATATGACTGTTATACTGTCATATTGAATTAAAAAAAACTAGCTTGTGTCTTTGCAAACTTTACAAAAGATCATTTTTCTAGTAAAACTAACAAAGATACATGTCTCCAGGCATTATTACCCATTTTTCATGGGTTGTTTAGGAATTATGTTTAAAGACATTTTTATTGCTTTTTTCGCATTATCTCAGGATTCTAAAATCCTTACTTTCATATTGAGGAAAAAACTACTTTTTGTTTTTGCAAACCTTACAAACTCACATAAATACATTATTATAGGCAATTTTAGACATGACACACGTTTGGTTCTGGAGTTATGTTTATATAACTTTCATATTTAGTATGACTGTTATACTGTCTTATTGAATAAAAACAACTAGCTTGTGTCTTTGCAAACTTTACAAAAGATACATTTTCTAGTAAAACTAACAAAGATACATGTCTCCAGGCATTATTACCCATTTTCCCTAGGTTGTTTAGGAATTATGTTTAAATACATTTTTATTGCTTTTTTCGCATTATCAGGATTTTAAGATCATTACTTTTATATTGAGTAAAAAACTACTTTTTGTTTTTGCAAACCTTACAAACTCACATAAATACATTATTACAGGCATTTTTAGACATGACACATGTTTGGTTTTGGAGTTATGTTTATATAACTTTCATATTTAGTATGACTGTTATACTGTCATATTGAATAAAAAAAAACTGGCTTGTGTCTTTGCAAACTTTACAAAAGATCATTTTTCCAGTAAAACTAAAAAAGATACATGTTCCCAGGCATTATTAGCCATTTTGCATATGTTGTTTAGGAGTAATGTTTAAATACATTTTTATGCTTTTTTCGCATTATCTCAGGATTTTAAGAACATTACAGTCATATTGAGTAAAAAAAACTACTTTTTGTGTTTGCAAGATTTAAAAAAGCATGTGTTTCGAGTAAAACGGCCAAGGATGCATTATTTCAGGCATTATTAGCCATTTTTCATGTGTGGTTTGAGTTATGGTTAAATAACTGTCATATACTGTCAGTTATGACATAGTAAGTAAAACCTAATTTATGTATTTGCAAACCTTACAAAATCATTTAAATCTAGTAAAACTCACATGGATTCAATATTACAGACATTTTTAGACATTTTGCATGTTTGGTTTAGGAATTATGTTGGAATGATTTTCATTAATTTGTTCGTATTATCTCAGAATTTTAGAACATTACTGTCATATTGAGTAAAAAAATAATTGTTGTGTTTGCAAGCCTTAAAAAAGCATATGTTTCGAGTAAAACTTACAAGAATGCATTATTTCAGGCATTGTTAGTCATTTTTCATGTGTAGTTTAAGAGTTATGTTTAAATAACTGTCATATTGAGTGTGGCAGTTATACTGTCATATTGAGTAAAAAAAAAACTAACCTGTCTTTGCAAACCTTACAAAAGAAAATGTTTCTAGTAACACTCACAAAGATAAATTTTTTCACGCATTATTAGACATGTTTCATGTGTGGTTAGGAGTTATAAATAAATAATTGTCTATTGAGTGTTACAGTTTTAATGTCATTATGTGTAAAACCTAATTTTTGTATTTGCAAACCTTACAAAAACAATTGATTCTAGTAAAACTTATATAGATTCAATATTACAGGCATTTTTAGACATTTTACATGTTTGGTTTAAAATTTGTGTTTGAATACATTTGTATTGCTTTTTTCGCATTATCTCAGGATTCTAAGAACATTACTTTCATATTGAGTAAAAAACTACTTTTTGTTTTTGCAAACCTTACAAACTCACATAAATACATTATTACAGGCATTTTTAGACATGACACATGTTTGGTTTTGGAGATATGTTTATATAACTTTCATATTTAGTATGACTGTTATACTGTCATATTGAATAAAAAAAAACTAGCTTGTGTCTTTGATATCTTTACAAAAGATCATTTTTTTAAACTAACAACGTTACATGTCTCCCTAGGCATTATTAGCCATTTTGCATGTGTTGTTTAGGAGTTAGGTTTAAATACATTTGTATTGCTTTTTTCCCATTATCTCAGGGTTCTAAGAACTTTAAAGTCAAGTAAAAAACTACTCTTTGTGTTTGCAAAATGTAAAACTCAGTAAAACTCCCAATGATTCATTATTTCAGGCATTATTAGCCATTTTTTTGTGTGGTTTATGAGTTATGTTTAAATAACAGTCATATTGAGTGTGATTTTGACATTGTGAGTAAAACCTAATTTTTGTATTTGCAAACCTTACAAAAACAACCGATTCCAGGAAAACTCACATTGATACAATATTACAGGCATGTTTAGACATATTGCATGTTTGGTTTTGGAGTTATATTTATATAACCTGCTTTCTGAGCCGCCACCTTTGTGGTTTGCGTGTCCCACTGATCCAGGAACTATGTTGTCCGGGGGCTTCTATGGTCTCCCAAGACAAACAGGTCCTAGGTGAGGGATCAGACAAAGAGCAGCTCAAAGACATTTATTAAAAGTACAATTGAGGACCTAGATTTTTTCTCGCCCGGACGCAGGTCACCGTGACTCCCCTGTGGAGCCAGGCCCAGAGGTGTGGCACGATGGCGATTGACGGGCCTGTCCCCATGGGGCCCAGCCGTGCTCAGCTCGAAGAGGCAACGTGGATCCCCCCTCCAGGGCTCACCACTCATGGGCTGGGTCATAGAGGGTGCAGTGTGAGCTGGGCGGAAGCCGAAGGCAGGGCACTTGGTGGTCCGATTATCGGCTACATAAGCTCGCTCTTGGGACATGGAATGTCACCTCGCTGGGAGGGAAGGAGCCTGAACTGGTGCTTGAGGTGGAGACGTTCCCGGCTAGATATAGTTGGACTCACAGCAAGGGCTCTGGAACCTGTTCTCTCAGAGGGGCTGGACTGAGCTGAACTTTCATTACTTGCAACGCCAGAGTGGAAGAGATTCCACACTGGCGTTGCAACTAATGAGAGGCTGGGGTGGCAATTCTTGTTGCCCCCCGGCTCAAAGCCTGCACGTTGGACTTTAAACCCAATAGACGAGATGGTAGCTTCCTTCAGCCTTCGGGTTGGGTGACGGGTCCTGACTGTTGTTTGTGTTTACACACCAAACAGCAGCTCAGAGTACCAACTCTTTTTGGATTCCCTTGAGGGAGTACTGGAGAGTGCTCCCTCGGGTGATTCCCTTGTTCTGCTGGTGGACTTCAACGCTATGTTGGCAACGACAGTGAAACCTGGAGAGTCGTGATTGGGAAAAATGGCCACCCGGATCTGAACCCAAGTGGTGCTTTGTTATTGGACTTTTGTGCTTGTCACGGATTGTCCATAACAAACACAATGTTCGAACATAAGGGTGTCCATATGTGCACTTGGCACAAGGACACCCTCGGCCGCATGATTGACTTTGTAGTTGTGTCATGGGATTTGCGGCCTCATGTTTTGGACACTCGGTGAAGAGAGGGGCAGAGCTTTCTACCAACCACCACCTGGTGGTGAGCTGGCTCCGATGGTAGGGGGGGATGCCGGTCAGACCTGGCAGGCCCAAACGCATTGTAAGGGTCTGCTGGGAACACCTAGCAGAGTCTCCTGAAGAACTTTGAACATGTCCGGAAGAACTTTGAACATGTCACGAGGGAGGTGCTGGACATTGAGTCTGAGTGGACCATGTTCCGTTCCTCTCTTGTTGAGCCAGCTGATTGAAGCTGTGGCCGCAAGGTGTTTGGTGCCTGTCGTGGCGGTAATCCACCAGCAGTGAGGGATGCTGTCAAGCTGAAGAAAGAGCCACCGGGTCCTTTTGGCTCATGGGACTCCAGAGGCAGTGGGCATACCGACAGGCCAAGCGAGACCTCCTCAGTCCCACCAACACGTCTTCCTATGAGGAAACAGTGCCTGGGAAGTCTGTGGTGGGCTCTCCTATTTCTGGGGCTGAGGTTGCCAAGGTAGTTAAAAAGCTCCTCGTGGCAAGGCCCCGGGGGTATGAGCTCCGTCCGGAGTTCCTTAAGGCTCTGGATGCTGTGGGGCAGTCTTGGTTGACAAGACTCTGCAACATTGCGTCTACATCGGGGGCGGTACCTCTGTATTGGCAGACCGGGGTGGTGGTTCCTCTCTTTAAGAAGGGGAACCGGAGGGTGTGTTCCAACTATCGTAGATCACACTCCTCAGCCTTCCCGGTAAGGTCTATTCATGTGTAATGGAGAGGAGGAACCTCGGATCCAGGACGAACAGTGTGGTTTTCGTCCTGGTCGTGGAACGGTAGACCAGCTCTATACTCTCGGCAGTGTCCTTGAGTGTGCATGGGAGTTTGCCCAACCAGTCTACATAAGTTTTGTGGAGTTGGAGAAGACATTCGACCTTGGCCCCCGGTAAATCCTGTGGGGAGTGCTCAGAGAGTATGCAGTATCGGCATGTCTGATTGTGGCGGGTGTCTCCCTGTATGATCAGTGTCAGAGCTTGGTCCGCATTGCCGGCAGTATGTCGGACCCCTTTCCAGTGAGGGTTGGACTCCGCCAAGGCTGCCCTTTGTCACCGATTCTGTTCATAACTTTAATGGACAGAATATCTAGGCGCAGTCATGGCTTTGAGGATCCCCTCAACGCCATGACTGCGCCTGGTTTGGTGGCTGCAGGATTAGGTCTCTGCTTTTTGCAGATGATGTGGTCCTGATGGCTTCAACTGGCCAAGATATTCAGCTTTCATTGGATCGGTTTGCAGTGAAGCGACTGGGATGAGAATCAGCACCTCCAAGTCCGAGTCCATGGTTCTCGCCCGGGAAAGGGTGGAGTGCCATCTCGAGGTTGGGAAAGAGATCTTTCCCCAAGTGAAGGAGTTCAAGTACCTAGGAGTCTTGTTCACGAGTGAGGATAGAGTGGATTGTGAGATCTACAGGCGGATCGGTGCGGCGTCTTCAGTAATGAGGACGCTATATCAATCCGTTGTGGTGAAGAAGGAGCTGAGCCAGAAGGAAAAGCTTTCAATTTACCGGTCGATCAACGTTCCCATCCTCACCTATGGTCATGAGCTTTGGGTTATGACCGAAAGGACAAGGTCACGGGTACAAGCGGCCGAAATGAGTTTCCTCCGCCGGGTGGTGGGTCTCTCCCTTAGAGATAGGGTGAGAAGCTCTGTCATCTGGGAGGAACTCAGTGTAAAGCTGCTGCTCCTCCACATTGAGAGGAGCCAGATGAGGTGGTTCGGGCATCTGCTCAGGATGCCACCCGAACGCCTCCCTAGGTCCGAACGGCAGGAGGCCATGGGGAAGACCTAGGATACATTGGAAAGACTATGGCCTGGGAACGCCTCGGGATCCCCCGAGAAGAGCTGGACGAAGTGGCTGGGGAGAGGGAAGTCTGGGCTCTCTGCTTAGGCTGCTGCCCCCGCAACCCGACCTCGGATAAGCGGAAGAAAATAGATGGATTTAGTATGACAGTTATACTGTCATATAGAGTGTGACAGTATACTGTCATAAAACCCAATTTTTGTATTTGCAAACCTGATTCTAGTAAAACTCACATCTATACAATATTACAGGCAATTTTGGACATAATTCACGTTTGGTTTTGGAGTTATGTTCATATAACTTTAATATATAGTATGACATCTATACTGTTATAATGAGTAAAAAAACTAACTTGTGTCTGTCATAAAACTCAATTTTTGTATTTGCAAACCTTACAAAAACAAATGATTCTAGTAAAACTCACATGGATTCAATATTACAGGCATTTTTAGACATTTTGCATGTTTGGTTTAGGAATCATGTTGGAATACATTTGTATTGCTTTTTTCACATTATCTCAGCATTTTTAAGAACTTACTGTCATATTGAGTAAAAAAAACGTTTTGTGTTTGCAAGCCTTAAAAAAACAACCGATTCTAGTAAAACTCACATTGATACAATATTACAGGCATGTTTAGACATCTTGCATGTTTGGTTTTGGAGTTATGTTTATATAACCTGCTTTCTGAGCCGCCACCTTTGTGGTTTGCGTGTCCCACTGATCCTAGGAGCTATGTTGTCCGGGGGCTTCTATGCCCCCTGGTAGGGTCCCCCAAGACAAACAGGTCCTAGGTGAGGAATCAGACAAAGAGCAGCTCAAAGACCTTTAGAAAAGTACAAATCGAGGACCTAGATATTTTCTCGCCCGGACGCGGGTCACCGTGGCTCCCCTGTGGAGCCAGGCCCAGAGGTGGGGCACGATGTAGAGCGACTGGTGCCCATCGGGCCCAGCTCGAAGAGGCAACGTGGGTCCCCCCTGCACTAGGCTCACCACTCATGGGCTGGGTCATAGAGGTCGGGTGCAGTGTTAGCTGGGCGGAAGCCGAAGGCAGGGCACTTGGCGGTCCGATTATCGGCTACATAAGCTCGCTCTTGGGACGTGGAACGTCACCTCGCGAGGTGGAGAAGTTCCCGGCTAGATAAAGCTGGACTCACTTCGACGCACAGCAAGGGCTCTGGAACCTGTTCTCTCAAGAGGGGTTGGACTCTCTTCCACTCTGGCGTTGCAAGTAATGAGAGGCTGGGTTGGCAATTCTTGTTGCCCCCCGGCTCAAAGCCTGCACGTTGGACTTAACCCAGAAGACGAGATGGTAGCTTCCCTCCGCTTTCGGGTTGGGTGACGGGTCCTGACTGTTGTTGGTGTTTACGCACCAAACAGCAGCTCAGAGTACCCACTCTTTTTGGATTCCCTTGAGAGTGCTCCCTCGGGTGATTCCCTTGTTCTGCTGGGGGTCTTCAACGCTCATGTTGGCAACGACTTTGAAACCTGGAGAGTCGTGATTGGGAAAAATGGCCACCCGGATCTGAACCCAAGTGGTGCTTTGTTATTGGACTTTTGTGCTCGTCACGGATTGTCCATAACAAACACAATGTTCAAACATAAGGGTGTCCATATGTGCACTTGGCACCAGGACACCCTCGGCCGCAGTTCCATGATTGACTTTGTAGTTGTGTCATGGGATTTGCGGCCTCGTGTTTTGGACACTCGGGTGAAGAGAGGGGCGAGCTTTCTACCGATCACCACCTGGTGAGCTGGCTCCGATGGTGGGGTAGGATCCCGGACTGACCTGGCAGGCCCAAAAGCATTGTGAGAGTCTTTTGGGAATGCCTAGCAGAGTCTCCTGTCAGAGAGAGTTTCTTTTTCCACCTCCGGAGGAACTTTGAACATGTCACAAAGGAGGTGCTGGACATTGAGTCTGAATGGATCATGTTCCGTGCCTCTCTTGTCAAGCCAGCTGATTGGAGCTGTGGCCGCAAGGTGTTTGGTGCCTGTCGTGGCGGTAATCCTAGAACCCGCTGATGGCCACCAGCAGTGCGGGATGCCGTCAAGCTGAAGAAAGAGCTTATCTGGTCCTTTTGGCTCATGGGACTCCAGAGGCAGCGGGCATACCGACAGGCCAAGCAGTGCCTGGGGAATCTGTGGTGGGCTCTCCTATTTCTGGGACTGAGGTTGCCAAGGTAGTTAAAAAGCTCCTCGGTGGCAAGGCCCCGGGGGTGGATGAGCCTTAAGGCTCTGGATGCTGTGGGGCTGTTTTAGTTGACAAGACTCTGCAACATCGCATGGACATCAGGGGCGGTACCTCTGGATTGGCAGACCGGGGTGGTGGTTCCTCTCTTTAAGAAGGGGAACCGGAGGGTGTGTTCCAACTATCGTAGATCACACTCCTCAGCCTTCCCGGTAAGGTCTATTCATGTGTACTGGAGAGGAGGAACCTCGGATCCAGGACGAACAGTGTGGTTTTCGTCCTGGTCGTGGAACGGTAGACCAGATCTATACTCTCGGCAGGGTCCTTGAGTGTGCATGGGAGTTTGTCCAACCAGTCTACATGTGCGTTGTGGACTTGGAGAAGACATTCGACCGTGGCCACCCCGGGAAGTCCTGTGGGGAGTGCTCAGAGAGTATGGGGTATCGGCATGTCTGATTGTGGCGGGTCGCTCCCTGTATGATCAGTGTCAGAGCTTGGTCCGCATTGCCAGCAGCAAGTCGGACCCCTTTCCAGTGAGGGTTGGACCGGAGTCCAACCCTCGTGTTGGCTGCCCTTTGTCACCAAATGTGTTCATACATTTTATGGACAGAATTTCTAGGCGCAGTCATGGCGTTGAGGGGATCCGGTTTGGTGGCTGCAGGATTAGGTCTCTCCTTTTTGCAGATGATGTGGTCCTTATGGCTTTAACTGGCCAGGATCTTCAGCTCTCATTTGATTGGTTCGCAGCCGAGTGTGAAGCGACTGGGATGAGAATCAGCACCTCCAAGTCCGAGGTTCTCGCCCGGGAAAGGGTGGAGTGCCATTTCGAGGTTGGGCAGGAGATCTTGCCCCAAGTGGATGAGTTCAAGTACCTGGAGTCTTGTTCATGAGTGAGGGAAGAGTGGATCGTGAGATGCACAGGCTGGCGGCCGAAATGAGTTTTCTCCGCTGGGTGGCGGGTCTCTCCCTTACTGTAAGAATTTTCACCGTTTAATTACAGTAACCTACTGGCAGCTAATGGTTCCAGTATAAAACTGTTTTTCTACAGCACACATACTGTGATTTATCACTAAGTTTATTACTGTAAAAAGTATCACAGTACTGTGCTGTATCAAATATACGCTTCACAGCATAATACTGTCATCTGTTTAGCGGCATTACACTGTTATTTTAGTGTATCTACTGTAATATCCATTAACAGTTAATTACAGTAAAATAATTGTAAGCACTTTAGACTGAGCTTTACAGTATAATGCCACTAGAAGTTAATGAGTTGAACTTTTAATTTTTCAAAATCAAAACCCCTGCAATCTGCTGGCATAAAAATGACTGGAGAAATGGCCTTGCAAGATTATGTTTTTATTAACCAATTATTTTAAAGTGCATCAAATACATTCAATGTACATTTAGTGCATTCTTCTTATTTTCAGTAAAGCATTTTAACATTTATAACATGTCCACTTAATTTCTAACTGGAGACAAAACACTGAACACAAGTCCAGTGTTTAGTTGTCGGCTACATAAAGCCCCACTCAAAGTCTGTGAGATGTTTTATAAGGGTGGCTACGTGAGGATTTACAGTTGCTGCCTTTTTCTGGACCAGCTTCCTGGTCTTCTTGGACACCACCTTTCCCTGGCTAGCCTTTGTTCCCCTCTCAGGGAGAACGCCAATGAATCGCCTAAAAAAGAGAGAAAGCATATTAGATATTCTGTTGTGATTGAAGATTACTTGCAGTCGATACAGAACCCCCCTCACATTGTTATTTAGGAATATGCACTGCACAAATATTAATATCAATTTTAGGATATATGTGAGCCTATACCATAACCACAGCTGTAGATGAGTGAATGCTCTAAAACCCATTAAGACAAATTCAGAGAGGAAGACAATGCTAAAGCCTCCCCAATCCCTCTCTCTATTTATGTTTTCTCTCCATCTACGGGACCGTGTATTTACGCTGATGTTTCCTGCTTTCACCCATTTAACATATCGTTACCTGCTCATTACCTATCTTCTCTGCATCCTGGGGTCACACTGGTGCTTCTTGCCTTTACCCATTCAACATATCTTTACCTGCACATTACCTACCTTCTCTGCATAGTGTGGTCACACTGGTGCTTTCTACCTTTACCCATTCAAAATATCGTTACCTGCACATTACCTACCTTCTCTGTATCCTGGAGTCAAGCTGGTGTTTCCTGCCTTTACTCATTCAACATATCTTTACCTGCACATTACCTACCTTCTCTGTATCCTGGCGTCTAGCTGGTGTTTCCTGCCTTCACCCATTCAACATATCTTTACCTGCACATTACCTACCTTCCCTGCATCCTTGGGTCACACTGGTGCTTCTTTCGTTCACCATACAACATATCTTCACCTGCACATACCTACCTTGTCTGCATGGCCTCGACCACACCTGCGCTTCCTTCTTTCACCCATTTTACCCATTCAACATATCTTCACCAGCACATTACCTACTTGCTCTGCATTCTCGGGTCAAGCTGGTGCTTCCTGCCATCATCCAGTCAACATATCTTTACCTGCAAATTACCTACTTTTTCTGCATCCTGGGGTCAAACAGGTGCTTCCTTTTTTGACCCAGTCAACATATCTTTACCTGCACATTACCTACCTTCTCTGTATCCTAGAGTCAAACTGGTGCTTCGGTCCCTAATAAGAAGGTCCACAAAGGAACAGAAGAGTCATTGATTTAAGGCACAAAATTGGGGAAAGGACAAGTCAAATTCCTGAACAGAGGTGACAAATATAAAATAAAATATCCTAACAGTATTTTAACAGTATCAAGAGGACTTACCTACGAACAAATTCCAATGTCCGAGGACCTTCCTCTTGGTATTCCAAGTTGAACACATAGTAGGTGGCAAGAAGGGCAGCAAGCCCTGAGATTAAGCTAGGTTGGACGCCTTTGCAGATGACATCACCTTCCATGCTGATCATCCAACGTTTTATTGTGACTTTGTCACCAGCAACTGGTACAGTCAAGAAATGCAGTTTATGTTCCTAAACAGTATCCAATATGGGTAGCATTTTAAAAGTATTTGGAATGGCCACCTCACTCGCTCTCTCTTTACTCTGTTTACATCTAGTCTCCGAAGGCAGTGGTTCTCAAATGGGGGTACGCGTACTCCTGGGGGTACTTGAAGGTATGCCAAGGGGTACGTGAGATTTTTTTTAAATATTTTAAAAATAGCAACAATTCAAAAATCCTTTATAAATATATTTATTGAATAATACTTCGACAAAATATGAATGTAAGTTCATAAACTGAACAACTAATCAAGTAGGCTATTCCATTCATTACCATAAAGCCAGAGTTTCCCCCATGCCATGATGGTTTGACCCTACCTGGCGGTGCCACACGGCACCAACTGTCAATCAACTATCCATGTAGAAAACAATGGAGGCTTGGTTAAAGCGTAGTGGACATGTTCCATAAATATTGATGTTAAAGATTTCTTTTTTTGTGAAGAAATGTTGAGAATGAAGTTCATGAATCCAGATGGATCTCTATTGCAATCCCCAAAGAGGGCACTTTAAGTTGATTACTTCTATGTGTAAAAATCTTTATTTATAATTGAATCACTTGTTTATTTTTCAACAAGTTTTTAGTTATTTTTATATCTTTTTTTCCAAATAGTTCAAGAAAGACCACAACAAATGAGCAATATTTTGCACTGTTATACAATTTAATAAATCAGAAACTGATGACATAGTGCTGTATTTTACTTCTTTATCTCTTTTTTTCAACCAAAAATGCTTTGCTCTGATTAGGGGGTACTTGAATTTAAAAAATGTTCACAGGGGTACATCACTGAAAAAAGGTTGAGAACCACTGTCCTAAGGCAGTGGTTCTCAACCTTTTTTCAGTGCTGTGAACATTTTTTTAATGCAAGTAGACCTCCATGTCTTTATAACAGGAATATCCTGAATTCTCAAGTTGCATATCACAATAGTCATCATCAGTGTTAATAACACAAGAGCTGCTTGGATTTGCTGTTGAGCAAGTCAAACTTCGTTCAGTGTAGCCGTAGTGCTTCCTTGACACGTGCGATGTGAAAGTAGACTTAACTGTAAATCTTTTTTCACATTGACTGAAGGGGCACGTAACTGTCGGTAATATGACTTTTCAAATGCAGGAAAAGGGCCCGTATATTATCGCACTTCGCGCTACATGAGACAATATTACAAGGTAAACCTTCTGCGCTATACATATCAGTCCTACTCTTGCCATATTTATGACGACGGCTGTGAGTTTTGAAGGCTGAGAAGTTGGAAAAAACTCTTGTGCATTTAGGGAAAGCACACTTAAACGATGCATTAGGCATACAACTATGACTTCGCATGTGTCTAACATACGCACATACATTGCTGCAAGTCGTAGCACATATGTTGCAAGTTATCATCTTTTATGATGACTATGATAAAAAAGAAGAAAACTTAGCTAGCTAGCATGCGGCGGTACATGCGCGTGGTCAACGATAGTGTCTGTGATGCTGACTGTGACGCTATGTCATTTCGGACTTTATAAATATATATATAAAGTAATTCAAACAGAAAATGACACATCAAGGTACAAGTGACTCTTACCTTGTTATCAAAAACACACGATGCAGTAGGATGGATTTAGCAGGGTCGGCCAGGTGAAATGAAGCTCGGTTGGACGAATTGTGGGCGGACCCAAGAAACAAGTCTGAAAAATACTGAATTACACTGTAGGTTTTACAGTAACTTACTGCTGGTTGATATTTTTTGAAAAATGCAACAACATTTACAGTACTTAACTGCATTTAAGAAGAACATGATAGGTTGATTGGCAACACTAAATAGGCCCTAGTGTGTGAATGTGAGTGTGAATGTTGTCTGTCTATCTGTGTTGGCCCTGCGATGAGGTGGCGACTTGTCCAGGGTGTACCCCGCCTTCCGCCCGATTGTAGCTGAGATAGGCTCCAGCGCCCCCCGCGACCCCGAAGGGAATAAGCGGTAGAAAATGGATGGATGGATGGAGTATATAACTGTAATTTAATTTTTTATTTTTACAGTAATTTTTTACAGTGAAGGTCATGGGTGTCAAACTCTGGCCCATGGGCCAAATTTGGCCCAACGTGTAATTTGACTTGGCCCTTGAGGCAATATCAAATTAACACCAAAGCTGGACCGGCGATTATACATTGCGGCAGTGCCGCGGTAACACCGCATTCACCGCTACTTCTAATACTTGCCAAGACAAAAGTGACTCCAGCACTGCTCCCGAATTTTTTATTTTTTATTTTCAGCTAGTCAAACGAGTGCCGGCCCAGTTTCACGTCAGTGCAGCTTCTGCACCCACACACAATTGAATGCAACGCATACTTCATCAACAGCGATACAGGTTACACTGACGGTAGCCAAATAAAAAACTTTAACACTTTTAGAAATATACGCCACACTGTGAATCCACACCAAACAAGAATGACAAACACATTTTGGGAGAACATCCGCACCGTAACACAACATAAACACAACACAACAAATACCCAGAACCCTTTGTAGCACTAAATCTTCCGGGACGCTACAAGGTGTGTGTGTGTGTGGGGGGGAGGTTTGGTGGTAGCGGGGGTGTATTTTGTAGCGTCCCGAAAGAGTTAGTGCTGCAAAAGATTCTGGGTATTTGTTCTTTTGTGTTTATGTTGTGTTACGGTACGGATGTTCTCCCGAAAGGTGTTTTTTATTTTTGTTTGGTGTGGGTTCACAGTGTGGCGTATATTTCTAACAGTGTTAAAGTTTTTTATACTGGCACCCTCAGTGTAACCTGTATCGCTGTTGATGAAGTATGCGTTGCATTCATTTCTGTATGCGTGCTGAAGCTGCACATATCTTGTGACTGGGTCTGAATGATGTTAGAATTGGGTGTACGAGATATGACTGTTGAACACCTTGTTCGATAATGAAAGTTGCCTCAGCTCAAAGCCTGAGCCCCGACATTAAAGAACTAGCATCTAAAAAAAGATGCCAGGTATCTGGCTTGGGCACATCAAATTAGATCAGTGTGTTGCAAACTGAGCAGTTTAAAGTCCTGAATGGTTGTTTTATTCATTGTTATTTTATTTTCAATTTTATTAGCCTGTGGAAAAAGTTAATGTTGATATTTACCTCAGAAGGCTGCAAATAGAAAAGAGGCATTCAATTTTTATTTAAATTGTATTTGATATGCAATTGATATTTTTTAATTATTATTATTATTATTTGAAACTCCATTTTTCATGTCACTATAAAGTTATATAAGCCTTGCTTGTTCAATATTCAATGCAAAACTTGTTTGGGTCCCTATTAAAAGGTTAATTTGTTCAACCTTGGCCCGCGGCTTTGTTCAGTTTTAAACTTTGGCCCACTCTGTATTTGAGTTTGACACCCCTGGTGAAGGTGAAGCTCTGTCGTCCTGGAGGCCACGGGGAAGACCCAGGACACACTGGGAACACTATGTCTCCCGGCTGGCCTGGGAACGCCTCGGGATCCCCTGAGAAAAGGTCCTAGGTGAGGGATCAGACAAAGAGCAGCTCAAAGACCTTTATGAAAAGTACAAATCGAGGACCTAGATTTTTTCTCGCCCAGGCGCAGGTCACCGTGGCTCCCCTGTGGAGCCAGGCGCAGAGGTGGGGCACGATGGCGAGCGACTGGTGGCTGGGCCTGTCTCCATGGGGCCTTGCCGGGCTCAGCTCGAAGAGGCAACGTGGGTCAACCCTCCAATGGGCTCACCACTCATGGGCCCATTGAGGTCATAGAGGTCGGATGCAGTGTGAACTGGGCGGCAGCCGAAGGCAGGGCACTTGGCGGTCCGATTATCGGCTACATAAGCTCGCTCTTGGGACGTGGAACGTCACCTCGCTGGGAGGGAAAGAGCCTGAGCTGGTGCGCGAGGTGAAGAAGTTCCGGCTAGATATAGTTGGACTCACTTCGACGCACAGCAAGGGCTCTGGAACCTGTTCTCTCAAGAGGGACTGGACTCTCTTCCACTCTGGCGTTGCAAGCAATGAGAGGCTGGGGTGGCAATTGTTGTTGCTCAAAGCCTGCACGTTGGACTTTAACCCAGTAGACGAGATGGTAGCTTCCCTCCGCCTTCGGGTTGGGTGACGGGTCCTGACTGTTGTATGTGTTTACGCACCAAACAGCAGCTCAGAGTACCCACTCTTTTTGGATTCCCTTGAGGGAGTACTGGAGAGTGCTCCCTCGGGTGATTCCCTTGTTCTGTTGGGGGACTTCAATGCTCATGTTGGCAAGGACAGTGAAACCTGGAGAGTCGTGATTGGGAAAAATGGCCACCCGGATCTGAACCCAAGTGGTGCTTTGTTATTGGACTTTTGTGCTCGTCACGGATTGTCCATAACAAACACAATGTTCAAACATAAGGAAGAACTTTGAACATGTCACGAGGGAGGTGCTGGACATTGAGTCTGAGTGGACCATGTTCCGTGCCTCTCTTGTCGAGTCTGCTGATTGGAGCTGTGGCCGCAAGGTGTTTGGTGCCTGTCGTGGCGGTAATCCTAGAACTCGCTGGTGGCCACCAGCAGTGAGGGATGCCGTCAAGCTGAAGAAAGAGCCTATCGGGTCCTTTTGGCTCATGGGACTCCAGAGGCAGCGGGCATACCGACAGGCCAAGCAGTGCCTGGGGAATCTGTGGTGGACTCTCCTATTTCTGGGGCTTAGGTTGCCTAGATAGTTAAAAAGCTCCTCTGTGGCAAGGCCCCGGTGGTGGATGAGTTCCTTAAGGCTCTGGATACTGTGGGGCTGTCTTGGTTGACAAGACTCTGCAACATCGCGTGAACATTGGGGGCGGTACCTCTGGATTGGCAGACCGGGGTGGTGGTTCCTCTCTTTAAGAAGGGGAACCGTAGGGTGTGTTCCAACTATCGTGAAACACACTCCTCAGCCTTCCCGGTAAGGTCTATTCATGTGTACTGGAGAGGAGGAAACTCGGATCCAGGACGAACAGCGTGGTTTTCGTCCTGGTCGTGGAACGGTAGACCAGGTCTATACTCTCGGCAGGGTCCTTGAGTGTGAAGCGACTGGGATGAGAATCAGCACCTCCAAGTCCAAGTCCATGGTTCTCGCGCAGGAAAGGGTCGAGTGCCATCTCCAGGTTGGGGAGGAGATCTTGCCCCAAGTGGAGGAGTTCAAGTACCTAGGAGTCTTGTTCACGAGTGAGGATAGAGTGGATCGAGAGATCCACAGGCGGATTGGTGCGGCGTCTTCAGTATTGAGGACGCTATATCGATCCGTTGTGGTGAAGAAGGAGCTGAGCCAGAAGGAAAAGCTCTCAATTTACCGTCGATCTACGTTCCCAGCTTTGGGTTATGACCGAAAGGACAAGCGGCCGAAATGCGTTTCCTCTGCCGGGTGGTGGGTCTCTCCCTTAGAGACAGGGTGAGAAGCTCTGTCATCCGGGAGGAACTCAAAGTAAAGCCGCTGCTCCTCCACATTGAGAGGAGGCATGAGGTGGTTCGGGCATCTGCTCAGGATGCCACCCGAACGCCTCTAGGGAGGTGTGGCAAGAGGCCACGGGGAAGACCTAGGACACATTGGAAAGATTATGTCCCCGGCTGGCCTGGGAACGCCTCGGAATACCCCGAGAAGAGCTGGACGAAGTGGCTGGGGAGAGGGAAGTCTGGGATTTCCTGCTCAGGCTGCTGCCCCCGCAACCCGACCTCGGATAAGCGGAAGAAAATGGATGGATTTAGAATGACAGTTATACTGTCAGATTGAGTACAAAAACTAACTAAACCTTACACTATATAATGTTTCTAGTAAAACTCACAAAGATGCATATCTCCAGGCATTATTAGCCATTTTGCATGTGTGGTTTAGGAGTTATGTTTAAATAAATAACTGTCAGATTGAGTGTGACAGTAAACTGTCATAGTGAGTAAAACCCTTATTTTGTATTTGCAAACCTTACAAAAACAACTAAATCTAGTTAAACTCACACAGATACAATATTACAGGCATTTTTAGACACAATGCATGTTTGGTTTTAGAGTAATGTTTATATAACTTTCATATTTATTATTGAATAAAAAAAACAACTAACTTGTGTCTTTGCAAACCTTACAAAATACCATTTTTCTAGTAAAACTAATTAAGATACATGCTCCAGGCATTATTAGCTATTTTGCATGTGTTGTTTGAGTTATGTTTAAATAACTGTCATATTGAGTGTGACAGTATACTGTCATAAAACCCAATTTTTGTATTTTCAACCCTGGTAAAACTCACATATATACAATATTACAGACAGTTTTGGACATAATGCATGTTTGGTTTTGGTTTTGGAGTTATGTTTATATAACTTTCATATATAGTATGACAGCTAAACTGTTATATTGAGTAAAAAAACTAACTTGTGTTTGTCATAAAACCCAATTTTTGTATTAGCAAACAATACAACTGATTCAAATAAAACTCACATGGATTTAGTATTACAGGCATTTTCAGACATTTTGCATGTTTGGTTTAGGAATTATGTTGTAATACATAATACAATACAAATAATTTTTGTGTTTGCAAGCCTTAAAAAAGCATATGTTTCCAGTAAAACTCCCAAAGATGCATTATTTCAGGCATTATTGGCCATTTTTCAGGTGTGGTTTAGGAGTTATGTTAAAATAACTGTCATATTGAGTGTGGCGTTATACTGTCATATTGAGTTAAAAAAAAACTAACTTGTGTCTTTGCAAACCTTACAAAAGAAAATGTTTCTAGCAACACTCACAAATATATTTTTTTTCACGCTATTACACATGTTTCATGTGTATTTAGGAGTTATAATTAAATAACTTTCATATTGAGTGTTAAAGTTATAATGTCATTATGTGTAAAACCTATTTTTTGTATTTGCAAACCTTACAAAAACAATTGATTCTAGTAAAACTTACATAGATTCAATATTACAGGCATGTTTAGACAATTTACATGTTTGGTTTAAAAGTTGTGTTTGAATACATTTGTATTGCTTTTTTCGCATTATCTCAGGATTCTAAGATCATTACTTTCATATTGAGTAAAACACTACTTTTTGTTTTTGCAAACCTTACAAACTCACATGAATACATTATTATAAGCAATTTTAGACATGTCACACGTTTGGTTTTGGAGTTATGTTTATATAACTTTTATATTTAGTATGACCGTTATACTGTCATATTGAATAAAAAAAAACTAGCTTGTGTCTTTGCAAACTTTACAAAATATCATTTTTCTAGTAAAACTAACAAAGATGCATGTCTCCAGGCATTATTAGCCATTTTGCATGGGTTGTTTAGGAATTATGTTTAAATACATTGTTATTGCTTTTTTCGCGTTATCTCAGGATTCTTAGATCATTACTTTCATATTGAGGAAAAAACTACTTTTTGTTTTTGCAAACCTTACAAACTCACATAAATACATTATCATAGGCAATTTTAGACATGACACACGTTTGGTTCTGGTGTTATGTTTATATAACTTTCATATTTAGTAATACTGTTATACTGTCTTATTGAATAAAAACAACTAGCTTGTGTCTTTGCAAACTTTACAAAATATACATTTCCTAGTAAAACTAACAAAGATACATGTCTCCAGGCATTATTACCCATTTTGCATGGGTTGTTTAGGAATTATGTTTAAAGACATTTTTATTGCTTTTTTCGCATTATCTCAGGATTCTTAGATCATTACTTTCATATTGAGTAAAAAACTACTTTTTGTTTTTGCAAAACTTACAAACTCACATAAATACATTATTACAGACATTTTTAGACATGACACATGTTTGGTTTTGGAGTTATGTTTATATAACTTTTATATTTAGTATGACTGCTATACTGTCATATTGAATAAAAAAAAACTAGCTTGTGTCTTTGCAAACTTTACAAAAGATAATTTTTCTAGTAAAACTAACAAAGATACATGTCTCCAGGCATTATTACCCATTTTGCATGGGTTGTTTAGGAATTATGTTTAAATACATTTTTATTGCTTTTTTCGCATTATCTCAGGATTCTTAGATCATTACTTTCATATTGACTAAAAAACTACTTTGTGTTCTTGCAAACCTTACAAACTCACATAAATATATTATTACATGCTTTTTTAGACATAACACATGTTTGGTTTTGGAGTTATGTTTTGATAACTTTCATATTTAGTAGGACTGTTATACTGTCATATTTAATTTTAAAAAACTAGCTTGTGTCTTTGCAAACTTTACAAAATATCATTTTCTAGTAAAACTAACAAAGATACATGTCTCCAGGCATTATTACCCATTTTGCATGGGTTGTTTAGGAATTATGTTTAAATACATTTTTATTGCTTTTTTCGCATTATCTCAGGATTCTTAGATCATTACTTTCATATTGAGTAAAAAACTACTTTTTGTTTTTGCAAACTTTACAAACTCACATAAATACATTATTACAGGCATTTTTAGACATAACACGTTTGGTTTTGGAGTTATGTTTTGATAACTTTCATATTTAGTAGGACTGTTATACTGTCATATTGAATAAAAAAAACTAGCTTGTGTCTTTGATACCTTTGAAAAAGATCATTTTCTAGTAAAACTAACAAAGATACATGTCTCTAGGCATTATTACCCATTTTGCCTGGGTTGTTTAGAAGTTATGTTTAAATACATTTTTATTGCTTTTTTCGCATTATCTCAGGATTCTAAGATCATTACTTTCATATTGAGTAAAAAACTACTTTTTGTTTTTGCAAACCTTACAAACTCACATTAATACATTATTACAGGCATTTTTAGACATGACACATGTTTGGTTTTGGAGTTATGTTTACATAACTTTCATATTTAATATGACTGTTATACTGTCATATTGAATAAAAAAAACTGGCTTGTGTCTTTGCAAACTTTACAAAAGATCATTTTTCCAGTAAAACTAACAAAGATACATGTTTCCAGGCATTATTAGCCATTTTGCATATGTTGTTTAGGAGTAATGTTTAAATACATTTTTATTGCTTTTTTCGCATTATCTCAGGATTTTAAGAACATTACAGTCATATTGAGTAAAAAAAACTACTTTTTGTGTTTGCAAGATTTAAAAAAGCATGTGTTTCGAGTAAAACGGCCAAGGATGCATTATTTCAGGCATTATTAGCCATTTTTCATGTGTGGTTTGAGTTATGGTTAAATAACTGTCATATACTGTCAGTTATGACATAGTAAGTAAAACCTAATTTATGTATTGCAAACCTTACAAAATCATTTAAATCTAGTAAAACTCACATGGATTCAATATTACAGACATTTTTAGACATTTTGCATGTTTGGTCTAGGAATTATGTTGGAATCATTTTTATTAATTTGTTCGTATTTTCTCAGAATTTTAGAACATTACTGTCATATTGAGTAAAGAAATAATTTTTGTGTTTGCAAGCCTTAAAAAAGCATATGTTTCGAGTAAAACTTACAAGAATGCATTATTTCAGGCATTGGTAATCATTTTTCATGTGTAGTTTAAGAGTTATGTTTAAATAACTGTCATATTGAGTGTGGCAGTTATACTGTCATATTGAGTAAAAAAAAACTAACCTGTCTTTGCAAACCTTACAAAAGAAAATGTTTCTAGTAACACTCACAAAGATACATTTTTTCACGCATTATTAGACATGTTTCATGTGTGGTTAGGAGTTATAAATAAATAATTGTCATATTGAGTGTTACAGTTTTAATGTCATGTGTAAAACCTAATTTTTGTATTTGCAAACCTTACAAAAATAATTGATTCTAGTAAAACTTATATAGATTCAATATTACAGGCATTTTTTGACATTTTACATGTTTGGTTTAAAATTTGTGTTTGAATACATTTGTATTGCTTTTTTCGCATTATCTCAGGATTCTAAGAACATTACTTTCATATTGAGTAAAAAACTACTTTTTGTTTTTGCAAACCTTACAAACTCACATAAATACATTATTACAGGCATTTTTAGACATGACACATGTTTGGTTTTGCAGTTATGTTTATATAACTTTCATATTAAGTATGACTGTTATACTGTCATATTGAATAAAAAAAACTAGCTTGTGTCTTTGATATCTTTACAAAAGATCATTTTTTAAACTAACAACGTTACATGTCTCCCTAGGCATTATTAGCCATTTTGCATGTGTTGTTTAGGAGTTAGGTTTAAATACATTTTTATTGCTTTTTTCCCATTATCTCAGGGTTCTAAGAACTTTAAAGTCAAGTAAAAAACTACTTTTTGTGTTTGCAAAATGTAAAACTCAGTAAAACTCCCAATGATTCATTATTTCAGGCATTATTAGCCATTTTTTTGTGTGGTTTATGAGTTATGTTTAAATAACTGTCATATTGAGTGTGATTTTGTCATTGTGAGTAAAACCTAATTTTTGTATTTGCAAACCTTACAAAAACAACCGATTCTAGGAAAACTCACATTGATACAATATTACAGGCATGTTTAGACATATTGCATGTTTGGTTTTGGAGTTATATTTATATAACCTGCTTTCTGAGCCGCCACCTTTGTGGTTTGCGTGTCCCACTGATCCAGGAACTATGTTGTCCGGGGGCTTCTATGGTCTCCCAAGACAAACAGGTCCTAGGTGAGGGATCAGACAAAGAGCAGCTCAAAGACCTTTATTAAAAGTACAATTGAGGACCTAGATTTTTTCTCGCCCGGAAGCAGGTCACCGTGGCTCCCCTGTGGAGGTGTGGCACGATGGCGATTGACGGGCCTGTCCCCATGGGGCCCAGCCGTGCTCAGCTCGAAGAGGCAACGTAGAGCCCCCCTCCAGGGCTCACCACTCATGGGCTGGGTCATAGAGGGTGTAGTGTGAGCTGGGCGGCAGCCGAAGGCAGGGCACTTGGTGGTCCGATTATCGGCTACATAAGCTCGCTCTTGGGACATGGAACGTCACCTCGCTGGGAGGGAAGGAGCCTGAGCTGGTGCTTGAGGTGGAGACGTTGGAATCTCTTCCACTCTGGCGTTGCAACTAATGAGAGGCTGGGGTGGCAATTCTTGTTGCCCCCCGGCTCAAAGCCTGCACGTTGGACTTTAAACCCAATAGACGAGATGGTAGCTTCCTTCAGCCTTCGGGTTGGGTGACGGGTCCTGACTGTTGTTTGTGTTTACACACCAAACAGCAGCTCAGAGTACCAACTCTTTTTGGATTCCCTTGAGGGAGTACTGGAGAGTGCTCCCTCGGGTGATTCCCTTGTTCTGCTGGTGGACTTCAACGCTATGTTGGCAACGACTGTGAAACCTGGAGAGTCGTGATTGGGAAAAATGGCCACCCGGATCTGAACCCAAGTGGTGCTTTGTTATTGGACTTTTGTGCTTGTCACGGATTGTCCATAACAAACACAATGTTCAAACATAAGGGTGTCCATATGTGCACTTGGCACAAGGACACCCTCGGCCGCATGATTGACTTTGTAGTTGTGTCATGGGATTTGCGGCCTCATATTTTGGACACTCGGTGAAGAGAGGGGCAGAGCTTTCTACCAACCACCACCTGGTGGTGAGCTGGCTCCGATGGTAGGGGGGGATGCCGGTCAGACCTGGCAGGCCCAAACGCATTGTAAGGGTCTGCTGGGAACACCTAGCAGAGTCTCCTGAAGAACTTTGAACATGTCCGGAAGAACTTTGAACATGTCACGAGGGAGGTGCTGGACATTGAGTCTGAGTGGACCATGTTCCGTTCCTCTCTTGTTGAGCCAGCTGATTGAAGCTGTGGCCGCAAGGTGTTTGGTGCCTGTCGTGGTGGTAATCCACCAGCAGTGAGGGATGCTGTCAAGCTGAAGAAAGAGCCACCGGGTCCTTTATGCTCATGGGAGTCCAGAGGCAGTGCGCATACCGACAGGCCAAGCCAGACCTCTTCAGTCCCACCAACACGTCTTCCTATGAGGAAACAGTGCCGAAGTCTGTGGTGGGCTCTCCTATTTCTGGGGCTGAGGTTGCCAAGGTAGTTAAAAAGCTCCTCGGTGGCAAGGCCCCGGGGGTGGATGAGCTCCGTCCGGAGTTCCTTAAGGCTCTGGATGCTGTGGGGCAGTCTTGGTTGACAAGACTCTGCAACATTGCATCTACATCGGGGGCGGTACCTCTGGATTGGCAGACCGGGGTGGTGGTTCCTCTCTTTAAGAAGGGGAACCGGAGGGTGTGTTCCAACTATCGTAGATCACACTCCTCAGCCTTCCCGGTAAGGTCTATTCATGTGTAATGGAGAGGAGGAACCTCGGATCCAGGACAAACAGTGTGGTTTTCGTCCTGGTCGTGGAACGGTAGACCAGCTCTATACTCTCGGCAGGGTCCTTGAGTGTGCATGGGAGTTTGCCCAACCAGTCTACATAAGTTTTGTGGACTTGGAGAAGACATTCGACCTTGGCCCCCGGTAAATCCTGAGGGGAGTGCTCAGAGAGTATGCAGTATCGGCATGTCTGATTGTGGCGGGTGTCTCCCTGTATGATCAGTGTCAGAGCTTGGTCCGCATTGCCGGCAGTATGTCGGACCCCTTTCCAGTGAGGGTTGGACTCCGCCAAGGCTGCCCTTTGTCACCGATTCTGTTCATAACTTTAATGGACAGAATATCTAGGCGCAGTCATGGCTTTGAGGATCCCCTCAACGCCATGACTGCGCCTGGTTTGGTGGCTGCAGGATTAGGTCTCTGCTTTTTGCAGATGATGTGGTCCTGATGGCTTCAACTGGCCAAGATCTTCAGCTTTCATTGGATCGGTTCGCAGTGAAGCGACTGGGATGAGAATCAGCACCTCCAAGTCCGAGTCCATGGTTCTCGCCCGGGAAAGGGTGGAGTGCCATCTCGAGGTTGGGAAAGAGATCTTGCCCCAAGTGAAGGAGTTCAAGTACCTAGGAGTCTTGTTCACGAGTGAGGATAGAGTGGATTGTGAGATCTACAGGCGGATCGGTGCGGCGTCTTCAGTAATGAGGACGCTATATCGATCCGTTGTGGTGAAGAAGGAGCTGAGCCAGAAGGAAAAGCTTTCAATTTACCGGTCGATCAACGTTCCCATCCTCACCTATGGTCATGAGCTTTGGGTTATGACCGAAAGGACAAGGTCACGGGTACAAGCGGCCGAAATGAGTTTCCTCCGCCGGGTGGTGGGTCTCTCCCTTAGAGATAGGGTGAGAAGCTCTGTCCTCTGGGAGGAACTCAGTGTAAAGCCGCTGCTCCTCCACATTGAGAGGAGCCAGATGAGGTGGTTCGGGCATCTGCTCAGGATGCCACCCGAACGCCTCCCTAGGTCCGAACGGCAGGAGGCCATGGGGAAGACCTAGGATACATTGGAAAGACTATGGCCTGGGAACGCCTCGGGATCCCCCGAGAAGAGCTGGACGAAGTGGCTGGGGAGAGGGAAGTCTGGGCTCTCTGCTTAGGCTGCTGCCCCCGCAACCCGACCTCGGATAAGCAGAAGAAAATGGATGGATTTAGTATGACAGTTATACTGTCATATTGAGTGTGACAGTATACTGTCATAAAACCCAATTTTTGTATTTGCAAACCTGATTCTAGTAAAACTCACATCTCTACAATATTACAGGCAATTTTGGACATAATGCACGTTTGGTTTTGGAGTTATGTTCATATAACTTTAATATATAGTATGACATCTATACTGTTATAATGAGTAAAAAAACTAACTTGTGTCTGTCATAAAACTCAATTTTTGTATTTGCAAACCTTACAAAAACATATGATTCTAGTAAAACTCACATGGATTCAGTATTACAGGCATTTTTAGACATTTTGCATGTTTGGTTTAGGAATCATGTTGGAATACATTTGTATTGTTTTTTTCACATTATCTCAGCATTTTAAGAACTTACTGTCATATTGAGTAAAAAAAACCTTTTGTGTTTGCAAGCCCTAAAAAAACAACCGATTCTAGTAAAACTCACATTGATACAATATTACAGGCATGTTTAGACATCTTGCATGTTTGGTTTTGGAGTTATGTTTATTTAACCTGCTTTCTGAGCCGCCACCTTTGTGGTTTGCGTGTCCCACTGATCCTAGGAGCTATGTTGTCCGGGGGCTTCTATGCCCCCTGATAGGGTCCCCCAAGACAAACAGGTCCTAGGTGAGGAATCAGACAAAGAGCAGCTCAAAGACCTTTATGAAAAGTACAAATCGAGGACCTAGATATTTTCTCGCCCGGACGCGGGTCACCGTGGCTCCCCTGTGGAGCCAGGCCCAGAGGTGGGGCACGATGGCGAGCGACTGGTGCCCATGGGGCCCAGCTCGAAGAGGCAACGTGGGTCCCCCCTGCAATAGGCTCACCACTCATGGGCTGGGTCATAGAGGTCGGGTGCAGTGTTAGCTGGGCGGAAGCCGAAGGCAGGGCACTTGGCGGTCCGATAATCGGCTACATAAGCTCGCTCTTGGGACGTGGAATGTCACCTCGCGAGGTGGAGAAGTTCCCGGCTAGATAAAGCTGGACTCACTTCGACGCACAGCAAGGGCTCTGGAACCTGTTCTCTCAAGAGGGGTTGGACTCTCTTCCACTCTGGCGTTGCAAGTAATGAGAGGCTGGGTTGGCAATTCTTGTTGCCCCCCGGCTCAAAGCCTGCACGTTGGACTTAACCCAGAAGACGAGATGGTAGCTTCCCTCCGCTTTCGGGTTGGGTGACGGGTCCTGACTGTTGTTGGTGTTTACGCACCAAACAGCAGCTCAGAGTACCCACTCTTTTTGGATTCCCTTGAGAGTGCTCCCTCGGGTGATTCCCTGGGGGTCTTCAACGCTCATGTTGGCAACGACTTTGAAACCTGGAGAGTCGTGATTGGGAAACATGGCCACCCGGATCTGAACCCAAGTGGTGCTTTGTTATTGAGCTTTTGTGCTCGTCACGGATTGTCCATAACAAACACAATGTTCAAACATAAGGGTGTCCATATGTGCACTTGGCACCAGGACACCCTCGGCCGCAGTTCCATTATTGACTTTATAGTTGTGTCATGGGATTTGCGGCCTCATGTTTTGGACACTCGGGTGAAGAGAGGGGCGAGCTTTCTACCGATCACCACCTGGTGAGCTGGCTCCGATGGTGGGGTAGGATCCCGGACAGACCTGCATTGTGAGAGTCTTTTGGGAATGCCTAGCAGAGTCTCCTGTCAGAGAGAGTTTCTTTTTCCACCTCCGGAGGAACTTTGAACATGTCACAAAGGAGGTGCTGGACATTGAGTCTGAATGGATCATGTTCCGTGCCTCTCTTGTCAAGCCAGCTGATTGGAGCTGTGGCCGCAAGGTGTTTGGTGCCTGTCGTGGCGGTGACCCTAGAACCCGCTGGTGGCCACCAGCAGTGCGGGATGCCGTCAAGCTGAAGAAAGAGCTTATCTGGTCCTTTTGGCTCATGGGACTCCAGAGGCAGCGGGCATACCGACAGGCCAAGCAGTGCCTGGGGAATCTGTGGTGGGCTCTCCTATTTCTGGGGCTGAGGTTGCCAAGGTAGTTTTAAAAGCTCCTCTGTGGCAAGGCCCCGGGGGTGGATGAGCTCCGTCCGGAGTTCCTTAAGGCTCTGGATGCTGTGGGGCTGTTTTAGTTGACAAGACTCTGCAACATCGCGTGGACATCAGGGGCGGTACCTCTGGATTGGCAGACCGGGGTGGTGGTTCCTCTCTTTAAGAAGGGGAACCGGAGGGTGTGTTCCAACTATCGTAGATCACACTCCTCAGCCTTCCCGGTAAGGTCTATTCATGTGTACTGGAGAGGAGGAACCTCGGATCCAGGACGAACAGTGTGGTTTTCGTCCTGGTCGTGGAACGGTAGACCAGCTCTATACTCTCGGCAGGGTCCTTGAGTGTGCATGGGAGTTTGTCCAACCAGTCTACATGTGCTTTGTGGACTTGGAGAAGACATTCGACCGTGGCCACCCCGGGAAGTCCTGTGGGGAGTGCTCAGAGAGTATGGGGTATCGGCATGTCTGATTGTGGCGGGTCGCTCCCTGTATGATCGGTGTCAGAGATTGGTCCGCATTGCCAGCAGTAAGTTGGCTGCCCTTTGTCACCAAATGTGTTCATAAATTTTATGGACATAATTTCTAGGCGCAGTCATGGCGTTGAGGGGATCCGGTTTGGTGGCTGCAGGATTAGGTCTCTCCTTTTTGCAGATGATGTGGTCCTTATGGCTTTAACTGGCCAGGATCTTCAGCTCTCATTGGATTGGTTCGCAGCCGAGTGTGAAGCGACTGGGATGAGAATCAGCACCTCCAAGTCCGAGGTTCTCGCCCGGGAAAGGGTGGAGTGCCATCTCGAGGTTGGGCAGGAGATTTTGCCCCAAGTGGATGAGTTCAAGTACCTGGAGTCTTGTTCATGAGTGAGGGAAGAGTGGATCTTGAGTAATGAGGACGCTATATAGATTTGTTGTGGTAAGAAGGAGCTGCGCCAGAAGGAAAAGCTCTCAATTTACCGGTCAATCTACGTTCCCATCCTCACCTATGGTCATGAGCTTTGGGTTATGACCGAAAGGACAAGATCACGGGTACAAGCGGCCGAAATGAGTTTTCTCCGCTGGGTGGCGGGTCTCTCCCTTACTGAAAGAATTTTCACCGTTTAATTACAGTAACCTACTGGCAGCTAATGGTTCCAGTATAAAACTGTTTTTCTACAGCACACATACTGTGATTTATCACTACAGTTTATTACTGTAAAAAGTATCACAGTACTGTGCTGTATCAAATATACGCTTCACAGCATAATACTGTCATCTGTTTAGCGGCATTACACTGTTATTTTAGTGTATCTACTGTAATATCCATTAACAGTTAATTACAGTAAAATAATTGTAAGCACTATAGACTGAGCTTTACAGTATAATGCCACTAGAAGTTAATGAGTTGAACTTTTAATTTTTCAAAATCAAAACCCCTGCAATCTGCTGGCATAAAAATGACTGGAGAAATGGCCTTGCAAGATTATGTTTTTATTAACCAATTATTTTAAAGTGCATCAAATAAATTCAATGTACATTTAGTGCATTCTTCTTATTTTCAGTAAAGCATTTTAACATTTATAACATGTCCACTTAATTTCTAACTGGAGACAAAACACTGAACACGAGTCCAGTGTTTAGTTGTCGGCTACATAAAGCCCCACTCAAAGTCTGTGAGATGTTTTATAAGGGTGGCTACGTGAGGATTTACAGTTGCTGCCTTTTTCTGGACCAGCTTCCCGGTCTTCTTGGACACCACCTTTCCCTAGCTAGCCTTTGTTCCCCTCTCAGGGTTAACGCCAATGAATCGCCTAAAAAAGAGAGAAAGCATATTAGATATTCTGTTGTGATTGAAGATTACTTGCAGTCGATACAGAACCCCCCTCACATTGTTATTTAGGAATATGCACTGCACAAATATTAATATCAATTTTAGGATATATTTGAGCCTATACCATAACCACAGCTGTAGATGAGTGAATGCTCTAAAACCCATTAAGACCAATTCAGAGAGGAAGACAATGCTAAAGCCTCCCCAATCCCTCTCTCTATTTATGTTTTCTCTCCATCTACGGGACCGTGTATTTACGCTGATGTTTCCTGCTTTCACCCATTTAACATATCGTTACCTGCTCATTACCTATCTTCTCTGCATCCTGGGGTCACACTGGTGCTTCTTGCCTTTACCCATTCAACATATCTTTACCTGCACATTACCTACCTTCTCTGTATCCTGGAGTCAAGCTGGTGTTTCCTGCCTTTACTCATTCAACATATCTTTACCTGCACATTACCTACCTTCCCTGCATCCTTGGGTCACACTGGTGCTTCTTTCTTTCACCATACAACATATCTTCACCTGCACATACCTACCTTGTCTGCATGGCCTCGACCACACCTGCGCTTCCTTCTTTCACCCATTCAACATACCTTCACCCGCACATTACCTACCTTCCCTGCATAGTGGGGTCACACTGGTGCTTCCTGCCTTTACCCATTCAACATATCTTCACCCGCACATTACCTACTTGCTCTGCATTCTCGGGTCAAGCTGGTGCTTCCTGCCATCATCCAGTCAACATATCTTTACCTGCAAAGTACCTACTTTTTCTGCATCCTGGGGTCAAACAGGTGCTTCCTTCTTTGACCCAGTCAACATATCTTTACCTGCACATTACCTACCTTCTCTGTATCCTAGAGTCAAACTGGTGCTTCGGTCCCTAATAAGAAGGTCCACAAAGGAACAGAAGAGTCATTGATTTAAGGCACAAAATTGGGGAAAGGACAAGTCAAATTCCTGAACAGAGGTGACAAATATAAAATAAAATATCCTAACAGTATTTTAACAGTATCAAGAGGATTTACCTTTGAACAAATTCCAATGTCCGAGGACCTTCCTCTTGGTATTCCAAGTTGAACACATAGTAGGTGGCAAGAAGGGCAGCAAGCCCTGAGATTAAGCTAGGTTGGACGCCTTTGCAGATGACATCACCTTCCATGCTGATCATCCAACGTTTTATTGTGACTTTGTCACCAGCAACTGGTACAGTCAAGAAATGCAGTTTATGTTCCTAAACAGTATCCAATATGGGTAGCATTTTAAAAGTATTTGGAATGGCCACCTCACTCGCTCTCTCTTTCCTCTGTTTACAGCTAGTCTCCTAAGGCAGTGGTTCTCAAATGGGGGTACGCGTACTCCTGGGGGTACTTGAAGGTATGCCAAGGGGTACGTGAGATTTTTTTTTAATATTCTAAAAATAGCAACAATTCAAAAATCCTTTATAAATATATTTATTGAATAATACTTCGACAAAATATGAATGTAAGTTCATAAACTGAACAACTAATCAAGTAGGCTATTCCATTCATTACCATAAAGCCAGAGTTTCCCCCATGCCATGATGGTTTGACCCTACCTGGCGGTGCCACACGGCACCAACTGTCAATCAACTATCCATGTAGAAAACAATGGAGGCTTGGTTAAAGCGTAGTGGACATGTTCCATAAATATTGATGTTAAAGATTTCTTTTTTTTTGAAGAAATGTTGAGAATGAAGTTCATGAATCCAGATGGATCTCTATTGCAATCCCCAAAGAGGGCACTTTAAGTTGATTACTTCTATGTGTAAAAATCTTTATTTATAATTGAATCACTTGTTTATTTTTCAACAAGTTTTTAGTTATTTTTATATCTTTTTTTCCAAATAGTTCAAGAAAGACCACAACAAATGAGCAATATTTTGCACTGTTATACAATTTAATAAATCAGAAACTGATGACATAGTGCTGTATTTTACTTCTTTATCTCTTTTTTTCAACCAAAAATGCTTTGCTCTGATTAGGGGGTACTTGAATTTAAAAAATGTTCACAGGGGTACATCACTGAAAAAAGGTTGAGAACCACTGTCCTAAGGCAGTGGTTCTCAACCTTTTTTCAGTGCTGTGAACATTTTTTTAATGCAAGTAGACCTCCATGTCTTTATAACAGGAATATCCTGAATTCTCAAGTTGCATATCACAATAGTCATCATCAGTGTTAATAACACAAGAGCTGCTTGGATTTGCTGTTGAGCAAGTCAAACTTCGTTCAGTGTAGCCGTAGTGCTTCCTTGACACGTGCGATGTGAAAGTAGACTTAACTGTAAATCTTTTTTCACATTGACTGAAGGGGCACGTAACTGTCGGTAATATGACTTTTCAAATGCAGGAAAAGGGCCCGTATATCATCGCACTTCGCGCTACATGAGACAATATTACAAGGTAAACCTTCTGCGCTATACATATCAGTCCTACTCTTGCCATATTTATGACGACGGCTGTGAGTTTTGAAGGCTGAGAAGTTGGAAAAAACTCTTGTGCATTTAGGGAAAGCACACTTAAACGATGCATTAGGCATACAACTATGACTTCGCATGTGTCTAACATACGCAAATACATTGCTGCAAGTCGTAGCACATATGTTGCAAGTTATCATCTTTTATGATGACTATGACAAAAAAGAAGAAAACTTAGCTAGCTAGCATGCGGCGGTACATGCGCGTGGTCAACGATAGTGTCTGTGATGCTGACTGTGACGCTATGTCATTTCGGACTTTATAAATATATATATAAAGTAATTCAAACAGAAAATGACACATCAAGGTACAAGTGACTCTTACCTTGTTATCAAAAACACACAATGCAGTAGGATGGATTTAGCAGGGTCGGCCAGGTGAAATGAAGCTCGGTTGGACGAATTGTGGGCGGACCCAAGAAACAAGTCTGAAAAATACTGAATTACACTGTAGGTTTTACAGTAACTTACTGCTGGTTGATATTTTTTGAAAAATGCAACAAAATTTACAGTACTTAACTGCATTTAAGAAGAACATGATAGGTTGATTGGCAACACTAAATTGGCCCTAGTGTGTGAATGTGAGTGTGAATGTTGTCTGTCTATCTGTGTTGGCCCTGCGATGAGGTGGCGACTTGTCCAGGGTGTACCCCGCCTTCCGCCCGATTGTAGCTGAGATAGGCTCCAGCGCCCCCCGCTACCCCGAAGGGAATAAGCGGTAGAAAATGGATGGAGTATATAACTGTAATTTTATTTTTTATTTTTACAGTAATTTTTTACAGTGAAGGTCATGGGTGTCAAACTCATGTAATTTGACTTGGCCCTTGAGGCAATATCAAATTAACACTAAAGCTGGACCGGCGATTATACATTGCGGCAGTGCCGCGGTAACACCGCATTCACCGCTACTTCTAATACTTGCCAAGACAAAAGTGACTCCAGCACTGCTCCCGAATTTTTTATTTTTTATTTTCAGCTAGTCAAACGAGTGCCGGCCCAGTTTCACGTCAGTGCAGCTTCTGCACCCACACACAATTGAATGCAACGCATACTTCATCAACAGCGATACAGGTTACACTGACGGTAGCCAAATAAAAAACTTTAACACTTTTAGAAATATACGCCACACTGTGAATCCACACCAAACAAGAATGACAAACACATTTCGGGAGAACATCCACACCGTAACACAACATAAACACAACAGAACAAATACCCGGAACTCTTTGTAGCACTAAATCTTCCGGGACGCTACAAGGTGTGTGTGTGTGTGGGGGGCGGGGGTTTGGTGGTAGCGGGGGTGTATTTTGTAGCGTCCCGAAAGAGTTAGTGCTGCAAAAGATTCTGGGTATTTGTTCTTTTGTGTTTATGTTATGTTACGGTGCAGATGTTCTCCCGAAAAGTGTTTTTTATTTTTGTTTGGTGTGGGTTCACAGTGTGGCGTATATTTCTAACAGTGTTAAAGTTTTTTATACTGGCACCCTCAGTGTAACCTGTATCGCTGTTGATGAAGTATGCGTTGCATTCATTTGTGTATGCGTGCTGAAGCTGCACATATCTTGTGACTGGGTCTGAATGATGTTAGAATTGGGTGTACGAGATATGACTGTTGAACACCTTATTCGATAATGAAAGTTGCCTCAGCTCAAAGCCTGAGCCCCGACATTAAAGAACTAGCATCTAAAAAAAGATGCCAGGTATCTGGCTTGGGCACATCAAATTAGATCAGTGTGTTGCAAACTGAGCAGTTTAAAGTCCTGAATGGTTGTTTTATTCATTGTTATTTTATTTTCAAATTTATTAGCCTGTGGAAAAAGTTAATGTTGATATTTACCTCAGAAGGCTGCAAATAGAAAAGAGGCATTCAATTTTTATTTAAATTGTATTTGATATGCAATTGATATTTTTTAATTATTATTATTATTATTTGAAACTCCATTTTGCATGTCACTATAAAGTTATATAAGCCTTGCTTGTTCAATATTCAATGCAAAACTTGTTTGGGTCCCTATTAAAAGGTTAATTTGTTCAACCTTGGCCCGCGGCTTTGTTCAGTTTTAAACTTTGGCCCACTCTGTATTTGAGTTTGACACCCCTGGTGAAGGTGAAGCTCTGTCGTCCTGGAGGCCACGGGGAAGACCCAGGACACACTGGGAACACTATGTCTCCCGGCTGGCCTGGGAACGCCTCGGGATCCCCTGAGAAAAGGTCCTAGGTGAGGGATCAGACAAAGAGCAGCTCAAAGACCTTTATGAAAAGTACAAATCGAGGACCTAGATTTTTTCTCGCCCAGGCGCAGGTCACCGTGGCTCCCCTGTGGAGCCAGGCGCAGAGGTGGGGCACGATGGCGAGCGACTGGTGGCCGGGCCTGTCTCCATGGGGCCCTGCCGGGCTCAGCTCGAAGAGGCAACGTGGGTCAACCCTCCAATGGGCTCATCACTCATGGGCCCATTGAGGTCATAGAGGTCAGATGCAGTGTGAACTGGGCTAGAGCCGAAGGCAGGGCACTTGGCGGTCCGATTATCGGCTACATAAGCTCGCTCTTGGGACGTGGAACGTCACCTCGCTGGGAGGGAAAGAGCCTGAGCTGGTGCGCAAGGTGAAGAAGTTCTGGCTAGATATAGTTGGACTCACTTCGACGCACAGCAAGGGCTCTGGAACCTGTTCTCTCAAGAGGGGCTGGACTCTCTTCCACTCTGGCGTTGCAAGCAATGAGAGGCTGGGGTGGCAATTGTTGTTGCTCAAAGCCTGCACGTTGGACTTTAACCCAGTAGACGAGATGGTAGCTTCCCTCCGCTTTCGGGTTGGGTGACGGGTCCTGACTGTTGTTTGTGTTTACGCACCAAACAGCAGCTCAGAGTACCCACTCTTTTTGGATTCCCTTGAGGGAGTACTGGAGAGTGCTCCCTCGGGTGATTCCCTTGTTCTGTTGGGGGACTTCAATGCTCATGTTGGCAAGGACAGTGAAACCTGGAGAGTCGTGATTGGGAAAAATGGCCACCCGGATCTGAACCCAAGTGGTGCTTTGTTATTGGACTTTTGTGCTCGTCACGGATTGTCCATAACAAACACAATGTTCAAACATAAGGAAGAACTTTGAACATGTCACGAGGGAGGTGCTGGACATTGAGTCTGAGTGGACCATGTTCCGTGCCTCTCTTGTCGAGCCTGCTGATTGGAGCTGTGGCCGCAAGGTATTTGGTGCCTGTCGTGGCGGTAATCCTAGAACTCGCTGGTGGCCACCAGCAGTGAGGGATGCCGTCAAGCTGAAGAAAGAGCCTATCGGGTCCTTTTGGCTCATGGGACTCCAGAGGCAGCGGGCATACCGACGGCCAAGCAGTGCCTGGGGAATCTGTGGTGGACTCTCCTATTTCTGGGGCTTAGGTTGCCTAGGTAGTTAAAAAGCTCCTCTGTGGCAAGGCCCCGGTGGTGGATGAGTTCCTTAAGGCTCTGGATACTGTGGGGCTGTCTTGGTTGACAAGACTCTGCAACATCGCGTGAACATTGGGGGCGGTACCTCTGGATTGGCAGACCGGGGTGGTGGTTCCTCTCTTTAAGAAGGGGAACCGGAGGGTGTGTTCCAACTATCGTGAAACACACTCCTCAGCCTTCCCGGTAAGGTCTATTCATGTCTACTGGAGAGGAGGAAACTCGGATCCAGGACGAACAGCGTGGTTTTCGTCCTGGTCGTGGAAGGGTAGACCAGGTCTATACTCTCGGCAGGGTCCTTGACTGTGAAGCGACTGGGATGAGAATCAGCACCTCCAAGTCCAAGTCCATGGTTCTCGCGCAGGAAAGGGTCGAGTGCCATCTCCAGGTTGGGGAGGAGATCTTGCCCCAAGTGGAGGAGTTCAAGTACCTAGGAGTCTTGTTCACGAGTGAGGATAGAGTGGATCGAGAGATCCACAGGCGGATTGGTGCGGCGTCTTCAGTATTGAGGACGCTATATCGATCCGTTGTGGTGAAGAAGGAGCTGAGCCAGAAGGAAAAGCTCTCAATTTACCGTCGATCTACGTTCCCAGCTTTGGGTTATGACCGAAAGGACAAGCGGCCGGAATGCGTTTCCTCTGCCGGGTGGTGGGTCTCTCCCTTAGAGACAGGGTGAGAAGCTCTGTCATCCGGGAGGAACTCAAAGTATAGCCGCTGCTCCTCCACATTGAGAGGAGCCATGAGGTGGTTCGGGCATCTGCTCAGGATGCCACCCGAACGCCTCTAGGGAGGTGTGGCAGGAGGCCACGGGGAAGACCTAGGACACATTGGAAAGACTATGTCCCCGGCTGGCCTGGGAACGCCTCGGAATACCCCGAGAAGAGCTGGACGAAGTGGCTGGGGAGAGGGAAGTCTGGGATTTTCTGCTCAGGCTGCTGCCCCCGCAACCCGACCTCGGATAAGCGGAAGAAAATGGATGGATTTAGAATGACAGTTATACTGTCAGATTGAGTACAAAAACTAACTAAACCTTACACAATATAATGTTTCTAGTAAAACTCAGAAAGATACATATCACCAGGCATTATTAGCCATTTTGCATGTGTGGTTTAGGAGTTATGTTTAAATAAATAACTGTCAGATTGAGTGTGACTGTAAACCGTCATAGTGAGTAAAACCCTTATTTTGTATTTGCAAACCTTACAAAAACAACTAAATCTAGTTAAACTCACACAGATACAATATTACAGACATTTTTAGACATAATGCATGTTTGGTTTTAGATTAATGTTTATATAACTTTCATATTTAGTATGACAGCTGTACTGTCATATTGAATAAAAAAACAACTAACTTGTGTCTTTGCAAACCTTACAAAATACCATTTTTCTAGTAAAACTAACTAGATACATGCTCCAGGCATTATTAGCCATTTTGCATGTGTTGTTTGAGTTATGTTTAAATAACTGTCATATTGAGTGTGACAGTATACTGTCATAAAACCCAATTTTTGTATTTGCAACCCTGATTCTAGTAAAACTCACATATATACAATATTACAGGCAGTTTTGGACATAATGCATGTTTGGTTTTGGAGTTATGTTTATATAACTTTCATATATAGTATGACAGCTAAACTGTTATATTGAGTAAAATAACTAACTTGTGTTTGTCATAAAACCCAATTTTTGTATTAGCAAACCATACAACTGATTCAAATAAAACTCACATGGATTCAATATTACAGGCATTTTCAGACATTTTGCATGTTTGGTTTAGGAATTATGTTGTAATACATTTGTATTGCTTTTTTCACATTATCTCAGGATTTTTAGAACATTACTGTCATATTGAGTAAAAAAATAATTTTTGTGTTTGCAAGCCTTAAAAAAAGCATATGTTTCCAGTAAAACTCCCAAAGATGCATTATTTCAGGCATTATTAGCCAGTTTTCAGGTGTGGTTTAGGAGTTATGTTTAAATAACTGTCATATTGAGTGTGGCGTTACACTGTCATATTGAGTTAAAAAAAACTAACTTGTGTCTTTGCAAACCTTACAAAAGAAAATGTTTCTAGCAACACTCACAAAGATAATTTTTTTCACGCTATTAGACATGTTTCATGTGTATTTAGGAGTTATAATTAAATAACTTTCATATTGAGTGTTAAAGTTATAATGTCATTATGTGTAAAACCTAATTTTTGTATTTGCAAACCTTACAAAAACAATTGATTCTAGTAAAACTTACATAGATTCAATATTACAGGCATTTTTAGACAATTTACATGTTTGGTTTAAAAGTTGTGTTTGAATACATTTGTATTGCTTTTCTCGCATTATCTCAGGATTCTAAGATCATTACTTTCATATTGAGTAAAAAACTACTTTTTGTTTTTGCAAACCTTACAAACTCACCATTATACATTATTACAGCCATTTTTAGATATAACACATGTTTGCTTTTGGAGTTATGTTTTGATAATTTTCATATTTAGTAGGACTGTTATACTGTCTTATTGAATAAAAACAACTAGCTTGTGTCTTTGCAAACTTTACAAAATATACATTTCCTAGTAAAACTAACAAAGATACATGTCTCCAGGCATCATTACCCATTTTGCCTGGGTTGTTTAGGAGTTATGTTTAAATACATTTTTATTGCTTTTTTCGCATTATCTCAGGATTCTAAGATCATTACTTCCATATTGAGTAAAAAACTACTTTTTGTTTTTGCAAACCTTACAAACTCACATAAATACATTATTACAGACATTTTTAGACATGACACATGTTTGGTTTTGGAGTTATGTTTATATAACTTTTATATTTAGTATGACTGTTATACTGTCATATTGAATAAAAAAAAACTAGCTTGTGTCTTTGCAAACTTTACAAAAGATCATTTTTCTAGTAAAACTAACAAAGATACATGTCTCCAGGCATTATTACCCATTTTGCATGGGTTGTTTAGGAATTATGTTTAAATACATTTTTATTGCTTTTTTCGCATTATCTCAGGATTTTAAGATCATTACTTTCATATTGAGTAAAAAACTCCTTTTTGTTTTTGCAAACCTTACAAACTCACGATAATACATTATTACAGGCATTTTTAGACATAACACATGTTTGGTTTTGGAGTTATGTTTATATAACTTTCATATTTAGTATGACTGTTATACTGTCATATTGAATAAAAAAAAACTAGCTTGTGTCTTTGCAAACTTTACAAAATATAATTTTTCTATTAAAACTAACAAAGATACATGTCTCCAGGCATTATTACCCATTTTGCATGGGTTGTTCAGGAATTATGTTTAAAGACATTTTTATTGCTTTTTTCGCATTATCTCAGGATTCTTAGATCATTATTTTCATATTGAGTAATAAACTACTTTTTGTTTTTGCAAACCTTACAAACTCACATAAATACTTTATTTAAGGCATTTTTAGACATGACACATGTTTGGTTTTGGAGTTATGTTTATATAACTTTTATTATTAGTATGACTGTTATACTGTCATATTGAATTAAAAAAAACTAGCTTGTGTCTTTGCAAACTTTACAAAAGATCATTTTTCTAGTAAAACTAACAAAGATACATGTCTCCAGGCATTATTACCCATTTTGCATTGGTTGTTTAGGAATTATGTTTGAATACATTTGTATTGCTTTTTTCGCATTATCTCAGGATTTTAAGATCATTACTTTCATATTGAGTAAAAAACTACTTTTTGTTTTTGCAAACCTTACAAACTCACAATAATACATTATTGCAGCCATTTTTAGATATAACACATGTTTGGTTTTGGAGTTATGTTTTGATAATTTTCATATTTAGTAGGACTGTTATACTGTCTTATTGAATTAAAAACAACTAGCTTGTGTCTTTGCAAACTTTACAAAATATACATTTCCTAGTAAAACTAACAAAGATACATGTCTCCAGGCATCATTACCCATTTTGCCTGGGTTGTTTAGGAGTTATGTTTAAATACATTTTTATTGCTTTTTTCGCATTATCTCAGGATTCTAAGATCATTACTTTCATATTGAGTAAAAAACTACTTTTTGTTTTTGCAAACCTTACAAACTCACATAAATACATTATTAAAGGCATTTTTAGAGATGACACATGTTTGGTTTTGGAGTTATGTTTATAACTTTCATATTTAGTATGAAGGTTATACTGTCATATTGAATAAAAAAAACTGGCTTGTGTCTTTGCAAACTTTACAAAAGATCATTTTTCTAGTAAAACTAACAAAGATAAATGTCACCAGGCATTATTACCCATTTTGCATGAGTTGTTTAGGAATTATGTTTAAAGACATTTTTATTGCTTTTTTTGCATTATCTCAGGATTTTAAGATCATTACTTTCATATTGAGTAAAAAACTACTTTTTGTTTTTGCAAACCTTACAAACTCACAATAATACATTATTGCAGCCATTTTTAGATATAACACATGTTTGGTTTTGGAGTTATGTTTTGATAATTTTCATATTTAGTATGACTTTTATACTGTCATATTGAATAAAAAAAAAACTAGCTTGTGTCTTTGCAAACTTTACAAAAGATCATTTTTCTATTAAAACTAACAAAGATACATGTCTCCAGGCATTATTACCCATTTTGCATGGGTTGTTCAGGAATTATGTTTAAAGACATTTTTATTGCTTTTTTCGCATTATCTCAGGATTCTTAGATCATTACTTTCATATTGAGTAAAAAACTACTTATTGTTTTTGCAAACCTTACAAACTCACATAAATACATTATTAAAGGCATTTTTAGAGATGACACATGTTTGGTTTTGGAGTTATGTTTATATAACTTTTATTATTAGTATGACTGTTATACTGTCATATTGAATTAAAAAAAACTAGCTTGTGTCTTTGCAAACTTTACAAAAGATCATTTTTCTAGTAAAACTAACAAAGATACATGTCTCCAGGCATTATTACCCATTTTGCATGGGTTGTTTAGGAATTATGTTTAAATACATTTTTATTGCTTTTTTCGCATTATCTCAGGATTTAAAGATCATTACTTTCATATTGAGTAAAAAACTACTTTTTGTTTTTGCAAACCTTACAAACTCACAATAATACATTATTAGAGGCATTTTTAGACATGACATATGTTTGGTTTTGGAGTTATGTTTATAACTTTCATATTTAGTATGACTGTTATACTGTCATATTGAATAAAAAAAACTGGCTTGTGTCTTTGCAAACTTTACAAAAGATCATTTTTCTAGTAAAACTAACAAAGATACATGTCTCCAGGCATTATTACCCATTTTGCATGGGTTGTTTAGGAATTATGTTTAAAGACATTTTTATTGCTTTTTTCGCATTATCTCAGGATTCTTAGATCATTACTTTCATATTGAGTAAAAAACTACTTTTTGTTTTTGCAAACCTTACAAACTCACATAAATACATTATTACAGGCATTTTTAGACATGACACATGTTAGGTTTTGGAGTTATGTTTATATAACTTTTACATTTAATATGACTGTTATACTGTCATATTGAATTAAAAAAAACTAGCTTGTGTCTTTGCAAACTTTACAAAAGATCATTTTTCTAGTAAAACTAACAAAGATACATGTCTCCAGGCATTATTACCCATTTTGCATGGGTTGTTTAGGAATTATGTTTAAATACATTTTTATTGCTTTTTTCGCATTATCTCAGGATTTTAAGATCATTACTTTCATATTGAGTAAAAAACTCCTTTTTGTTTTTGCAAACCTTACAAACTCACGATAATACATTATTACAGGCATTTTTAGACATAACACATGTTTGGTTTTGGAGTTATGTTTATATAACTTTCATATTTAGTATGACTGTTATACTGTCATATTGAATAAAAAAAAACTAGCTTGTGTCTTTGCAAACTTTACAAAATATAATTTTTCTATTAAAACTAACAAAGATACATGTCTCCAGGCATTATTACCCATTTTGCATGGGTTGTTCAGGAATTATGTTTAAAGACATTTTTATTGCTTTTTTCGCATTATCTCAGGATTCTTAGATCATTATTTTCATATTGAGTAATAAACTACTTTTTGTTTTTGCAAACCTTACAAACTCACATAAATACTTTATTTAAGGCATTTTTAGACATGACACATGTTTGGTTTTGGAGTTATGTTTATATAACTTTTATTATTAGTATGACTGTTATACGGTCATATTGAATTAAAAAAAACTAGCTTGTGTCTTTGCAAACTTTACAAAAGATCATTTTTCTAGTAAAACTAACAAAGATACATGTCTCCAGGCATTATTACCCATTTTGCATTGGTTGTTTAGGAATTATGTTTGAATACATTTGTATTGCTTTTTTCGCATTATCTCAGGATTTTAAGATCATTACTTTCATATTGAGTAAAAAACTACTTTTTGTTTTTGCAAACCTTACAAACTCACAATAATACATTATTGCAGCCATTTTTAGATATAACACATGTTTGGTTTTGGAGTTATGTTTTGATAATTTTCATATTTAGTAGGACTGTTATACTGTCTTATTGAATTAAAAACAACTAGCTTGTGTCTTTGCAAACTTTACAAAATATACATTTCCTAGTAAAACTAACAAAGATACATGTCTCCAGGCATCATTACCCATTTTGCCTGGGTTGTTTAGGAGTTATGTTTAAATACATTTTTATTGCTTTTTTCGCATTATCTCAGGATTCTAAGATCATTACTTTCATATTGAGTAAAAAACTACTTTTTGTTTTTGCAAACCTTACAAACTCACATAAATACATTATTAAAGGCATTTTTAGAGATGACACATGTTTGGTTTTGGAGTTATGTTTATAACTTTCATATTTAGTATGAAGGTTATACTGTCATATTGAATAAAAAAAACTGGCTTGTGTCTTTGCAAACTTTACAAAAGATCATTTTTCTAGTAAAACTAACAAAGATAAATGTCACCAGGCATTATTACCCATTTTGCATGAGTTGTTTAGGAATTATGTTTAAAGACATTTTTATTGCTTTTTTTGCATTATCTCAGGATTTTAAGATCATTACTTTCATATTGAGTAAAAAACTACTTTTTGTTTTTGCAAACCTTACAAACTCACAATAATACATTATTGCAGCCATTTTTAGATATAACACATGTTTGGTTTTGGAGTTATGTTTTGATAATTTTCATATTTAGTATGACTTTTATACTGTCATATTGAATAAAAAAAAAACTAGCTTGTGTCTTTGCAAACTTTACAAAAGATCATTTTTCTATTAAAACTAACAAAGATACATGTCTCCAGGCATTATTACCCATTTTGCATGGGTTGTTCAGGAATTATGTTTAAAGACATTTTTATTGCTTTTTTCGCATTATCTCAGGATTCTTAGATCATTACTTTCATATTGAGTAAAAAACTACTTTTTGTTTTTGCAAACCTTACAAACTCACATAAATACATTATTAAAGGCATTTTTAGAGATGACACATGTTTGGTTTTGGAGTTATGTTTATATAACTTTTATTATTAGTATGACTGTTATACTGTCATATTGAATTAAAAAAAACTAGCTTGTGTCTTTGCAAACTTTACAAAAGATCATTTTTCTAGTAAAACTAACAAAGATACATGTCTCCAGGCATTATTACCCATTTTGCATGGGTTGTTTAGGAATTATGTTTAAATACATTTTTATTGCTTTTTTCGCATTATCTCAGGATTTTAAGATCATTACTTTCATATTGAGTAAAAAACTACTTTTTGTTTTTGCAAACCTTACAAACTCACAATAATACATTATTAGAGGCATTTTTAGACATGACACATGTTTGGTTTTGGAGTTATGTTTATAACTTTCATATTTAGTATGACTGTTATACTGTCATATTGAATAAAAAAAACTGGCTTGTGTCTTTGCAAACTTTACAAAAGATCATTTTTCTAGTAAAACTAACAAAGATACATGTCTCCAGGCATTATTACCCATTTTGCATGGGTTGTTTAGGAATTATGTTTAAAGACATTTTTATTGCTTTTTTCGCATTATCTCAGGATTCTTAGATCATTACTTTCATATTGAGTAAAAAACTACTTTTTGTTTTTGCAAACCTTACAAACTCACATAAATACATTATTACAGGCATTTTTAGACATGACACATGTTAGGTTTTGGAGTTATGTTTATATAACTTTTACATTTAATATGACTGTTATACTGTCATATTGAATTAAAAAAAACTAGCTTGTGTCTTTGCAAACTTTACAAAAGATCATTTTTCTAGTAAAACTAACAAAGATACATGTCACCAGGCATTATTACCCATTTTGCATGGGTTGTTTAGGAATTATGTTTAAATACATTTTTATTGCTTTTTTCGCATTATCTCAGGATTCTTAGATCATTACTTTCATATTGAGTAAAAAACTATTTTTCTTTTTTGCAAACCTTACAAACTCACATTAATACATTATTACAGGCATTTTTAGACATGACACATGTTTGGTTTTGGAGTTATGTTTATATAACTTTCATATTTAGTATGACTGTTATACTGTCATATTGAATAAAAAAAAACTAGCTTGTGTCTTTGTAAACTTTACAAAAGATCATTTTTCTATTAAAACTAACAAAGATACATGTCTCCAGGCATTATTACCCATTTTGCATGGGTTGTTCAGGAATAATGTTTAAAGACATTTTTATTGCTTTTTTCGCATTATCTCAGGATTCTTAGATCATTACTTTCATATTGAGTAAAAAACTACTTTTTGTTTTTGCAAACCTTACAAACTCACATAAATACATTATTACAGGCATTTTTAGACATGACACATGTTTGGTTTTGGAGTTATGTTTATATAACTTTCATATTTAGTATGACTGTTAAACTGTCATATTGAATAAAAAAAACTGGCTTGTGTCTTTGCAAACTTTACAAAAGATCATTTTTCTAGTAAAACTAACAAAGATACATGTCACCAGGCATTATTACCCATTTTGCATGGGTTGTTTAGGAATTATGTTTAAAGACATTTTTATTGCTTTTTTCGCATTATCTCAGGATTCTTAGATCATTACTTTCATGTTGAGTGAAAAACTACTTTTTGTTTTTGCAAACCTTACAAACTCACATAAATACATTATTACAGGCATTTTTAGACATGACACATGTTTGGTTTTGGAGTTATGTTTATATAACTTTTACATTTAATATGACTGTTATACTGTCATATTGAATTAAAAAAAACTAGCTTGTGTCTTTGCAAACTTTACAAAAGATCATTTTTCTAGTAAAACTAACAAAGATACATGTCTCCAGGCATTATTACCCATTTTGCATGGGTTGTTTAGGAATTATGTTTAAATACATTTTTATTGCTTTTTTCGCATTATCTCAGGATTTTAAGATCATTACTTTCATATTGAGTAAAAAACTCCTTTTTGTTTTTGCAAACCTTACAAACTCACGATAATACATTATTACAGGCATTTTTAGACATAACACATGTTTGGTTTTGGAGTTATGTTTATATAACTTTCATATTTAGTATGACTGTTATACTGTCATATTGAATAAAAAAAAACTAGCTTGTGTCTTTGCAAACTTTACAAAATATAATTTTTCTATTAAAACTAACAAAGATACATGTCTCCAGGCATTATTACCCATTTTGCATGGGTTGTTCAGGAATTATGTTTAAAGACATTTTTATTGCTTTTTTCGCATTATCTCAGGATTCTTAGATCATTATTTTCATATTGAGTAATAAACTACTTTTTGTTTTTGCAAACCTTACAAACTCACATAAATACTTTATTTAAGGCATTTTTAGACATGACACATGTTTGGTTTTGGAGTTATGTTTATATAACTTTTATTATTAGTATGACTGTTATACTGTCATATTGAATTAAAAAAAACTAGCTTGTGTCTTTGCAAACTTTACAAAAGATCATTTTTCTAGTAAAACTAACAAAGATACATGTCTCCAGGCATTATAACCCATTTTGCATTGGTTGTTTAGGAATTATGTTTGAATACATTTGTATTGCTTTTTTCGCATTATCTCAGGATTTTAAGATCATTACTTTCATATTGAGTAAAAAACTACTTTTTGTTTTTGCAAACCTTACAAACTCACAATAATACATTATTGCAGCCATTTTTAGATATAACACATGTTTGGTTTTGGAGTTATGTTTTGATAATTTTCATATTTAGTAGGACTGTTATACTGTCTTATTGAATTAAAAACAACTAGCTTGTGTCTTTGCAAACTTTACAAAATATACATTTCCTAGTAAAACTAACAAAGATACATGTCTCCAGGCATCATTACCCATTTTGCCTGGGTTGTTTAGGAGTTATGTTTAAATACATTTTTATTGCTTTTTTCGCATTATCTCAGGATTCTAAGATCATTACTTTCATATTGAGTAAAAAACTACTTTTTGTTTTTGCAAACCTTACAAACTCACATAAATACATTATTAAAGGCATTTTTAGAGATGACACATGTTTGGTTTTGGAGTTATGTTTATAACTTTCATATTTAGTATGAAGGTTATACTGTCATATTGAATAAAAAAAACTGGCTTGTGTCTTTGCAAACTTTACAAAAGATCATTTTTCTAGTAAAACTAACAAAGATAAATGTCACCAGGCATTATTACCCATTTTGCATGAGTTGTTTAGGAATTATGTTTAAAGACATTTTTATTGCTTTTTTTGCATTATCTCAGGATTTTAAGATCATTACTTTCATATTGAGTAAAAAACTACTTTTTGTTTTTGCAAACCTTACAAACTCACAATAATACATTATTGCAGCCATTTTTAGATATAACACATGTTTGGTTTTGGAGTTATGTTTTGATAATTTTCATATTTAGTATGACTTTTATACTGTCATATTGAATAAAAAAAAAACTAGCTTGTGTCTTTGCAAACTTTACAAAAGATCATTTTTCTATTAAAACTAACAAAGATACATGTCTCCAGGCATTATTACCCATTTTGCATGGGTTGTTCAGGAATTATGTTTAAAGACATTTTTATTGCTTTTTTCGCATTATCTCAGGATTCTTAGATCATTACTTTCATATTGAGTAAAAAACTACTTTTTGTTTTTGCAAACCTTACAAACTCACATAAATACATTATTAAAGGCATTTTTAGAGATGACACATGTTTGGTTTTGGAGTTATGTTTATATAACTTTTATTATTAGTATGACTGTTATACTGTCATATTGAATTAAAAAAAACTAGCTTGTGTCTTTGCAAACTTTACAAAAGATCATTTTTCTAGTAAAACTAACAAAGATACATGTCTCCAGGCATTATTACCCATTTTGCATGGGTTGTTTAGGAATTATGTTTAAATACATTTTTATTGCTTTTTTCGCATTATCTCAGGATTTTAAGATCATTACTTTCATATTGAGTAAAAAACTACTTTTTGTTTTTGCAAACCTTACAAACTCACAATAATACATTATTAGAGGCATTTTTAGACATGACACATGTTTGGTTTTGGAGTTATGTTTATAACTTTCATATTTAGTATGACTGTTATACTGTCATATTGAATAAAAAAAACTGGCTTGTGTCTTTGCAAACTTTACAAAAGATCATTTTTCTAGTAAAACTAACAAAGATACATGTCTCCAGGCATTATTACCCATTTTGCATGGGTTGTTTAGGAATTATGTTTAAAGACATTTTTATTGCTTTTTTCGCATTATCTCAGGATTCTTAGATCATTACTTTCATATTGAGTAAAAAACTACTTTTTGTTTTTGCAAACCTTACAAACTCACATAAATACATTATTACAGGCATTTTTAGACATGACACATGTTAGGTTTTGGAGTTATGTTTATATAACTTTTACATTTAATATGACTGTTATACTGTCATATTGAATTAAAAAAAACTAGCTTGTGTCTTTGCAAACTTTACAAAAGATCATTTTTCTAGTAAAACTAACAAAGATACATGTCACCAGGCATTATTACCCATTTTGCATGGGTTGTTTAGGAATTATGTTTAAATACATTTTTATTGCTTTTTTCGCATTATCTCAGGATTCTTAGATCATTACTTTCATATTGAGTAAAAAACTATTTTTCTTTTTTGCAAACCTTACAAACTCACATTAATACATTATTACAGGCATTTTTAGACATGACACATGTTTGGTTTTGGAGTTATGTTTATATAACTTTCATATTTAGTATGACTGTTAAACTGTCATATTGAATAAAAAAAACTGGCTTGTGTCTTTGCAAACTTTACAAAAGATCATTTTTCTAGTAAAACTAACAAAGATACATGTCACCAGGCATTATTACCCATTTTGCATGGGTTGTTTAGGAATTATGTTTAAAGACATTTTTATTGCTTTTTTCGCATTATCTCAGGATTCTTAGATCATTACTTTCATGTTGAGTGAAAAACTACTTTTTGTTTTTGCAAACCTTACAAACTCACATAAATACATTATTACAGGCATTTTTAGACATGACACATGTTTGGTTTTGGAGTTATGTTTATATAATTTTCATATTTAGTATGACTGTTATACTGTCATAATGAATAAAAAAAAACTGGCTTGTGTCTTTGCAAACTTTATAAAAGATCATTTTTCCAGTAAAACTAAAAAAGATACATGTTTCCAGGCATTATTAGCCATTTTGCATATGTTGTTTCGGAGTAATGTTTAAATACATTTTTATTGCTTTTTTCACATTATCTCAGGATTTTAAGAACATTACAGTCATATTGAGTAAAAAAAACTACTTCTTGTGTTTGCAAGATTTAAAAAAGCATGTGTTTCGAGTAAAACGGCCAAGGATGCATTATTTCAGGCATTATTAGCCATTTTTCATGTGTGGTTTGAGTTATGGTTAAATAACTGTCATATACTGTCAGTTATGACATAGTAAGTAAAACCTAATTTATGTATTTGCAAACCTTACAAAATCATTTAAATCTAGTAAAACTCACATGGATTCAACATTACAGAATTTTTTAGACATTTTGCATGTTTGGTTTAGGAATTATGTTGGAATCATTTTTATTAATTTGTTCGTATTATCTCAGAATTTTAGAACATTACTGTCATATTGAGTAAAAAAATAATTTTTGTGTTTGCAAGCCTTAAAAAAGCATATGTTTCGAGTAAAACTTACAAGAATGCATTATTTCAGGCATTGTTAGTCATTTTTCATGTGTAGTTTAAGAGTTATGTTTAAATAACTGTCATATTGAGTGTGGCAGTTATACTGTCATATTGAGTAAAAAAAACTAACCTGTCTTTGCAAACCTTACAAAAGAAAATGTTTCTAGTAACACTCACAAAGATACATTTTTTCACGCATTATTAGACATGTTTCATGTGTGGTTAGGAGTTATAAATAAATAATTGTCATATTGAGTGTTACAGTTTTAATGTCATTATGTGTAAAACCTAATTTTTGTATTTGCAAACCTTACAAAAACAATTGATTCTAGTAAAACTTATATAGATTCAATATTACAGGCATTTTTAGACATTTTACATGTTTGGTTTAAAATTTGTGTTTGAATACATTTGTATTGCTTTTTTCGCATTATCTCAGGATTCTAAGAACATTACTTTCATATTGAGTAAAAAACTACTTTTTGTTTTTGCAAACCTTACAAACTCACATAAATACATTATTACAGGCATTTTTAGGCATGACACATGTTTGGTTTTGGAGATATGTTTATATAACTTTCATATTTAGTATGACTGTTATACTGTCATATTGAATAAAAAAAACTAGCTTGTGTCTTTGATATCTTTACAAAAGATCATTTTTTTAAACTAACAACGTTACATGTCTCCCTAGGCATTATTAGCCATTTTGCATGTGTTGTTTAGGAGTTAGGTTTAAATACATTTGTATTGCTTTTTTCCCATTATCTCAGGGTTCTAAGAACTTTAAAGTCAAGTAAAAAACTACTTTTTGTGTTTGCAAAATGTAAAACTCAGTAAAACTCCCAATGATTCATTATTTCAGGCATTATTAGCCATTTTTTTGTGTGGTTTATGAGTTATGTTTAAATAACTGTCATATTGAGTGTGATTTTGTCATTGTGAGTAAAACCTAATTCTTACAAAAACAACCGATTCTAGGAAAACTCACATTGATACAATATTACAGGCATGTTTAGACATATTGCATGTTTGGTTTTGGAGTTATATTTATATAACCTGCTTTCTGAGCCGCCACCTTTGTGGTTTGCGTGTCCCACTGATCCAGGAACTATGTTGTCCGGGGGCTTCTATGGTCTCCCAAGACAAACAGGTCCTAGGTGAGGGATCAGACAAAGAGCAGCTCAAAGACCTTTATTAAAAGTACAATTGAGGACCTAGATTTTTTCTCGCCCGGAAGCAGGTCACCGTGGCTCCCCTGTGGAGGTGTGGCACGATGGCGATTGACGGGCCTGTCCCCATGGGGCCCAGCCGTGCTCAGCTCGAAGAGGCAACGTAGAGCCCCCCTCCAGGGCTCACCACTCATGGGCTGGGTCATAGAGGGTGTAGTGTGAGCTGGGCGGCAGCCGAAGGCAGGGCACTTGGTGGTCCGATTATCGGCTACATAAGCTCGCTCTTGGGACATGGAACGTCACCTCGCTGGGAGGGAAGGAGCCTGAGCTGGTGCTTAAGGTGGAGACGTTCCCGGCTAGATATAGTTGGACTCACAGCAAGGGCTCTGGAACCTGTTCTCTCAGAGGGGCTGGACTGAGCTGAACTTTCATTACTTGCAACGCCAGAGTGGAAGAGATTCCACACTGGCGTTGCAACTAATGAGAGGCTGGGGTGGCAATTCTTGTTGCCCCCCGGCTCAAAGCCTGCACGTTGGACTTTAAACCCAATAGACGAGATGGTAGCTTCCTTCAGCCTTCGGGTTGGGTGACGGGTCCTGACTGTTGTTTGTGTTTACACACCAAACAGCAGCTCAGAGTACCAACTCTTTTTGGATTCCCTTGAGGGAGTACTGGAGAGTGCTCCCTCGGGTGATTCCCTTGTTCTGCTGGTGGACTTCAACGCTATGTTGGCAACGACTGTGAAACCTGGAGAGTCGTGATTGGGAAAAATGGCCACCCGGATCTGAACCCAAGTGGTGCTTTGTTATTGGACTTTTGTGCTTGCCACGGATTGTCCATAACAAACACAATGTTCAAACATAAGGGTGTCCATATGTGCACTTGGCACAAGGACACCCTCGGCCGCATGATTGACTTTGTAGTTGTGTCATGGGATTTGCGGCCTCATATTTTGGACACTCGGTGAAGAGAGGGGCAGAGCTTTCTACCAACCACCACCTGGTGGTGAGCTGGCTCCGATGGTAGGGGGGGATGCCGGTCAGACCTGGCAGGCCCAAACGCATTGTAAGGGTCTGCTGGGAACACCTAGCAGAGTCTCCTGAAGAACTTTGAACATGTCCGGAAGAACTTTGAACATGTCACGAGGGAGGTGCTGGACATTGAGTCTGAGTGGACCATGTTCCGTTCCTCTCTTGTTGAGCCAGCTGATTGAAGCTGTGGCCGCAAGGTGTTTGGTGCCTGTCGTGGTGGTAATCCACCAGCAGTGAGGGATGCTGTCAAGCTGAAGAAAGAGCCACCGGGTCCTTTTGGCTCATGGGACTCCAGAGGCAGTGCGCATACCGACAGGCCAAGCCAGACCTCCTCAGTCCCACCAACACGTCTTCCTATGAGGAAACAGTGCCGGGGAAGTCTGTGGTGGGCTCTCCTATTTCTGGGGCTGAGGTTGCCAAGGTAGTTAAAAAGCTCCTCGGTGGCAAGGCCCCGGGGGTATGAGCTCCGTCCGGAGTTCCTTAAGGCTCTGGATGCTGTGGGGCAGTCTTGATTGACAAGACTGCAACATTGCGTCTACATCGGGGGCGGTACCTCTGGATTGGCAGACCGGGGTGGTGGTTCCTCTCTTTAAGAAGGGGAACCGGAGGGTGTGTTCCAACTATCGTAGATCACACTCCCCAGCCTTCCCGGTAAGGTCTATTCATGTGTAATGAAGAGGAGGAACCTCGGATCCAGGACGAACAGTGTGGTTTTCGTCCTGGTCGTGGAACGGTAGACCAGCTCTATACTCTCGGCAGTGTCCTTGAGTGTGCATGGGAGTTTGCCCAACCAGTCTACATAAGTTTTGTGGACTTGGAGAAGACATTCGACCTTGGCCCCCGGTAAATCCTGTGGGGAGTGCTCAGAGAGTATGCAGTATCGGCATGTCTGATTGTGGCGGGTGTCTCCCTGTATGATCAGTGTCAGAGCTTGGTCCGCATTGCCGGCAGTATGTCGGACCCCTTTCCAGTGAGGGTTGGACTCCGCCAAGGCTGCCCTTTGTCACCGATTCTGTTCATAACTTTAATGGACAGAATATCTAGGCGCAGTCATGGCTTTGAGGATCCCCTCAACGCCATGACTGCGCCTGGTTTGGTGGCTGCAGGATTAGGTCTCTGCTTTTTGCAGATGATGTGGTCCTGATGGCTTCAACTGGCCAAGATCTTCAGCTTTCATTGGATCGGTTCGCAGTGAAGCGACTGGGATGAGAATCAGCACCTCCAAGTCCGAGTCCATGGTTCTCGCCCGGGAAAGGGTGGAGTGCCATCTCGAGGTTGGGAAAGAGATCTTGCCCCAAGTGAAGGAGTTCAAGTACCTAGGAGTCTTGTTCACGAGTGAGGATAGAGTGGATTGTGAGATCTACAGGCGGATCGGTGCGGCGTCTTCAGTAATTAGGACGCTATATCGATCCGTTGTGGTGAAGAAGGAGCTGAGCCAGAAGGAAAAGCTTTCAATTTACCGGTCGATCAACGTTCCCATCCTCACCTATGGTCATGAGCTTTGGATTATGACCGAAAGGACAAGGTCACGGGTACAAGCGGCCGAAATGAGTTTCCTCCGCCGGGTGGTGGGTCTCTCCCTTAGAGATAGGGTGAGAAGCTCTGTCCTCTGGGAGGAACTCAGTGTAAAGCCGCTGCTCCTCCACATTGAGAGGAGCCAGATGAGGTGGTTCGGGCATCTGCTCAGGATGCCACCCGAACGCCTCCCTAGGTCCGAACGGCAGGAGGCCATGGGGAAGACCTAGGATACATTGGAAAGACTATGGCCTGGGAACGCCTCGGGATCCCCCGAGAAGAGCTGGACGAAGTGGCTGGGGAGAGGGAAGTCTGGGCTCTCTGCTTAGGCTGCTGCCCCCGCAACCCGACCTCGGATAAGCAGAAGAAAATGGATGGATTTAGTATGACAGTTATACTGTCATATTGAGTGTGACAGTATACTGTCATAAAACCCAATTTTTGTATTTGCAAACCTGATTCTAGTAAAACTCACATCTCTACAATATTACAGGCAATTTTGGACATAATGCACGTTTGGTTTTGGAGTTATGTTCATACAACTTTAATATATAGTATGACATCTATACTGTTATAATGAGTAAAAAAACTAACTTGTGTCTGTCATAAAACTCAATTTTTGTATTTGCAAACCTTACAAAAACATATGATTCTAGTAAAACTCACATGGATTCAGTATTACAGGCATTTTTAGACATTTTGCATGTTTGGTTTAGGAATCATGTTGGAATACATTTGTATTGTTTTTTTCACATTATCTCAGCATTTTAAGAACTTACTGTCATATTGAGTAAAAAAAACCTTTTGTGTTTGCAAGCCCTAAAAAAACAACCGATTCTAGTAAAACTCACATTGATACAATATTACAGGCATGTTTAGACATCTTGCATGTTTGGTTTTGGAGTTATGTTTATTTAACCTGCTTTCTGAGCCGCCACCTTTGTGGTTTGCGTGTCCCACTGATCCTAGGAGCTATGTTGTCCGGGGGCTTCTATGCCCCCTGATAGGGTCCCCCAAGACAAACAGGTCCTAGGTGAGGAATCAGACAAAGAGCAGCTCAAAGACCTTTATGAAAAGTACAAATCGAGGACCTAGATATTTTCTCGCCCGGACGCGGGTCACCGTGGCTCCCCTGTGGAGCCAGGCCCAGAGGTGGGGCACGATGGCGAGCGACTGGTGCCCATGGGGCCCAGCTCGAAGAGGCAACGTGGGTCCCCCCTGCAATAGGCTCACCACTCATGGGCTGGGTCATAGAGGTCGGGTGCAGTGTTAGCTGGGCGGAAGCCGAAGGCAGGGCACTTGGCGGTCCGATAATCGGCTACATAAGCTCGCTCTTGGGACGTGGAATGTCACCTCGCGAGGTGGAGAAGTTCCCGGCTAGATAAAGCTGGACTCACTTCGACGCACAGCAAGGGCTCTGGAACCTGTTCTCTCAAGAGGGGTTGGACTCTCTTCCACTCTGGCGTTGCAAGTAATGAGAGGCTGGGTTGGCAATTCTTGTTGCCCCCCGGCTCAAAGCCTGCACGTTGGACTTAACCCAGAAGACGAGATGGTAGCTTCCCTCCGCTTTCGGGTTGGGTGACGGGTCCTGACTGTTGTTGGTGTTTACGCACCAAACAGCAGCTCAGAGTACCCACTCTTTTTGGATTCCCTTGAGAGTGCTCCCTCGGGTGATTCCCTGGGGGTCTTCAACGCTCATGTTGGCAACGACTTTGAAACCTGGAGAGTCGTGATTGGGAAACATGGCCACCCGGATCTGAACCCAAGTGGTGCTTTGTTATTGAGCTTTTGTGCTCGTCACGGATTGTCCATAACAAACACAATGTTCAAACATAAGGGTGTCCATATGTGCACTTGGCACCAGGACACCCTCGGCCGCAGTTCCATTATTGACTTTATAGTTGTGTCATGGGATTTGCGGCCTCATGTTTTGGACACTCGGGTGAAGAGAGGGGCGAGCTTTCTACCGATCACCACCTGGTGAGCTGGCTCCGATGGTGGGGTAGGATCCCGGACAGACCTGCATTGTGAGAGTCTTTTGGGAATGCCTAGCAGAGTCTCCTGTCAGAGAGAGTTTCTTTTTCCACCTCCGGAGGAACTTTGAACATGTCACAAAGGAGGTGCTGGACATTGAGTCTGAATGGATCATGTTCCGTGCCTCTCTTGTCAAGCCAGCTGATTGGAGCTGTGGCCGCAAGGTGTTTGGTGCCTGTCGTGGCGGTGACCCTAGAACCCGCTGGTGGCCACCAGCAGTGCGGGATGCCGTCAAGCTGAAGAAAGAGCTTATCTGGTCCTTTTGGCTCATGGGACTCCAGAGGCAGCGGGCATACCGACAGGCCAAGCAGTGCCTGGGGAATCTGTGGTGGGCTCTCCTATTTCTGGGGCTGAGGTTGCCAAGGTAGTTTTAAAAGCTCCTCTGTGGCAAGGCCCCGGGGGTGGATGAGCTCCGTCCGGAGTTCCTTAAGGCTCTGGATGCTGTGGGGCTGTTTTAGTTGACAAGACTCTGCAACATCGCGTGGACATCAGGGGCGGTACCTCTGGATTGGCAGACCGGGGTGGTGGTTCCTCTCTTTAAGAAGGGGAACCGGAGGGTGTGTTCCAACTATCGTAGATCACACTCCTCAGCCTTCCCGGTAAGGTCTATTCATGTGTACTGGAGAGGAGGAACCTCGGATCCAGGACGAACAGTGTGGTTTTCGTCCTGGTCGTGGAACGGTAGACCAGCTCTATACTCTCGGCAGGGTCCTTGAGTGTGCATGGGAGTTTGTCCAACCAGTCTACATGTGCTTTGTGGACTTGGAGAAGACATTCGACCGTGGCCACCCCGGGAAGTCCTGTGGGGAGTGCTCAGAGAGTATGGGGTATCGGCATGTCTGATTGTGGCGGGTCGCTCCCTGTATGATCGGTGTCAGAGCTTGGTCCGCATTGCCAGCAGTAAGTTGGCTGCCCTTTGTCACCAAATGTGTTCATAAATTTTATGGACAGAATTTCTAGGCGCAGTCATGGCGTTGAGGGGATCCGGTTTGGTGGCTGCAGGATTAGGTCTCTCCTTTTTGCAGATGATGTGGTCCTTATGGCTTTAACTGGCCAGGATCTTCAGCTCTCATTGGATTGGTTCGCAGCCGAGTGTGAAGCGACTGGGATGAGAATCAGCACCTCCAAGTCCGAGGTTCTCGCCCGGGAAAGGGTGGAGTGCCATCTCGAGGTTGGGCAGGAGATCTTGCCCCAAGTGGATGAGTTCAAGTACCTGGAGTCTTGTTCATGAGTGAGGGAAGAGTGGATCGTGAGTAATGAGGACGCTATATAGATTTGTTGTGGTAAGAAGGAGCTGCGCCAGAAGGAAAAGCTCTCAATTTACCGGTCAATCTACGTTCCCATCCTCACCTATGGTCATGAGCTTTGGGTTATGACCGAAAGGACAAGATCACGGGTACAAGCGGCCGAAATGAGTTTTCTCCGCTGGGTGGCGGGTCTCTCCCTTACTGAAAGAATTTTCACCGTTTAATTACAGTAACCTACTGGCAGCTAATGGTTCCAGTATAAAACTGTTTTTCTACAGCACACATACTGTGATTTATCACTACAGTTTATTACTGTAAAAAGTATCACAGTACTGTGCTGTATCAAATATACGCTTCACAGCATAATACTGTCATCTGTTTAGCGGCATTACACTGTTATTTTAGTGTATCTACTGTAATATCCATTAACAGTTAATTACAGTAAAATAATTGTAAGCACTATAGACTGAGCTTTACAGTATAATGCCACCAGAAGTTAATGAGTTGAACTTTTAATTTTTCAAAATCAAAACCCCTGCAATCTGCTGGCATAAAAATGACTGGAGAAATGGCCTTGCAAGATTATGTTTTTATTAACCAATTATTTTAAAGTGCATCAAATAAATTCAATGTACATTTAGTGCATTCTTCTTATTTTCAGTAAAGTATTTTAACATTTATAACATGTCCACTTAATTTCTAACTGGAGACAAAACACTGAACACGAGTCCAGTGTTTAGTTGTCGGCTACATAAAGCCCCACTCAAAGTCTGTGAGATGTTTTATAAGGGTGGCTACGTGAGGATTTACAGTTGCTGCCTTTTTCTGGACCAGCTTCCCGGTCTTCTTGGACACCACCTTTCCCTAGCTAGCCTTTGTTCCCCTCTCAGGGTTAACGCCAATGAATCGCCTAAAAAAGAGAGAAAGCATATTAGATATTCTGTTGTGATTGAAGATTACTTGCAGTCGATACAGAACCCCCCTCACATTGTTATTTAGGAATATGCACTGCACAAATATTAATATCAATTTTAGGATATATTTGAGCCTATACCATAACCACAGCTGTAGATGAGTGAATGCTCTAAAACCCATTAAGACCAATTCAGAGAGGAAGACAATGCTAAAGCCTCCCCAATCCCTCTCTCTATTTATGTTTTCTCTCCATCTACGGGACCGTGTATTTACGCTGATGTTTCCTGCTTTCACCCATTTAACATATCGTTACCTGCTCATTACCTATCTGCTCTGCATCCTGGGGTCACACTGGTGCTTCTTGCCTTTACCCATTCAACATATCTTTACCTGCACATTACCTACCTTCTCTGTATCCTGGAGTCAAGCTGGTGTTTCCTGCCTTTACTCATTCAACATATCTTTACCTGCACATTACCTACCTTCCCTGCATCCTTGGGTCACACTGGTGCTTCTTTCTTTCACCATACAACATATCTTCACCTGCACATACCTACCTTGTCTGCATGGCCTCGACCACACCTGCGCTTCCTTCTTTCACCCATTCAACATACCTTCACCCGCACATTACCTACCTTCCCTGCATAGTGGGGTCACACTGGTGCTTCCTGCCTTTACCCATTCAACATATCTTCACCCGCACATTACCTACTTGCTCTGCATTCTCGGGTCAAGCTGGTGCTTCCTGCCATCATCCAGTCAACATATCTTTACCTGCAAAGTACCTACTTTTTCTGCATCCTGGGGTCAAACAGGTGCTTCCTTCTTTGACCCAGTCAACATATCTTTACCTGCACATTACCTACCTTCTCTGTATCCTAGAGTCAAACTGGTGCTTCGGTCCCTAATAAGAAGGTCCACAAAGGAACAGAAGAGTCATTGATTTAAGGCACAAAATTGGGGAAAGGACAAGTCAAATTCCTGAACAGAGGTGACAAATATAAAATAAAATATCCTAACAGTATTTTAACAGTATCAAGAGGATTTACCTTTGAACAAATTCCAATGTCCGAGGACCTTCCTCTTGGTATTCCAAGTTGAACACATAGTAGGTGGCAAGAAGGGCAGCAAGCCCTGAGATTAAGCTAGGTTGGACGCCTTTGCAGATGACATCACCTTCCATGCTGATCATCCAACGTTTTATTGTGACTTTGTCACCAGCAACTGGTACAGTCAAGAAATGCAGTTTATGTTCCTAAACAGTATCCAATATGGGTAGCATTTTAAAAGTATTTGGAATGGCCACCTCACTCGCTCTCTCTTTCCTCTGTTTACAGCTAGTCTCCTAAGGCAGTGGTTCTCAAATGGGGGTACGCGTACTCCTGGGGGTACTTGAAGGTATGCCAAGGGGTACGTGAGATTTTTTTTTAATATTCTAAAAATAGCAACAATTCAAAAATCCTTTATAAATATATTTATTGAATAATACTTCGACAAAATATGAATGTAAGTTCATAAACTGAACAACTAATCAAGTAGGCTATTCCATTCATTACCATAAAGCCAGAGTTTCCCCCATGCCATGATGGTTTGACCCTACCTGGCGGTGCCACACGGCACCAACTGTCAATCAACTATCCATGTAGAAAACAATGGAGGCTTGGTTAAAGCGTAGTGGACATGTTCCATAAATATTGATCTTAAAGATTTCTTTTTTTTTGAAGAAATGTTGAGAATGAAGTTCATGAATCCAGATGGATCTCTATTGCAATCCCCAAAGAGGGCACTTTAAGTTGATTACTTCTATGTGTAAAAATCTTTATTTATAATTGAATCACTTGTTTATTTTTCAACAAGTTTTTAGTTATTTTTATATCTTTTTTTCCAAATAGTTCAAGAAAGACCACAACAAATGAGCAATATTTTGCACTGTTATACAATTTAATAAATCAGAAACTGATGACATAGTGCTGTATTTTACTTCTTTATCTCTTTTTTTCAACCAAAAATGCTTTGCTCTGATTAGGGGGTACTTGAATTTAAAAAATGTTCACAGGGGTACATCACTGAAAAAAGGTTGAGAACCACTGTCCTAAGGCAGTGGTTCTCAACCTTTTTTCAGTGCTGTGAACATTTTTTTAATGCAAGTAGACCTCCATGTCTTTATAACAGGAATATCCTGAATTCTCAAGTTGCATATCACAATAGTCATCATCAGTGTTAATAACACAAGAGCTGCTTGGATTTGCTGTTGAGCAAGTCAAACTTCGTTCAGTGTAGCCGTAGTGCTTCCTTGACACGTGCGATGTGAAAGTAGACTTAACTGTAAATCTTTTTTCACATTGACTGAAGGGGCACGTAACTGTCGGTAATATGACTTTTCAAATGCAGGAAAAGGGCCCGTATATCATCGCACTTCGCGCTACATGAGACAATATTACAAGGTAAACCTTCTGCGCTATACATATCAGTCCTACTCTTGCCATATTTATGACGACGGCTGTGAGTTTTGAAGGCTGAGAAGTTGGAAAAAACTCTTGTGCATTTAGGGAAAGCACACTTAAACGATGCATTAGGCATACAACTATGACTTCGCATGTGTCTAACATACGCAAATACATTGCTGCAAGTCGTAGCACATATGTTGCAAGTTATCATCTTTTATGATGACTATGACAAAAAAGAAGAAAACTTAGCTAGCTAGCATGCGGCGGTACATGCGCGTGGTCAACGATAGTGTCTGTGATGCTGACTGTGACGCTATGTCATTTCGGACTTTATAAATATATATATAAAGTAATTCAAACAGAAAATGACACATCAAGGTACAAGTGACTCTTACCTTGTTATCAAAAACACACAATGCAGTAGGATGGATTTAGCAGGGTCGGCCAGGTGAAATGAAGCTCGGTTGGACGAATTGTGGGCGGACCCAAGAAACAAGTCTGAAAAATACTGAATTACACTGTAGGTTTTACAGTAACTTACTGCTGGTTGATATTTTTTGAAAAATGCAACAAAATTTACAGTACTTAACTGCATTTAAGAAGAACATGATAGGTTGATTGGCAACACTAAATTGGCCCTAGTGTGTGAATGTGAGTGTGAATGTTGTCTGTCTATCTGTGTTGGCCCTGCGATGAGGTGGCGACTTGTCCAGGGTGTACCCCGCCTTCCGCCCGATTGTAGCTGAGATAGGCTCCAGCGCCCCCCGCGACCCCGAAGGGAATAAGCGGTAGAAAATGGATGGATGGATGGAGTATATAACTGTAATTTTATTTTTTATTTTTACAGTAATTTTTTACAGTGAAGGTCATGGGTGTCAAACTCATGTAATTTGACTTGGCCCTTGAGGCAATATCAAATTAACACTAAAGCTGGACCGGCGATTATACATTGCGGCAGTGCCGCGGTAACACCGCATTCACCGCTACTTCTAATACTTGCCAAGACAAAAGTGACTCCAGCACTGCTCCCGAATTTTTTATTTTTTATTTTCAGCTAGTCAAACGAGTGCCGGCCCAGTTTCACGTCAGTGCAGCTTCTGCACCCACACACAATTGAATGCAACGCATACTTCATCAACAGCGATACAGGTTACACTGACGGTAGCCAAATAAAAAACTTTAACACTTTTAGAAATATACGCCACACTGTGAATCCACACCAAACAAGAATGACAAACACATTTCGGGAGAACATCCACACCGTAACACAACATGAACACAACAGAACAAATACCCGGAACTCTTTGTAGCACTAAATCTTCCGGGACGCTACAAGGTGTGTGTGTGTGTGGGGGGCGGGGGTTTGGTGGTAGCGGGGGTGTATTTTGTAGCGTCCCGAAAGAGTTAGTGCTGCAAAAGATTCTGGGTATTTGTTCTTTTGTGTTTATGTTATGTTACGGTGCAGATGTTCTCCCGAAAAGTGTTTTTTATTTTTGTTTGGTGTGGGTTCACAGTGTGGCGTATATTTCTAACAGTGTTAAGGTTTTTTATACTGGCACCCTCAGTGTAACCTGTATCGCTGTTGATGAAGTATGCGTTGCATTCATTTGTGTATGCGTGCTGAAGCTGCACATATCTTGTGACTGGGTCTGAATGATGTTAGAATTGGGTGTACGAGATATGACTGTTGAACACCTTATTCGATAATGAAAGTTGCCTCAGCTCAAAGCCTGAGCCCCGACATTAAAGAACTAGCATCTAAAAAAAGATGCCAGGTATCTGGCTTGGGCACATCAAATTAGATCAGTGTGTTGCAAACTGAGCAGTTTAAAGTCCTGAATGGTTGTTTTATTCATTGTTATTTTATTTTCAAATTTATTAGCCTGTGGAAAAAGTTAATGTTGATATTTACCTCAGAAGGCTGCAAATAGAAAAGAGGCATTCAATTTTTATTTAAATTGTATTTGATATGCAATTGATATTTTTTAATTATTATTATTATTATTTGAAACTCCATTTTGCATGTCACTATAAAGTTATATAAGCCTTGCTTGTTCAATATTCAATGCAAAACTTGTTTGGGTCCCTATTAAAAGGTTAATTTGTTCAACCTTGGCCCGCGGCTTTGTTCAGTTTTAAACTTTGGCCCACTCTGTATTTGAGTTTGACACCCCTGGTGAAGGTGAAGCTCTGTCGTCCTGGAGGCCACGGGGAAGACCCAGGACACACTGGGAACACTATGTCTCCCGGCTGGCCTGGGAACGCCTCGGGATCCCCTGAGAAAAGGTCCTAGGTGAGGGATCAGACAAAGAGCAGCTCAAAGACCTTTATGAAAAGTACAAATCGAGGACCTAGATTTTTTCTCGCCCAGGCGCAGGTCACCGTGGCTCCCCTGTGGAGCCAGGCGCAGAGGTGGGGCACGATGGCGAGCGACTGGTGGCCGGGCCTGTCTCCATGGGGCCCTGCCGGGCTCAGCTCGAAGAGGCAACGTGGGTCAACCCTCCAATGGGCTCATCACTCATGGGCCCATTGAGGTCATAGAGGTCAGATGCAGTGTGAACTGGGCTAGAGCCGAAGGCAGGGCACTTGGCGGTCCGATTATCGGCTACATAAGCTCGCTCTTGGGACGTGGAACGTCACCTCGCTGGGAGGGAAAGAGCCTGAGCTGGTGCGCAAGGTGAAGAAGTTCCGGCTAGATATAGTTGGACTCACTTCGACGCACAGCAAGGGCTCTGGAACCTGTTCTCTCAAGAGGGGCTGGACTCTCTTCCACTCTGGCGTTGCAAGCAATGAGAGGCTGGGGTGGCAATTGTTGTTGCTCAAAGCCTGCACGTTGGACTTTAACCCAGTAGACGAGATGGTAGCTTCCCTCCGCTTTCGGGTTGGGTGACGGGTCCTGACTGTTGTTTGTGTTTACGCACCAAACAGCAGCTCAGAGTACCCACTCTTTTTGGATTCCCTTGAGGGAGTACTGGAGAGTGCTCCCTCGGGTGATTCCCTTGTTCTGTTGGGGGACTTCAATGCTCATGTTGGCAAGGACAGTGAAACCTGGAGAGTCGTGATTGGGAAAAATGGCCACCCGGATCTGAACCCAAGTGGTGCTTTGTTATTGGACTTTTGTGCTCGTCACGGATTGTCCATAACAAACACAATGTTCAAACATAAGGAAGAACTTTGAACATGTCACGAGGGAGGTGCTGGACATTGAGTCTGAGTGGACCATGTTCCGTGCCTCTCTTGTCGAGCCTGCTGATTGGAGCTGTGGCCGCAAGGTATTTGGTGCCTGTCGTGGCGGTAATCCTAGAACTCGCTGGTGGCCACCAGCAGTGAGGGATGCCGTCAAGCTGAAGAAAGAGCCTATCGGGTCCTTTTGGCTCATGGGACTCCAGAGGCAGCGGGCATACCGACGGCCAAGCAGTGCCTGGGGAATCTGTGGTGGACTCTCCTATTTCTGGGGCTTAGGTTGCCTAGGTAGTTAAAAAGCTCCTCTGTGGCAAGGCCCCGGTGGTGGATGAGTTCCTTAAGGCTCTGGATACTGTGGGGCTGTCTTGGTTGACAAGACTCTGCAACATCGCGTGAACATTGGGGGCGGTACCTCTGGATTGGCAGACCGGGGTGGTGGTTCCTCTCTTTAAGAAGGGGAACCGGAGGGTGTGTTCCAACTATCGTGAAACACACTCCTCAGCCTTCCCGGTAAGGTCTATTCATGTCTACTGGAGAGGAGGAAACTCGGATCCAGGACGAACAGCGTGGTTTTCGTCCTGGTCGTGGAACGGTAGACCAGGTCTATACTCTCGGCAGGGTCCTTGACTGTGAAGCGACTGGGATGAGAATCAGCACCTCCAAGTCCAAGTCCATGGTTCTCGCGCAGGAAAGGGTCGAGTGCCATCTCCAGGTTGGGGAGGAGATCTTGCCCCAAGTGGAGGAGTTCAAGTACCTAGGAGTCTTGTTCACGAGTGAGGATAGAGTGGATCGAGAGATCCACAGGCGGATTGGTGCGGCGTCTTCAGTATTGAGGACGCTATATCGATCCGTTGTGGTGAAGAAGGAGCTGAGCCAGAAGGAAAAGCTCTCAATTTACCGTCGATCTACGTTCCCAGCTTTGGGTTATGACCGAAAGGACAAGCGGCTGGAATGCGTTTCCTCTGCCGGGTGGTGGGTCTCTCCCTTAGAGACAGGGTGAGAAGCTCTGTCATCCGGGAGGAACTCAAAGTATAGCCGCTGCTCCTCCACATTGAGAGGAGCCATGAGGTGGTTCGGGCATCTGCTCAGGATGCCACCCGAACGCCTCTAGGGAGGTGTGGCAGGAGGCCACGGGGAAGACCTAGGACACATTGGAAAGACTATGTCCCCGGCTGGCCTGGGAACGCCTCGGAATACCCCGAGAAGAGCTGGACGAAGTGGCTGGGGAGAGGGAAGTCTGGGATTTTCTGCTCAGGCTGCTGCCCCCGCAACCCGACCTCGGATAAGCGGAAGAAAATGGATGGATTTAGAATGACAGTTATACTGTCAGATTGAGTACAAAAACTAACTAAACCTTACACAATATAATGTTTCTAGTAAAACTCAGAAAGATCCATATCACCAGGCATTATTAGCCATTTTGCATGTGTGGTTTAGGAGTTATGTTTAAATAAATAACTGTCAGATTGAGTGTGACAGTATACTGTCATAAAACCCAATTTTTGTATTTGCAACCCTGATTCTAGTAAAACTCACATATATACAATATTACAGGCAGTTTTGGACATAATGCATGTTTGGTTTTGGAGTTATGTTTATATAACTTTCATATATAGTATGACAGCTAAACTGTTATATTGAGTAAAATAACTAACTTGTGTTTGTCATAAAACCCAATTTTTGTATTAGCAAACCATACAACTGATTCAAATAAAACTCACATGGATTCAATATTACAGGCATTTTCAGACATTTTGCATGTTTGGTTTAGGAATTATGTTGTAATACATTTGTATTGCTTTTTTCACATTATCTCAGGATTTTTAGAACATTACTGTCATATTGAGTAAAAAAATAATTTTTGTGTTTGCAAGCCTTAAAAAAAGCATATGTTTCCAGTAAAACTCCCAAAGATGCATTATTTCAGGCATTATTAGCCATTTTTCAGGTGTGGTTTAGGAGTTATGTTTAAATAACTGTCATATTGAGTGTGGCGTTACACTGTCATATTGAGTTAAAAAAAACTAACTTGTGTCTTTGCAAACCTTACAAAAGAAAATGTTTCTAGCAACACTCACAAAGATAATTTTTTTCACGCTATTAGACATGTTTCATGTGTATTTAGGAGTTATAATTAAATAACTTTCATATTGAGTGTTAAAGTTATAATGTCATTATGTGTAAAACCTAATTTTTGTATTTGCAAACCTTACAAAAACAATTGATTCTAGTAAAACTTACATAGATTCAATATTACAGGCATTTTTAGACAATTTACATGTTTGGTTTAAAAGTTGTGTTTGAATACATTTGTATTGCTTTTCTCGCATTATCTCAGGATTCTAAGATCATTACTTTCATATTGAGTAAAACACTACTTTTTGTTTTTGCAAACCTTACAAACTCACATGAATATATTATTATAAGCAATTTTAGACATGACACACGTTTGGTTTTGGAGTTATGTTTATATAACTTTTATATTTAGTATGACTGTTATACTGTCCTATTGGTAATAAAAAAAAACTAGCTTGTGTCTTTGCAAACTTTAAAAAATTTCATTTTTCTAGTAAAACTAACAAAGATACATGTCTCCAGGCATTATTACCCATTTTGCATGGGTTGTTTAGGAATTATGTTTAAAGACATTTTTATTGCTTTTTTCGCATTATCTCAGGATTCTTAGATCATTACTTTCATATTGAGTAAAAAACTACTTTTTGTTTTTGCAAACCTTACAAACTCACATAAATACATTATTAAAAGCATTTTTAGACATGACACATGTTTGGTTTTGGAGTTATGTTTATATAACTTTTATTATTAGTATGACTGTTATACTGTCATATTGAATAAAAAAAAACTAGCTTGTGTCTTTGCAAACTTTACAAAAGATCATTTTTCTAGTAAAACTAACAAAGATACATGTCTCCAGGCATTATTACCCATTTTGCATGGGTTGTTTAGCAATTATGTTTAAATACATTTTTATTGCTTTTTTCGCATTATCTCAGGATTTTAAGATCATTACTTTCATATTGAGTAAAAAACTACTTTTTGTTTTTGCAAACCTTACAAACTCACCATTATACATTATTACAGCCATTTTTAGATATAACACATGTTTGCTTTTGGAGTTATGTTTTGATAATTTTCATATTTAGTAGGACTGTTATACTGTCTTATTGAATAAAAACAACTAGCTTGTGTCTTTGCAAACTTTACAAAATATACATTTCCTAGTAAAACTAACAAAGATACATGTCTCCAGGCATCATTACCCATTTTGCCTGGGTTGTTTAGGAGTTATGTTTAAATACATTTTTATTGCTTTTTTCGCATTATCTCAGGATTCTAAGATCATTACTTTCATATTGAGTAAAAAACTACTTTTTGTTTTTGCAAACCTTACAAACTCACATAAATACATTATTACAGACATTTTTAGACATGACACATGTTTGGTTTTGGAGTTATGTTTATATAACTTTTATATTTAGTATGACTGTTATACTGTCATATTGAATAAAAAAAAACTAGCTTGTGTCTTTGCAAACTTTACAAAAGATCATTTTTCTAGTAAAACTAACAAAGATACATGTCTCCAGGCATTATTACCCATTTTGCATGGGTTGTTTAGGAATTATGTTTAAATACATTTTTATTGCTTTTTTCGCATTATCTCAGGATTTTAAGATCATTACTTTCATATTGAGTAAAAAACTACTTTTTGTTTTTGCAAACCTTACAAACTCACATTAATACATTATTACAGGCATTTTTAGACTAATGACACATGTTTGGTTTTGGAGTTATGTTTATAACTTTCATATTTAGTATGACTGTTATACTGTCATATTGAATAAAAAAAACTGGCTTGTGTCTTTGCAAACTTTACAAAAGATCATTTTTCTAGTAAAACTAACAAAGATACATGTCACCAGGCATTATTACCCATTTTGCATGGGTTGTTTAGGAATTATGTTTAAAGACATTTTTATTGCTTTTTTCGCATTATCTCAGGATTCTTAGATCATTACTTTCATGTTGAGTAAAAAACTACTTTTTGTTTTTGCAAACCTTACAAACTCACATAAATACATTATTACAGGCATTTTTAGACATGACACATGTTTGGTTTTGGAGTTATGTTTATATAACTTTTATATTTAATATGACTGTTATACTGTCATATTGAATTAAAAAAAACTAGCTTGTGTCTTTGCAAACTTTACAAAAGATCATTTTTCTAGTAAAACTAACAAAGATACATGTCTCCAGGCATTATTACCCATTTTTCATGGGTTGTTTAGGAATTATGTTTAAAGACATTTTTATTGCTTTTTTCGCATTATCTCAGGATTCTAAAATCCTTACTTTCATATTGAGGAAAAAACTACTTTTTGTTTTTGCAAACCTTACAAACTCACATAAATACATTATTATAGGCAATTTTAGACATGACACACGTTTGGTTCTGGAGTTATGTTTATATAACTTTCATATTTAGTATGACTGTTATACTGTCTTATTGAATAAAAACAACTAGCTTGTGTCTTTGCAAACTTTACAAAAGATACATTTTCTAGTAAAACTAACAAAGATACATGTCTCCAGGCATTATTACCCATTTTCCCTAGGTTGTTTAGGAATTATGTTTAAATACATTTTTATTGCTTTTTTCGCATTATCAGGATTTTAAGATCATTACTTTTATATTGAGTAAAAAACTACTTTTTGTTTTTGCAAACCTTACAAACTCACATAAATACATTATTACAGGCATTTTTAGACATGACACATGTTTGGTTTTGGAGTTATGTTTATATAACTTTCATATTTAGTATGACTGTTATACTGTCATATTGAATAAAAAAAAACTGGCTTGTGTCTTTGCAAACTTTACAAAAGATCATTTTTCCAGTAAAACTAAAAAAGATACATGTTCCCAGGCATTATTAGCCATTTTGCATATGTTGTTTAGGAGTAATGTTTAAATACATTTTTATGCTTTTTTCGCATTATCTCAGGATTTTAAGAACATTACAGTCATATTGAGTAAAAAAAACTACTTTTTGTGTTTGCAAGATTTAAAAAAGCATGTGTTTCGAGTAAAACGGCCAAGGATGCATTATTTCAGGCATTATTAGCCATTTTTCATGTGTGGTTTGAGTTATGGTTAAATAACTGTCATATACTGTCAGTTATGACATAGTAAGTAAAACCTAATTTATGTATTTGCAAACCTTACAAAATCATTTAAATCTAGTAAAACTCACATGGATTCAATATTACAGACATTTTTAGACATTTTGCATGTTTGGTTTAGGAATTATGTTGGAATGATTTTCATTAATTTGTTCGTATTATCTCAGAATTTTAGAACATTACTGTCATATTGAGTAAAAAAATAATTGTTGTGTTTGCAAGCCTTAAAAAAGCATATGTTTCGAGTAAAACTTACAAGAATGCATTATTTCAGGCATTGTTAGTCATTTTTCATGTGTAGTTTAAGAGTTATGTTTAAATAACTGTCATATTGAGTGTGGCAGTTATACTGTCATATTGAGTAAAAAAAAACTAACCTGTCTTTGCAAACCTTACAAAAGAAAATGTTTCTAGTAACACTCACAAAGATAAATTTTTTCACGCATTATTAGACATGTTTCATGTGTGGTTAGGAGTTATAAATAAATAATTGTCATATTGAGTGTTACAGTTTTAATGTCATTATGTGTAAAACCTAATTTTTGTATTTGCAAACCTTACAAAAACAATTGATTCTAGTAAAACTTATATAGATTCAATATTACAGGCATTTTTAGACATTTTACATGTTTGGTTTAAAATTTGTGTTTGAATACATTTGTATTGCTTTTTTCGCATTATCTCAGGATTCTAAGAACATTACTTTCATATTGAGTAAAAAACTACTTTTTGTTTTTGCAAACCTTACAAACTCACATAAATACATTATTACAGGCATTTTTAGACATGACACATGTTTGGTTTTGGAGATATGTTTATATAACTTTCATATTTAGTATGACTGTTATACTGTCATATTGAATAAAAAAAAACTAGCTTGTGTCTTTGATATCTTTACAAAAGATCATTTTTTTAAACTAACAACGTTACATGTCTCCCTAGGCATTATTAGCCATTTTGCATGTGTTGTTTAGGAGTTAGGTTTAAATACATTTGTATTGCTTTTTTCCCATTATCTCAGGGTTCTAAGAACTTTAAAGTCAAGTAAAAAACTACTCTTTGTGTTTGCAAAATGTAAAACTCAGTAAAACTCCCAATGATTCATTATTTCAGGCATTATTAGCCATTTTTTTGTGTGGTTTATGAGTTATGTTTAAATAACAGTCATATTGAGTGTGATTTTGACATTGTGAGTAAAACCTAATTTTTGTATTTGCAAACCTTACAAAAACAACCGATTCCAGGAAAACTCACATTGATACAATATTACAGGCATGTTTAGACATATTGCATGTTTGGTTTTGGAGTTATATTTATATAACCTGCTTTCTGAGCCGCCACCTTTGTGGTTTGCGTGTCCCACTGATCCAGGAACTATGTTGTCCGGGGGCTTCTATGGTCTCCCAAGACAAACAGGTCCTAGGTGAGGGATCAGACAAAGAGCAGCTCAAAGACATTTATTAAAAGTACAATTGAGGACCTAGATTTTTTCTCGCCCGGACGCAGGTCACCGTGACTCCCCTGTGGAGCCAGGCCCAGAGGTGTGGCACGATGGCGATTGACGGGCCTGTCCCCATGGGGCCCAGCCGTGCTCAGCTCGAAGAGGCAACGTGGATCCCCCCTCCAGGGCTCACCACTCATGGGCTGGGTCATAGAGGGTGCAGTGTGAGCTGGGCGGAAGCCGAAGGCAGGGCACTTGGTGGTCCGATTATCGGCTACATAAGCTCGCTCTTGGGACATGGAATGTCACCTCGCTGGGAGGGAAGGAGCCTGAACTGGTGCTTGAGGTGGAGACGTTCCCGGCTAGATATAGTTGGACTCACAGCAAGGGCTCTGGAACCTGTTCTCTCAGAGGGGCTGGACTGAGCTGAACTTTCATTACTTGCAACGCCAGAGTGGAAGAGATTCCACACTGGCGTTGCAACTAATGAGAGGCTGGGGTGGCAATTCTTGTTGCCCCCCGGCTCAAAGCCTGCACGTTGGACTTTAAACCCAATAGACGAGATGGTAGCTTCCTTCAGCCTTCGGGTTGGGTGACGGGTCCTGACTGTTGTTTGTGTTTACACACCAAACAGCAGCTCAGAGTACCAACTCTTTTTGGATTCCCTTGAGGGAGTACTGGAGAGTGCTCCCTCGGGTGATTCCCTTGTTCTGCTGGTGGACTTCAACGCTATGTTGGCAACGACAGTGAAACCTGGAGAGTCGTGATTGGGAAAAATGGCCACCCGGATCTGAACCCAAGTGGTGCTTTGTTATTGGACTTTTGTGCTTGTCACGGATTGTCCATAACAAACACAATGTTCGAACATAAGGGTGTCCATATGTGCACTTGGCACAAGGACACCCTCGGCCGCATGATTGACTTTGTAGTTGTGTCATGGGATTTGCGGCCTCATGTTTTGGACACTCGGTGAAGAGAGGGGCAGAGCTTTCTACCAACCACCACCTGGTGGTGAGCTGGCTCCGATGGTAGGGGGGGATGCCGGTCAGACCTGGCAGGCCCAAACGCATTGTAAGGGTCTGCTGGGAACACCTAGCAGAGTCTCCTGAAGAACTTTGAACATGTCCGGAAGAACTTTGAACATGTCACGAGGGAGGTGCTGGACATTGAGTCTGAGTGGACCATGTTCCGTTCCTCTCTTGTTGAGCCAGCTGATTGAAGCTGTGGCCGCAAGGTGTTTGGTGCCTGTCGTGGCGGTAATCCACCAGCAGTGAGGGATGCTGTCAAGCTGAAGAAAGAGCCACCGGGTCCTTTTGGCTCATGGGACTCCAGAGGCAGTGGGCATACCGACAGGCCAAGCGAGACCTCCTCAGTCCCACCAACACGTCTTCCTATGAGGAAACAGTGCCTGGGAAGTCTGTGGTGGGCTCTCCTATTTCTGGGGCTGAGGTTGCCAAGGTAGTTAAAAAGCTCCTCGTGGCAAGGCCCCGGGGGTATGAGCTCCGTCCGGAGTTCCTTAAGGCTCTGGATGCTGTGGGGCAGTCTTGGTTGACAAGACTCTGCAACATTGCGTCTACATCGGGGGCGGTACCTCTGTATTGGCAGACCGGGGTGGTGGTTCCTCTCTTTAAGAAGGGGAACCGGAGGGTGTGTTCCAACTATCGTAGATCACACTCCTCAGCCTTCCCGGTAAGGTCTATTCATGTGTAATGGAGAGGAGGAACCTCGGATCCAGGACGAACAGTGTGGTTTTCGTCCTGGTCGTGGAACGGTAGACCAGCTCTATACTCTCGGCAGTGTCCTTGAGTGTGCATGGGAGTTTGCCCAACCAGTCTACATAAGTTTTGTGGAGTTGGAGAAGACATTCGACCTTGGCCCCCGGTAAATCCTGTGGGGAGTGCTCAGAGAGTATGCAGTATCGGCATGTCTGATTGTGGCGGGTGTCTCCCTGTATGATCAGTGTCAGAGCTTGGTCCGCATTGCCGGCAGTATGTCGGACCCCTTTCCAGTGAGGGTTGGACTCCGCCAAGGCTGCCCTTTGTCACCGATTCTGTTCATAACTTTAATGGACAGAATATCTAGGCGCAGTCATGGCTTTGAGGATCCCCTCAACGCCATGACTGCGCCTGGTTTGGTGGCTGCAGGATTAGGTCTCTGCTTTTTGCAGATGATGTGGTCCTGATGGCTTCAACTGGCCAAGATCTTCAGCTTTCATTGGATCGGTTTGCAGTGAAGCGACTGGGATGAGAATCAGCACCTCCAAGTCCGAGTCCATGGTTCTCGCCCGGGAAAGGGTGGAGTGCCATCTCGAGGTTGGGAAAGAGATCTTGCCCCAAGTGAAGGAGTTCAAGTACCTAGGAGTCTTGTTCACGAGTGAGGATAGAGTGGATTGTGAGATCTACAGGCGGATCGGTGCGGCGTCTTCAGTAATGAGGACGCTATATCAATCCGTTGTGGTGAAGAAGGAGCTGAGCCAGAAGGAAAAGCTTTCAATTTACCGGTCGATCAACGTTCCCATCCTCACCTATGGTCATGAGCTTTGGGTTATGACCGAAAGGACAAGGTCACGGGTACAAGCGGCCGAAATGAGTTTCCTCCGCCGGGTGGTGGGTCTCTCCCTTAGAGATAGGGTGAGAAGCTCTGTCATCTGGGAGGAACTCAGTGTAAAGCTGCTGCTCCTCCACATTGAGAGGAGCCAGATGAGGTGGTTCGGGCATCTGCTCAGGATGCCACCCGAACGCCTCCCTAGGTCCGAACGGCAGGAGGCCATGGGGAAGACCTAGGATACATTGGAAAGACTATGGCCTGGGAACGCCTCGGGATCCCCCGAGAAGAGCTGGACGAAGTGGCTGGGGAGAGGGAAGTCTGGGCTCTCTGCTTAGGCTGCTGCCCCCGCAACCCGACCTCGGATAAGCGGAAGAAAATAGATGGATTTAGTATGACAGTTATACTGTCATATAGAGTGTGACAGTATACTGTCATAAAACCCAATTTTTGTATTTGCAAACCTGATTCTAGTAAAACTCACATCTATACAATATTACAGGCAATTTTGGACATAATTCACGTTTGGTTTTGGAGTTATGTTCATATAACTTTAATATATAGTATGACATCTATACTGTTATAATGAGTAAAAAAACTAACTTGTGTCTGTCATAAAACTCAATTTTTGTATTTGCAAACCTTACAAAAACAAATGATTCTAGTAAAACTCACATGGATTCAATATTACAGGCATTTTTAGACATTTTGCATGTTTGGTTTAGGAATCATGTTGGAATACATTTGTATTGTTTTTTTCACATTATCTCAGCATTTTTAAGAACTTACTGTCATATTGAGTAAAAAAAACGTTTTGTGTTTGCAAGCCTTAAAAAAACAACCGATTCTAGTAAAACTCACATTGATATAATATTACAGGCATGTTTAGACATCTTGCATGTTTGGTTTTGGAGTTATGTTTATATAACCTGCTTTCTGAGCCGCCACCTTTGTGGTTTGCGTGTCCCACTGATCCTAGGAGCTATGTTGTCCGGGGGCTTCTATGCCCCCTGGTAGGGTCCCCCAAGACAAACAGGTCCTAGGTGAGGAATCAGACAAAGAGCAGCTCAAAGACCTTTAGAAAAGTACAAATCGAGGACCTAGATATTTTCTCGCCCGGACGCGGGTCACCGTGGCTCCCCTGTGGAGCCAGGCCCAGAGGTGGGGCACGATGTAGAGCGACTGGTGCCCATCGGGCCCAGCTCGAAGAGGCAACGTGGGTCCCCCCTGCACTAGGCTCACCACTCATGGGCTGGGTCATAGAGGTCGGGTGCAGTGTTAGCTGGGCGGAAGCCGAAGGCAGGGCACTTGGCGGTCCGATTATCGGCTACATAAGCTCGCTCTTGGGACGTGGAACGTCACCTCGCGAGGTGGAGAAGTTCCCGGCTAGATAAAGCTGGACTCACTTCGACGCACAGCAAGGGCTCTGGAACCTGTTCTCTCAAGAGGGGTTGGACTCTCTTCCACTCTGGCGTTGCAAGTAATGAGAGGCTGGGTTGGCAATTCTTGTTGCCCCCCGGCTCAAAGCCTGCACGTTGGACTTAACCCAGAAGACGAGATGGTAGCTTCCCTCCGCTTTCGGGTTGGGTGACGGGTCCTGACTGTTGTTGGTGTTTACGCACCAAACAGCAGCTCAGAGTACCCACTCTTTTTGGATTCCCTTGAGAGTGCTCCCTCGGGTTATTCCCTTGTTCTGCTGGGGGTCTTCAACGCTCATGTTGGCAACGACTTTGAAACCTGGAGAGTCGTGATTGGGAAAAATGGCCACCCGGATCTGAACCCAAGTGGTGCTTTGTTATTGGACTTTTGTGCTCGTCACGGATTGTCCATAACAAACACAATGTTCAAACATAAGGGTGTCCATATGTGCACTTGGCACCAGGACACCCTCGGCCGCAGTTCCATGATTGACTTTGTAGTTGTGTCATGGGATTTGCGGCCTCGTGTTTTGGACACTCGGTTGAAGAGAGGGGCGAGCTTTCTACCGATCACCACCTGGTGAGCTGGCTCCGATGGTGGGGTAGGATCCCGGACTGACCTGGCAGGCCCAAAAGCATTGTGAGAGTCTTTTGGGAATGCCTAGCAGAGTCTCCTGTCAGAGAGAGTTTCTTTTTCCACCTCCGGAGGAACTTTGAACATGTCACAAAGGAGGTGCTGGACATTGAGTCTGAATGGATCATGTTCCGTGCCTCTCTTGTCAAGCCAGCTGATTGGAGCTGTGGCCGCAAGGTGTTTGGTGCCTGTCGTGGCGGTAATCCTAGAACCCGCTGATGGCCACCAGCAGTGCGGGATGCCGTCAAGCTGAAGAAAGAGCTTATCTGGTCCTTTTGGCTCATGGGACTCCAGAGGCAGCGGGCATACCGACAGGCCAAGCAGTGCCTGGGGAATCTGTGGTGGGCTCTCCTATTTCTGGGACTGAGGTTGCCAAGGTAGTTAAAAAGCTCCTCGGTGGCAAGGCCCCGGGGGTGGATGAGCCTTAAGGCTCTGGATGCTGTGGGGCTGTTTTAGTTGACAAGACTCTGCAACATCGCATGGACATCAGGGGCGGTACCTCTGGATTGGCAGACCGGGGTGGTGGTTCCTCTCTTTAAGAAGGGGAACCGGAGGGTGTGTTCCAACTATCGTAGATCACACTCCTCAGCCTTCCCGGTAAGGTCTATTCATGTGTACTGGAGAGGAGGAACCTCGGATCCAGGACGAACAGTGTGGTTTTCGTCCTGGTCGTGGAACGGTAGACCAGATCTATACTCTCGGCAGGGTCCTTGAGTGTGCATGGGAGTTTGTCCAACCAGTCTACATGTGCGTTGTGGACTTGGAGAAGACATTCGACCGTGGCCACCCCGGGAAGTCCTGTGGGGAGTGCTCAGAGAGTATGGGGTATCGGCATGTCTGATTGTGGCGGGTCGCTCCCTGTATGATCAGTGTCAGAGCTTGGTCCGCATTGCCAGCAGCAAGTCGGACCCCTTTCCAGTGAGGGTTGGACCGGAGTCCAACCCTCGTGTTGGCTGCCCTTTGTCACCAAATGTGTTCATACATTTTATGGACAGAATTTCTAGGCGCAGTCATGGCGTTGAGGGGATCCGGTTTGGTGGCTGCAGGATTAGGTCTCTCCTTTTTGCAGATGATGTGGTCCTTATGGCTTTAACTGGCCAGGATCTTCAGCTCTCATTTGATTGGTTCGCAGCCGAGTGTGAAGCGACTGGGATGAGAATCAGCACCTCCAAGTCCGAGGTTCTCGCCCGGGAAAGGGTGGAGTGCCATTTCGAGGTTGGGCAGGAGATCTTGCCCCAAGTGGATGAGTTCAAGTACCTGGAGTCTTGTTCATGAGTGAGGGAAGAGTGGATCGTGAGATGCACAGGTACAAGCGGCCGAAATGAGTTTTCTCCGCTGGGTGGCGGGTCTCTCCCTTACTGTAAGAATTTTCACCGTTTAATTACAGTAACCTACTGGCAGCTAATGGTTCCAGTATAAAACTGTTTTTCTACAGCACACATACTGTGATTTATCACTAAGTTTATTACTGTAAAAAGTATCACAGTACTGTGCTGTATCAAATATACGCTTCACAGCATAATACTGTCATCTGTTTAGCGGCATTACACTGTTATTTTAGTGTATCTACTGTAATATCCATTAACAGTTAATTGCAGTAAAATAATTGTAAGCACTTTAGACTGAGCTTTACAGTATAATGCCACTAGAAGTTAATGAGTTGAACTTTTAATTTTTCAAAATCAAAACCCCTGCAATCTGCTGGCATAAAAATGACTGGAGAAATGGCCTTGCAAGATTATGTTTTTATTAACCAATTATTTTAAAGTGCATCAAATACATTCAATGTACATTTAGTGCATTCTTCTTATTTTCAGTAAAGCATTTTAACATTTATAACATGTCCACTTAATTTCTAACTGGAGACAAAACACTGAACACAAGTCCAGTGTTTAGTTGTCGGCTACATAAAGCCCCACTCAAAGTCTGTGAGATGTTTTATAAGGGTGGCTACGTGAGGATTTACAGTTGCTGCCTTTTTCTGGACCAGCTTCCCGGTCTTCTTGGACACCACCTTTCCCTGGCTAGCCTTTGTTCCCCTCTCAGGGAGAACGCCAATGAATCGCCTAAAAAAGAGAGAAAGCATATTAGATATTCTGTTGTGATTGAAGATTACTTGCAGTCGATACAGAACCCCCCTCACATTGTTATTTAGGAATATGCACTGCACAAATATTAATATCAATTTTAGGATATATGTGAGCCTATACCATAACCACAGCTGTAGATGAGTGAATGCTCTAAAACCCATTAAGACAAATTCAGAGAGGAAGACAATGCTAAAGCCTCCCCAATCCCTCTCTCTATTTATGTTTTCTCTCCATCTACGGGACCGTGTATTTACGCTGATGTTTCCTGCTTTCACCCATTTAACATATCGTTACCTGCTCATTACCTATCTTCTCTGCATCCTGGGGTCACACTGGTGCTTCTTGCCTTTACCCATTCAACATATCTTTACCTGCACATTACCTACCTTCTCTGCATAGTGTGGTCACACTGGTGCTTTCTACCTTTACCCATTCAAAATATCGTTACCTGCACATTACCTACCTTCTCTGTATCCTGGAGTCAAGCTGGTGTTTCCTGCC